>NC_142217.1:3639777-3972902 GCF_049639895.1 Pseudopodoces humilis | reverse complement strand
TCAGGTGCAGCCCTGGATGTGAGGGAGCAGCACAGCCAGCTGCTTTCTCTTGGCCATTCCCTGTCCAAAACACCCCTCTGGTCCTGGTGGGAGATGTCTCTGACTGCAGCCCTTTGCTGTTTGTGTCCAGGTGGCAGGGCCACGGCTAGCGCTGACGCAGGCGGGGATAGGCCTGAGGCTCAGGAGAACAAGGAGGGATTCCTTTCCAAACTTAAGAAAATGTTTACCTCCTGACACCCCATCCGAGGTAGGAGGCCTCTTGTGTTTCACTGTTGTCTTTCCCCCACACTGAGCACTTCCTGGGAGATGGAAGCACAATAGCACAGAGCTGCTTCTCACTTAGCCTCAGGCCTTCCAGCCGTGGGTGTGCACAGCCCTAGTTGTCCCTTGGGACCTGGAGCAACAAGCCAGGGATTAAAGTGCATTGCTGCTGCAGCAAAGAGCAGCACAGATGCTGGGTGCACCCTGGGGGAGGTGGCTGGCCTCCCCTGCAGCTCTGTTGCTGGAGCTGTGCCCAGTTCCAAGCACTGAGCGTGTTCCCATGAGCTGGTCCCACTGGGACCGGGTTCTGCCACACAAATCCTGGGCTGCAGAGCCACTGGTGCTGCACACTCGGGCTGGATTCACCCCTGCCATTGGCTAACATCACCAGGGATGAGCCAGCCTTTGTCACAGAGCACAGCAAACCCCACCATGCATCACTGCAGTGTAACTCAGGTGCTTTAGTTGGTGCTGACCTGTTATGAGGGAGCACTGAGACTTGGAATCAGCTACAGCAGACACAGAGTCTTGGATTCCAGGAGCTCAGCTTTGCATCTTTGTAGGCTACAAAGCTGGCTGTGCTGTAGGGCTGACTGTGACAGCAGGTCAGGAGGGGAGGTGCTCCCAGAGTGGGCTGGGTGCTCATGCAGCCAGGAGATGATAACCTTCCTCTCACTTCAACTGCAGGAAAACGTTCTACTGGGAACTAGGAGCCAGCAGCAGCAGGACATCCATGCAGTTGGGGGTGAATCTTTCTGGCAGCCAGGCTCTGGAGAACACAGGATGTCAGTCAGCAGCAAAGCAAGAATCCCAGCTGGAGAGCCATGGACCACCGAGGCACCAACACAAACCCCACCCACTGTCCTAGGAACTGGCAGTGAAGGAAAACGCCAGCTTTGCAGAAGTGTGGCTCTCTGGAGGCTGTTCCACAACCCTACTGCTGCTGGAAGCTTATTTGGTAAAAGTTAAAGTATTATTTAGAATCCAAACCAGAGGAAATGTGAAATAAATATTCCAGCACAGAGCAGCAGTTTGCTGTATGGAGACCAAGCCCACCAGCTGCTCACTCAGGTGCCCTTTGGAATGCCAGGTGTGCTTGGTGAACTCTCCAGGAGGCTTGGTGGATCAGGGAGGTCTAACCTTGTCTTCACGACAGCCCTGCTGCCCTGCACAGCTCTGAGTGGAATCTCCCCATGGCTGGGCATTGTCTGAGCCCAGCTGGCCTGGCTCCCTCACAGCCCTGGGCTTTCTCTATCCTGCTGATTGCCTGCACAGAGCAGTGATGGAATCTGCACTTTGCCTCAAGTTTATCCCCCAAATAACTAAAGTTACCACACACACAACTGCTGTCGCTTCTGGACTGGTACAAATCGATCACTGAGCCCTTTGCCAGTTGGGGACAAAAATCTTTTATTACCTTAGTGCAACACCCATAGTGTAAAGGATTGGTCAAAGCATTGTTCTTTTACTTGTGTGAGAGTGCAAGTGAGGTGGATCACTCCTTCCAGATGCAGCTGAGCTCTTGCAGTGAGTATTCCATGGTTACTGTAGCCTGCTGTGTTTGTGATAGCGTGCAGGTACCATCAGCCCACCTACTAATCAGTTCAACACCAATTAAACAGGGACATGCTGTAGTCTTGCCCTTCTTAATTTGCTGAAATAAAGCACGCGTTGCCTCCTGATTAAACTTCTGTAAAGTGATTCTGTACCCATGTAAATAAGATGGACTTCATAAAGATATTTAACATGAGCTGTGCCTTGCTGCCTTGTATACTCTTCCCCCTTTCCCTCCCCTGGTAACAGGAATGAAGGTCTCTGGGACAGGCTCGAGCATTGCTAGGGGCTGGGATTGACTTGAAACACAAAGCTGCCCTATCTGAGCAGGCCTTCAGGCACATGAGGGGGAAGGGGCTTTTCCACTGAACCCTAGACAGTATAGAAAAAGTCGAGTTTTATCTCAGCTCCTTGGGACAGTGACTGAAATTATCTCCAGGAGCCCAAGGAACAGAGCCAGAGCTGTACGATGAGGAATCAGGCTCAGCTTTTGTGTTACACTCACAGGAAGCCACTGCAGTCCCTGCTTGCTCGGGTGACACTAAGCCTCCATCTCTCCAGTGGCTCACCTGCAGTGCCCAAACCTTGGTGTCATGTGCTCAGAGCTGCCTGGGAAAGGATGTGATCCTGGGAAAAAAAGGCCCCACCACCCTAAAACACCCACAATGACTAAAGCAACACCTCCCTGAGGCCAGAGTGCAAAGGCAGTGCTTCTGCCACCCCTCTGCCTGTGCTGTCCAGCACTTCCTCTTGTTCTGGCTGCCTAAATAGTCCCAGCCAGGCTGCAGGAGCACACACATGGACCAGCATATGGGCCAAGCTCCCCCAGCTGGGGCAGGATCAGCTTCTCCCTGGGGCACTGCTGGGAAGGCAGCATGGCTCAGGGCACCTCACCTCAGGTCCCCCTACCTGCTGCAGAAACCAGGGAGGAAGAGGAGGGAGGGGAGGCTCAGAAGGCATCCTTGTTGTCCCCCACCCACTGCTGGAAGGTGCGGGCCTTGGGGTTGAGCTTCATGGTCAGGGCCACGTTGCGGTCTGGCTTTAGGGCGTAGAAACGGAACATGGCAGCCATCTCCTTGGCCCCAGGGAAGTTCTGCTTCTCATACTCCTCAGGGGAGATCTGCCAACAGAATTGGGGGGAAAAACAGTGTTTCAGAGGCTGCTGGGGCTTGCCCTCAGCCTGTGAGGGGATGTGGTGAGGGCTCTGTTGGAGCAGCCTGTTGCAGCATTGCCACTGGTGAGGAGGGCTCTGCAAGGCACTTCTGCTGGGGTTGGGCAAAGGATGCAGCCCTGCCTGGCAGGAACAGCCCAGCCAGCCTAGGGCCAGCACCCAGGTCTGGCACACAGCTGGCCAGCATCTGGAGCAGCTATGAGGGAGCCCTTCCTCACACCAGAGCTATGGCTGAGGGGTTCTAGAAACTGCTTGGTCAAGGATGCAATTCAGGTTGCCATGTGGCACCCCAAAACATCCTTCCCTGCCTGAATCAAAGGGTTTGGTTCCCTGTGCCTCTGGGAGAGCAGAACCTGCAGAGAACATCAGAGGGGCTTTGTTTCTAATGAAATGTACTTAGTTCTCAAAGCAGGGAACCACCATACCCCTCATCCATTGTACTGCCTGCCTGAGGCACAACTGAAATGCAAACAAAAATTAAAAATAAGTCATGAAAGGGCAGGGAGTGGTCGGGGTGTTGTTAACAGTGACACAGCACAGAGGCCAGATCTGTTGTAATGGTGACACAGCAAAGCCCTGGGGGAAGCCCTGCTGAAGGGAAGGGCACCCAGCAGAGACTTGTGCAGGTGCCCATCCCTGGCTCTGCTGGAGACCTCCCAGCTCAGGTATCCCTCGTAGCACAGACCTGCCCGGGCACATCGTGTGCTCCACGAGCACGAGCTCAGTGACAACACCAACAGGGCAGTGTCAGTGCCAAGCTGTCCTCCAGCCACACCCAGGGGCAGCAGGACTAACCCTGGACACCAGTGCTGGGCTGTACCAAAACGAGCTAGGAGTCCCTCAGGAACATCACCTACACCAAGGGACACTTCCTACCTTGCTGGCTGTCACAGTCTTGCCCGTCTGCTGGGAGAGGATGGCAGCGTACTCTGTCTCGGTGAGCTTGCCTGTGCTGAGTCCTATCACCTGGCCAATGTACTCCCCTGGGGACTTCAGCAGGCAAAGCACAACGGGCCCAAGATCCTCCACAGCCATCCCATCCATTGGGGTGTCCCCCATGGGCAGCTCTGCATGGAGAGATTGACCCCAGCTGGAGCACAGCCCAGTTCTGAGGAGGTACAGCACAGTTTTCAGCTCCCAGTGTCTGGACATGAGGTGAGGGAGGGATGAGAGCACCCATCAAGGCAGGAGAGCAGGGCTGAGCTAAGAGAGCTTGACACCAGAGCAGCATTGTGAGTCACCCACAGCCCCACCACCTCCACCATCCCAAACACAGGCACTTGGGGTGTCCAGAGCTGCTCTGGCATCTGCAGAACAGTCCTCAGCACCACAAATAGGCCCTGGGTCTTGGTGATTTCCTGCAGGCCACCAAAAAGCTCTGAAAACCATAATGCAGCTTGCTGCGGTCAAGCTGGTAGAGGCCTCTTCACCCTGCCAGCCCACAGCCCTGTCAGTGTCTCCACCCCTCAGTCCCTGCACAGTGGGACCAGATGGGGACAGCCACAGGACAGTGACCCACAGAGCAACAGCTCCTGCTTACCCAGGACAAAGCTGTCTCCCTGCGGGGCCTTCTGCGGCTTGAAGATGGAGAGGAAGTTCTCAAAGTAGAAGGGCAGGCGGATGATGGTGGTGGGAACCCCAATTTTCTGGAAGTACTCCTCCACCACACCTTTGCCATCGAAGTGCAGCACCTCCAGCCGGCCCCCTGTCAGCTGCTGCACGTTCTCCAGGCCGCTGAACACGACGTGGTGCAGACCCTGGCGCTTGGACAGGTCAGCAAGACGCCGTCCCTGGGCCAAGGGAGAAACCAGCCATGAAGAGGGGAACGGGATATTCCCATCATCCCCACACCCTCCCTTCCCTCTGGGGAGGATCCAACTCCCACCAGCCCTCAGCTGGGACCAGTGCTGAGCACAGTGAGTTTTCCAGGTGATGCTGAATCCTCTCCTTACCTCATCATTCTTCAGAAAGACCACACCTCCAGCTTTGGAGCTCACTGCTCCACCACACATGAAAGCATCAGCACAAAGAATCTGCCTGGCCAACATACCTGCCCTAAACTATCTTATCTTTTGTTTGTTGCCATCCAGGCGCGGCAACTGCTGCCTAGCAATATCTGTCGTGGGGTGAGCACCACCCTTGGGATCTCTGATACTGCAGGATTTTGGCCCCAAAGCTGCAAGCACAGAGAGCTACAGGTCTGCAGGCAGCAACTTCAGCTCTGCCTGGGAAGGCTCTGAGGAGCCAAGTGTTCTCACTCTTGCTACTCAAACTTCTGGGAAGTGCCCTCCATAATGAATTTATCAACGCCCTGAAGGCACCAGATCCTGGAGCTGTGCAACTGCGAGGGAACAGAGAACAAGTCCTGGCTTTGCAAGAACTGGGACCTGGTGTTTGTGAGGCCTTGGGGTCTTCTGGACTGGTCGCTCAAACCATCAGGGCTGCCACAAGAGCTGTTCCCACCTCAATGCTACTCATGATCCACCCTGCCAGATCATTCCACACGCGGTCCCAGTTCACGTCAGGACAGGTACCTGCTCGATTTCCTTCTCCTTGCTGCAGTGCTCCCAGAAGTTGGTGACAATAAAGGATCCGTAGGCACCTGCCAAGGCCCGCTCCAGCGACGCCTCATCGTCCTGATCTGCCTTCACCACCTCGGCTCCCCTCCGCCTCAGCTCCTCCGCCTCCTTCTTCCTGGGGCTCCGTGTCACCGCTCGCACCCTGAAGGTGCCGTCCTCCAGCAGCGCCCGGGCCACGCCGCCGCCCTGGGCCCCTGCAGGAGCAGCCGCTCAGGGCCCGGCTCCCCGGGCTGCGCCTCGGAGCGCCCCGACTGCCACAGGGACCGAACCCCGCTCGCTCCCCGCACTCCTCACCCTCCCCCGGGCACAGCCCGGGCCTCGCCCCGAGCACTCACCGGTGGCCCCGAACACCACGATCAGCTTCTTCCCGGCCATGAGCAGCGCGGGCAGTCCCGGGGCTCTGACAGGGCGAGAAGCAGGGAGGTCGCACGGCTCAGTCCCCGGGCCGGTGCCGGGAGGGAGCGGAGCGGCTGCGGGGCCATGGCCGGGCCCGGGGGGCAGCGGGAGCGTCTTTCCATCACACGGCTCCTCACCTCGGTTCGGGTCCAATCGGCTCCGCCCGGCTCGGTTCGGGTCCAGTCGGCTCCGCCCGGCTCGGTTCGGGTCCAGTCGGCTGGGCTGGAGCTGCGAGCGTTCGTCTCTCCGGCGTGACCCGATTGTGTTCGGCTCCACCCGAATGCACTCGGCCACTCCCGGCCGGGCGCGGCTCAGATGTCAATCTCAGCCAGGCCCCGCCCACCAGCGCCAGGCCCCGCCCACCGCCGGCGTGAGGCTCCGCTTCCATCCCATCCCATCATCCCATCCCATCATCCCATCCCATCCCATCATCCCATCCCATCATCCCATCCCATCATCCCATCCCATCATCCCATCCCATCATCCCATCATCTCATCCCATCCCATCATCCCATCCCATCATCTCATCCCATCATCCCATCCCATCATCTCATCCCATCCCATCATCCCATCCCATCATCCCATCCCATCCCATCATCTCATCCCATCATCCCATCCCATCATCTCATCCCATCCCATCATCCCATCCCATCCCATCATCCCATCCCATCATCCCATCCCATCCCATCATCCCATCCCATCATCCCATCCCATCCCATCATCCCATCCCATCATCCCATCCCATCCCATCATCCCATCCCACCATATCCCATCATCCCATCCCATCCCATCATCCCATCCCATCCCATCCCATCCCATCCCATCCCATCCCATCCCATCCCATCCCGTTTAAAACCCAAGAGCCACTGTGTCACCATCTGGGAGGTCACTGGGGGTTGTGTCCCTTCCTCCCCAGGGACCCCCCAAGCGTCCCAGACTAGTCTGTGTTTCCTTGGTGTGAAAACTGCGCTGTTCCCGACACTCATCCTGCTGCTCCCTCTGGAGCTGGGACCGTTCATTATCCCCAGGTTCATTATCCCCAGGTTCATTATCCCCAGGTTCATTATCCCCAGGCAGGTGACTCTGTGCAGGTCTGAGCTGAGGATCTATCCCTGGGCACCCTCACGAGTCAACAGAGTCACCCCTGGGCCTCTCCTCTCCTCCCCTGCCCAGAGCTCCATAGGTTGAGTTTAGTAAATAAATGCGCTGAGAGATTTGGGGTTGAATCCAGTAAAAACCCCAGAAAATGTGTGAGGGATGTGTAATACACAAAGGAATATTTCAGATGTGTTAATTCAGATAAATGATGTGAAAGCAGGAGGTACAGCCCCGACCAGGGTTTCTGCACAGTCATTTTGGATGTGAGGGATTTGAGCTACAGATTGGCTGCTGGGATTTACCAGGTCCAGCTCCTGTTGAAACCACCGAGGAAATTCCCTCCAGAGGAAAGGTTTTAACCCTTTACTGGGCCCAGCATGGGGCAGGCACAGAGCGAGGCTGGGGGAGCCCAAAGTGGTGGCTGGAGGTCAGAATTCCACCTCTCCTCCCCAAACACACTTCAGTGGCCACGAGCCCACCCTGACCCCCAGCAGCTCGCCACCACGAGAGCTCTGTTAGCCACCATTTGCCTGAATGACACTGAAATTTTGACAGGATTTACAAACTGAGGGTTTTGTTGAACAAAAATGGAAAATAATGACCGACCCCACCTGCCTGTGCAGAGCTGGGGAGGGGAGATCCTGCCTGTCCTGCTGATCTGGTGCCTCTGGATCCTCGGTGGGATGGGATCCAGCTTTTTGGAGACAAATCCTAATTCCAGGGAGCACTTAGCAAGGGCAGGAGGATGGCTTTGGAGGAAAGTGAGGCTATTACCCTTTTATTCCACTCTTTCAAAACACAACTTTAATTTACTCACGCAATTATTTCTCTGCACAACCCAGTGAGGGGCAGAGCTGCTGCAAGTCCGGGCTCTTCCATGGGATATTCCCAGCGCTCCTGGCCAGTGAGGGGCTTGTGTAACAAAACCCCTCGGCTTTTCCAGGCTGAGGTGAGCTCACGGTTTCGCTCCAAGTGAACTCGCAGCAGTCTGGATGTTGTTGGGGCGGTTTTGTGGCTTTTGGGAGAAAGCAGCCGGGGAAGTGTCCGAGCACGGAGCGTCCCAGCGGGCCGGCCCCGGCTGCCGGGTTTCGGCGGATCTCTCACCCCGGTGTGCAGTCAGCAGCCCCACGCTGACAGGAAGGAAGATCAGCGAGACCCAGGGCAGGAAGGGGCGAGAAGCGAACGAAAAAGAGACAAAAACCACCGGGCTGGAAGCGGCGGGGGAAGCCGGACCCACCTTCCGCAGGTGCTGCCCCGAGCACCGCCCCGCCCCGGCTCCCATCAGCTGCGGGGGACACCGGAGGGAAGGGTGGCTTCCACCTCGCACCTGAACATCCCTGGAGGAGGAAGCAAAGCCCTGGGGACAAGGAGCTGAGCGGGACACGGAGGGGCTGCATCCTCCAGCGGCACCAGGATGCCCTCGCCCATCCCCTGCTCACACAGCGAGCCGGGCAAGGCGGCACGGGGCCAAGGTAGGGAACGGGGGGGCTTGGGGGGTTTGGGGGGCTTGGGGAGAACGGGAGGTGTCACTTGGCTGTCCCACCTGGGGACAAGGCGGCAGAGCTGGTGCTGTGATGTGGAATGGAGTCACTGGGCTGGGAGCTGCAAGGCACAGGTCCCTGGTATGGCACAGCATGGCACGGCACAGCACGGCACGGCATGGCACAGCATGGCATGGCACGGCATGGCACAGCATGGCACGGCATGGCACAGCACGGCATGGCATGGCACAGCATGGCACAGCATGGCACAGCATGGCATGGCACAGTATGGCACGGCACAGCATGGCATGGCACAGCATGGCACAGCATGGCACAGCACGGCATGGCATGGCACAGCATGGCACAGCATGGCACAGCATGGCATGGCACAGCATGGCATGGCACGGCATGGCACAGCACGGCACGGCATGGCACGGCATGGCACAGCATGGCATGGCACAGCACGGCACAGCATGGCACAGCTGACCTGGCACATGTCACAGATTCTGTCCCCTTGCCCGCTCTGCCTGCCAGGGTATGAAGGCAGCCCCAGCCAGGCTGTCCTGCCTGCCCAAAGCCTCGTGCAGCAGCTTCCCCCTCCCCTTAATTAGTCATTGCTGAACTAATTAACTTCCAAAGCATCCAAAACAAACTCCAAGATGTACCACCAATAGAAATGGAAGAGATTAGTGACACACTCACCTGTGGCACGGCTCAGGGAGTGGGGCAGGCCCTGGGGTGTCACAGGAACAGGTCGGGGGGCTGGAGCTCAGCCCTGCACCCCGCTGGGCACAGAGCCAGGGCACCAGACATAATCCTGCTGTTATTTAGGCACTTCTGGGCACTGTGTAGCCCATAAATGTGGGACTGCTGGAGCACAGGCTGGCTGCTGTCACCCCTGGGGTATCCCTGTCCCTCAGGCTTTGGCCAGCACCTGGAAGAGTTCTCCAAGGCCAGAATGGCATCGCTGGCAGCCAGGGGACACCTCCCACTCGGGATGTTCATGTTGCACAAGAATTTATTTCTGGAGAACTTGCAGCTGCTCTTTGGGACGCTCTGCAAGCTCAGGAAGGTTGTTCTGACCAAACCCGGAGGTCTCTGGGGCGGGTACCACATCCATCAGCATCCCTGGGGCTGGGGCTGTGACACAGACGGGCTGGCAGCAGCTCCTGCTCCATTTTCCTGCTGATATCCTGGTGGGTGGGAAGGGCAGGAGCTGTTTGCTGATCTGCTTTTCAATCAGCTGTTTGCACACCTGTGGTAAAGCATCCTCGGAGCTCAGGAAATGCATCAGCCACCATTCTGCAGCTTGTGAGGTGCGGCAGTGCCCTGCCAGGGACCTCATCTCCAAAATCAGTTTCATTTTTAGCTGGTTGGAATCACCCATAGACCCATTTGTCCTTTTTCTTCTGGTGAGATTTGGGATTGGCACTGCTGCCATCCTGCCCAGGGGCTCTTCATGGCCCCTCACCTCCTCTTTAACCCCTGCTGTGTCTGGGCCCTGTTATCGGGGTCGGGGTTCAAGGAAACAAAAAAAATCAAAACTCAAACCTGGAAGAGATTAAATTCGACATAAAATCCATTTGAAAATAAATTTTGCTGGCATTAAATTAAAAAAAATATATAAATCATATGTAAACTTAGATAACTGAGTTACTTGCCAGTCTGCAAGTGTCATAATTGAGTAATAATGGAGAAGGTATTTTATGGCATCGTTTAATGAGCAGAAATGAACGATGTGAAATCTCTTCGGTTCTGCCAAAAGGTGGCAGCCTGCATCCTGGCTTCGGGATTCGCTCAGCTGAGGGGGAACAGCTGGAGGTGTTGGGAAATGTTTTCACTTCCAGGCGGCTCTCTGACCTCCGAGGTGGGATCAGGTCAGGAGAAATAACCATAAAGAGCCCAAGGTGAGCAGGTGAAGGGGCCCGAGCAGCTCCCGGGGCTCCCTCAGCCCCAGCTCAGAGCTTTGGGGAATAAAAAGAGCTTTGGGGCTGCCTGGAGGAACCCCACAGTGGTGGCACATGGACAGGGAGATGGCCAGGCTGAGGTTTCCTGCGTGTTTGGGACATGGAGCTGGGCTGGAGTGGGCACCTCCTGCAGGTGCTGTGTGATGGGGCAATTTTTAGCTCGTATAAAAAGCTTTTAACCTTATGTAAATGTTGTAGATCAGTCCATTTTTGGATGTTTTCCATCTGTGGGTGCCTGCAGCCATCCAGGAGCTCTTTGGTGCCCGTCTAACCTTGGCACCCTCGGCCCATCCCCAGCCCAGTTGTGTCCCCAGGGCTCTGTGAGCTGGGAAATCCCACTGGAGCTGCCAACCACCCCCTGCTGCTGGTGAATCTCCCCACGAGCCCCTGCAGGGGGACAAACACACATTTCCAAGCGCTGAGTGTCACCTGCTGCAGTCCTGGTGCTGTGGGACAGCTCCTGGCCTGGCACGGTCCCAGGTCCTCAGCACATTCCTAAGGCACAGGGTGATGGATCTGTGTGGGGCAGGAGGAACACCTGGGAGGCAGGAAATGCCCTTTGTCTCCATCTTCATGCTGTGGCCACCTCAGGAGTGTCCCTTCATCCCAGGCTCCCTGCCTGCTGCTCTGGCCATGTCAGGCTCCCAGGAGTGAACAGAATTAGAGCCAGAGATGAGCAGGAGCAGCTGTTTCCAGCTCCTCTGGTGTTCTCTGGTGTCAGGAGTCTGAATCCTGGAACAGGATGGACACAGTGAAAGCCACAGCAGCTGTTTGGGAGAGGATTTGCTGTGCACGAGCTGGGCACCTTCCAGCACAGTGCTCCCAGCACAGGTTTTGGGCAGGGACAGGATGGGGTGGGATGTAGGGATGGTGGGACTGGATTTGCTGGAAGAACACATCAGTGTTGTCTAAACATCCTTAGAAAAGAGGATTTTCTTCTGGGCTCAACCTTTGGACCACACTAAGCAAAAAAAAAAAAAGTGTTAACGCCAAGTTCTCGGCGAGAAAAATCCCATTTCCCTCCCTGGGGCTTGCAGGTGCCATTCCCCAGTTTGGCTGGACAGCCTCCAGCCCCTTATCCCAATTTTCCTGGGGACACAGGCAGGGCAGGGCAGACACAAAGCTGCATCCCTGCTCCTCTGGCTGCCAGTGGGACACTGCTGGGTCGTGGCCAGGCAAAGCTGCACACCCGGGATGTGCAGGACGGACACCTCGGGCAGGACTCACGGCCTTGGAATGAGCTGGGTCCCATCCTGGACCCACCTGGATCTCTGTAGGGGTTATGGAGCTTGGATTTGGCTGATCCTTACCCTTCAGACAGGTAACTCCCTCCAGCCCCTTGTGGTGCTAGAGCTGCACCCAAAACTACTGGAACCAGAAGAAAAAACCCAGCCCTTGCATTATTTCTTCTGCTTCATCCTCCCACTGAGATGCCTCTGCACGAGCTGGCCCAAGGCTGCTGGTTTTTGGAGGAGCACCAGAGGAGAGCAGCAAACATTCCCTGGTGCTGGAGCAGGTTTCCCCCATCAAAGGGCCACGTTTCAGAGGAAGGGCTGCAGGGAGCAGCGCTGCAAGCAGCAAAAGCCCTTTTCATTCTGGCTGTGCTCTGGCTTGCACAGATCAGAGACAGACCTGGAGACTGCAAAGGCTTAATTGAACTTTCCAGGCCAGTTAGAGACAAGAACACATCAAAAGGTGAACATTCTGCTGTGAATTGCTCCCTGAGCTGCTTTAATTGATGCTCTCTTCATTGACCAGGCCGCTGCCTGGGGGGGATGAGGAAGAGCTGCTGCTGCCAGGGCTTTGCTGTGGGATCACCAGCACTGCCCGTGGGGGTGAGAGCCCAGCCTGCAGGGAGAGACAGTGGGCTCAGACCCACCTCCCAGCCCCACTGGGGCTTGTCAGGAACCCCCTGGGCAGGTGGGGCTGGGCTGGTGCTTTGTCACCCAGCACCTTCTGTCACCTCACTCTGTGGGACGTGCCACCCGTGTCTGCCGTGGCCTGGGAGGGACTCAGCCCTGGGGACAGCGTCAGGTCCCTCCACCTTCTGCACTCTTGTGCTTCTGGGGGGAGAAATAACCCCAGCATGGATCCCTGGGAGAGAGGATGAACAGGAGAGGTTCCAAACACCTTGGCCTCACACCATGGATCAGAAACTCCGCCAGGTTTTCCTGGCCCAGCTACATCTGTGCTTTGTCCCTAGGAGAGGTTTGACCAAAGAGTGTTACCTGTGCCTGTCCCTGAGGCTGCACCAAAGCCCCCACAGTGCCCATGTCCCCCTCAGGGCTGGGTTTGACAAGGGCAAGGCTGGCTGTGGGCAGGGACCCCCTCAGAGCCTCTGAGCAGCATGGAGGGGTTCACCTGGATCCAGAGCATCCTGTAGGGCAGGTGGAGGGGAGGAAAAATGCCAGGACACTGCAACACTGTGTGTGCATTGCTCCTGTGGTCAGCCACCCCCTGGGGCTCAGGAGTTCCCAGCTGGACATGGCTGGAGATGACTTTGGGGCTGGTGGAGAGGCCACAGCACTGTGCCTCCAACACAGGTGGAGCTGGGAGCGCTCTCAGGCACGGAGACATTTCCCTCTCTGCCTCTGCTTGAGAACAACAGGACTCTGAGCAGATTCACTTCTTGAAAATAAACACCAAACCCTCGGTGTGGTTTGGCAGCAGCTGAGGGGGAGGGGGCAGGTAGGTTCTCCTTCTCTGGGTGATGATTCAGAGCATCCTCAGAGCTCTGCAACAGGATGTGGTGCTGGCCCCGCTCAGCAAGCCCTGACAGAGGCTCTGGATGGGGGCAAGGTGGGTTTGAAACCAAAGCAGGCCCTTCATCACTGCCTGCTGCCCCACAGCTTCCTGCACAACACAGGGAAGAAGAATGTTCAAGCAGTTCCCAGCCCTGGTGACCGTGGTGACCCTCAGGCTGCTTGAGGAAGGTGCACGTGGTGGTGGCGAAGGCACCAAGTGTGCAGCACTTGAGGTCTGGGCCTGCAGTGAGGGGGACTCAGCCAAAAGCTGAGCAATGAACCCCTGGCTCAACCACACCCAGCACCACAACAGCTCAGAGCTGCCTCCCACACTGCTCCTGATGCTTCTCCTCCTCCAGCAGGGCCATGGACAGGGGCTGAGGAGCCCTGGCTGGTGCTGTGAGCTGGCCAGGGGCACACGGGGCGGCCCATGGGACCCTGCTGCTGCCACCACAGCGCTGCTCACCCCAGGACCGCCCATGTCACAGGAGGCCTCTGATGGAAGGTGAGGGCTGGCTGGGCTGATCTGTCACCTTGGGGAGCTCTGGAGTCAGAAATGGGATGAGGTGGGGCAGGCAGGTGTGAGCAGATGCAGGCAGTGCTGTACTGGCACCGGGGGAATGGCTGTCTCTGGAGAGAAATGATCTTGCTCAGAGTTTTTGCTCTGCGTGGGTTTGGATTCCAGGAGAAAAAGCCATTTCATGGTTCTGTTCTTCAGTCTCTGGCTCCAGTTTCAGTAGGTGCTGCCCTGACCTAACAAAACCTCCTGCCAGGGCTTTGGGATGGCATCATCACATGGAGGGCTTGGACAGGGCAGGAGGGCTGGAGCTCACCCCTGCTACCTTCAGAGTCAGAGGCAGCTCTGCACTGCTGCCTTTCCCTGTCACCCCTCATTCCCAGGGCTGCTCCAGGACCCACCTGTCCCTCTGTCCCTCTGTCCCTCTGTCCCTCTGTCCCTCTGTCCTGTCCCACAGGGGTCTGCATCAACCGGTACCGCCAGCAGCTGGTGAGATCCATCTCCCCACAGCTCCTGGAGGACATCACGTCCCCTCTGCACAGGCTGGAGCTCCTGAGGGCCAAGGGGGCTGCCCAGGTGCAGGCAGCGAGCCCCCTTCCCCAGCAGGTGAGCTTCATGTCCCAGCTGGCAGGGACAGCCACACCTCCCGGTCCCTGCAGAGCTTCATGGACACCTCCAGCTCACAGCTCTGCCCCCACACCAGTGTCTGTGTGGGGAACCCAGCCAGGGGGGCTGCAGGGGTGGCCTGGTGCTTGCTGGAGCACCCTGAGGTGTGCACAGAGCTGGGGGTGACAAGAGCTCTCTGCCAGGTCTGAGGGACCTTCCTCCAGGCCCCTCTGCACACCTCTCTGGGCAGCCTGAGGAGTTTTTAACATCCTCAATGTCCAGATCACACCAGTCCCAGCCCCAGGCTGGGGACAGGAATAGGACAGCTGACCCTGACCCCATCTGCTGCTGGCTGCCCCAACTCCAGGCTGTCTCTGCAGTCCTCTTGCCAGGAGAGGTTTCCCTGATTTCCCTCCTGGCTGGAAGGCTCCAGCCTCGGCTGGTGTTGGCTCCGAATCTCTCACACCATTATCCCTGGAGGGTTTCATTCTGCTGTGGTACCTGAGCCAGGAGAGCAGGACAGCTCCAGAGGTGGCCACCAGGTTCAGCCAAGAGTCCAGGTCATCAGAGAGTCCATGGCAATGAGGCAGGAATGGAGACAAGTTGGGAAGTCAATCGAGAGGTCAGGATCAGGCCCAGCAAGGGCAAGCAGGTTCAGACACAGACCAGTGGCCACCAGGCAATGAGGTCCAGGATTGATCTAGCTCAAAACAGCTTTAGCTGAGGCTGAAGGCCCAGGGCTGAGCTTAAATGGGCTCCTGACTGACTGTGAGGCTGATCAGGGCTCTTTAGGCCCACTGGTGCCCTCTGAGCCCTGCCATGTACCTTCCCACCAGGACTGAGGGCTCTAGGAGGTTTCCCTCTGCATGGGCATGGCAGAAAAGTGAAGCAGCTTCTGTCATCTGCCTTTGTGCTTCCTCCTCATCTGTTTCATTTGTCTGTGCAGAACCCATGGTGCAGAAGCACCTGGAGAGCCTCCAGAGCTCCTGTGGGAATGGCCTGGAGACAGGAGCCCTGCAGCGCCTCACCAACCTGCTGCTGGTGGAAGGTCTGACCGACATCCAGCAGAAGGAGCACGACATCCTGCAGGTGGAAATCACCAAAGGCCTGCCAAACACATCCCAGAGCATCCCCCTGGAGAAGCTGTTCCTGCCTCTCTCCAAAGTCAGCATCCCCCCTCGGATCTCCGTCACCATCGGCGTGGCCGGGATTGGCAAGAGCACGCTGGTGAAGCTGTTTGTCTGCAGCTGGGCAAAGGGGGAGATCAGCAGGGACACCACGTTCGTGCTGCCCCTCACCTTCAGGGAGCTCAACACCTACGAGAAGCTCTCTGCCGAGCGCCTGCTGTGCTCGGCCCGCCCTCACAGCACCGAGCCCGGCCCCATCTCGGCCGGAGCCGCCCGGACCCTGCTCATCCTCGACGGCCTGGATGAGTTCAAAACCCCCTTGGATTTTTCCAACGCAGTGGTTTGCACCGATCCCAAGAAGGAGATCCAAGTGGACAGCCTGATCACCAACATTATCAGGGGTAACCTGCTGCAGGAGGCCTCCGTGTGGGTCACGTCGCGGCCGGCGGCGGCCAGGCAGATTCCCAGCGGGCTGGTGGATCGGATGACGGAAATCCGAGGGTTTGGGGCTGCAGAGATGAAGGACTTCTTGGACCAGATGTTCCTGGGCAACAGAGATCTGTCCAGCCAAGTCCTGCAGCACATCAGGGCTAACAGGTCACTACACGTCCTGTGCACCATTCCTAGTTTTTGCTGGATTTCTGGCTCCTCAATCGCTTATTTCCTGAAACGCAGCAGCGACCGATCCCAAGAAGCGACCGTGGTCCCCAGGACCCTGTCAGAAATCTACTCCTATTATTTTAAAATGGCTCTGAGCGGTGACTGGCTGGAAAAGCCACGAGAAACCCTCAGGACTGAGCAGGCTGTGAACACCAGCAAGAAGCTGGTGGGCAGCCTGGGCAGGCTGGCCTTCTGCGGGCTGCTGCGGAGGAAACACGTGTTCTACGAGCAGGACATGAAGGCCTACGGCATCGACCTCTCCCTGCTGCACAGCAGCCTCTCCACCCGCCTCCTGCTCAAGGAGGACACGCAGGCCTCCACAGCCTACTACTTCTCCCATTTATCCATCCAGGAGTTCCTGGCAGCTCTTTATTACTACACGGCGGCCAAGCGGGCCTTCTTCGACCTCTTCACGGAGAGCGGCGTGTCCTGGCCCAGGCTGGGCTTCCTCAGCCACTTCAGGAGCGCCGTTCAGCGGGCGCTGCAGGCCGAGGACAGGCAGCTGGACATCTTCATCCGCTTCCTCTCGGGGCTCCTGTCCCCGCAGGTGAACGAGCTGCTGTCAGGGTGGCTGCTGGTGAAGGGCGAGCACGGCGGGCTCAGGAGCCAGGCCATCGGCGTCCTGCAGGGCTGCCTGAACGCCGAGCACGCCGTCTCCTCGCGCGCCGTCAACGCCGTGCGCTGCCTGCACGAGATCCAGCACACGGACACCGCCAAGGCTGTGGAGGAGGCCATGAGGAGAGAGAGCTTGGCCGGGATGCTCACCCCCATGAACTGCTCTGCCCTGGCTTATCTCCTGCAGGTCTCTGATGTTTGCCTGGAGGAGACAAACCTCTCCAACTGCCTCACCTACAATGTCTGTAAGAGCCTGCTCTCCCAGCTCCTCTTCTGCCACAACCTCAGGTGAGTCCTGGTGGGATTGCACCGGGAGAAGCGAGGAGAGATTCCAGGCTGTGGCTGTGGAATCACAGATTGGTTTGGGTTGGAAGGGACCCCAAAGCCCATCCAGTCTCATCCCCTGCCATGGGCAGGGACACCTTCCACTGTCCCAGGCTGCTCCAAGCCCTGTCTAACCTGGCCTTGGACACTTCCAGGGATCCAGGGGCAGCCACAGCTTCTCTGGGCACCCTGTGCCAGGGCCTCCCCACCCTCCCAGGGAAGAATTTCATCCTAACTCCAAATCTCTCCTCCTTTAGTTTAAACTGTTCCCTGTTGTAAGTCCTTTCTAAGTACTGGAGGCTGCAGTGAGTTCTCTCCCCTGTGACTCACAGTCCCAGGTGTCAGTGGAGACCTGGGTCCACCAAATGTTGTCCACCTGCAGAGAATGGTCCACCACCTGTTGTCCACCCTGGGGGTGGCACTGGGTCAGCTCTGCTTGTCCTTGAGTTCTCCCCCTGGGAGAGGCAGATGTCGTGGGGATCATCCTTTCTCCACTTTGTTCTCCAAACCCTTGCTCTTGCTCTTGTGTCTTGTGCAGGCTGGACAATAACCAGTTTAAGGACGATGTGATGGAGCTGCTGGGCAGTGTGCTGAGCGTGAAGGATTGCCAGATCCAGAGGCTCAGGTGGGAGCCCAGGGCGGATGGGATGTCCTGGGGAATTGGGGGCACCGCAAAGCCGGGGTGAGGGTCCCCAAGAATGTCTCTCCCACTGGCTCCCCAGGGTGCCTGATGACAAGAACAGCCCCACACAATCCCCTCCCTGCTGCCTCCTCACTGTTCCTAAAAAAATGTCAATAAATCCATGGGTTATCCCAACAAACCACTTCCCAAGGTCACAGCAGAGTGCTGGACACTCGAGGCTCTGCATGGAGCAGGGAGGGGACAGGGGACAGGCTCCTGACCCCCATGCAGGGAGATGCCTCATCCCAGACAGATGGGTTCCCACTTTCCCCACCTGCTGCTCTTCCCCAAGGCTGCACAGAGTTCCCCATGCTGCCATCTGAGCTCCTTTATAGAACACAAATTAATCTGATGCCCAGAAACGTCCCTGCCTGGTGCCCACCCCAGGAGAACATCCATCACTTTGGTTGTGCCATGAACTGAGTGCTCCCCACGGCCCCTCTCTGCTCACCATCCCAGCTGTGTCCTGGGACATGCCAGGCCCTGGAAAAACACCAGATTTTCCTTCTTCTGCGCAGCTTGGCAGAAAATCAGATCAGCAACAAGGGAGCCAAAGCTCTGGCCAGGTCTCTGCTGGTGAACAGGAGCCTGACGGTGCTGGAGTAAGTGTTCCCCCCTCCCCAGCTCCAGTGGGACACACATTCCCACTGGGAACCATCCCCGGCCACGGCAGGGCTGGATCCCGCCCGGCCTGACTTGGGGAGGGTCTCCAGCCCCTAAAGCCACCACCACAAGCTGCTGGCCTGATGTCCCACCTCAGCAGTGCCATGTGGAGGCATCTGGATTAAACTGGGCCTGTGCCAGTCCGGCTTTGTTAACCTTGGCTTTCCTGCCTGTCCCGCCCCAGCCTGCGGAGCAACTCCATCGGCCCCACCGGAGCAAAAGCCCTGGCTGATGCCCTGAAAAAAAACCAAATCCTGCTCTCCCTGAAGTAAGTCTCAACTTCTGGAGCACCTCCTGGAGCAGATCCCCAGGGCAGGCTCCCTTCCATCCCTCTTCTGTCCCACTGGGGTTTTCCCAAGCTCCAAGGGCCAGCACATGGGGACATCCTGGGCAAACCCGGGGTCAGTGCTGGGCAGTGAACACGAGTGCAGCTGGCACAGACCCAAGGACTGCCCTGGGCCAGAGAGCTGGGATTCTCCTGCCTCTTGGCTTCAGTGGGGTGGGGTTGAGGTTCAGGTTGAGGTCCTTCTGTGCACGGGAGCTCTCAGGGTGCTGTTTCACGGAAGAAGGAATATCCCATGGGAGAGGAGGGAAGGACACTCCTGGTCAGGGATGCCTGGGGGTCAGACCCTTTTCTCAAACCCCAGGGCAGGTGAGCACTGCCCTGCAGCCCCTGGAAGCATCCACACATGGCTTCACTCCTGTCTCCCACAGCCTCCAGCACAACTCCATCAAGGAGCACGGGGCCACCTTCCTGGCTGAGGCCCTGCTGACCAACCACGGGCTGGTGACCCTGCAGTGAGTGACCCGGACGTGGTGTCCCCCTGCAGCCCCCAGCAGGCTGCAGTGCCACCGATGGGGATGTGGCACCTGCCATTCACAGGTGCCTTGCTCACCCTTGCAGCCTGCAGAAAAACGCCATCGGAGCCCAGGGCGCCCGGGAAATCGCGGAGGCGCTGAAGCAGAACCGCAGCCTGAGGGAGCTGATGTGAGCACCATGAGGTGGAGGGATGGCTGTGCCAACACCACAAATCCTGGGATCTGTGGGCAGGAATGGCAGGAAAGGGGCAGGAGCACGTGGCAGGCAGGAGGGTTTGGAGGTTTGGAGATGCTCTCTGTATCTCCAGGAATGCAGGGAGCCACATAAAGAAAGGAGAAGCCATTTCCCCTCTGGCAGATCCCTCTGCAGCAGGGCTGGGGAAACATTAAAAGCTATTCCAGCTCAAACCAGGCACGAGAACAGAGGTGTACGTAGGTGGGGAATGAGGTGGCAGCGAGTTCATGCTCGTTGCTGCAGCAGGAAGAGCCTGGGGGAGGTGAATCCCTTGCTGCCAGTTCCAAACTTCTTCTTCTGTCTCAGACTCTCGAGCAACTCAGTGGGAGACAACGGCTCCATCGCCTTGGCCGAAGCTCTCAGGGTGAACCACAGCCTGCAAAGCCTTGAGTAAGTTCCCCCTCCTTGACAACAGAGCCCAGCCTCTTCCTTCCAGCAAAATCTGCCACCCCTCAAGCCCTCAGCTCCTCCCCGTGTCTGTCCCACTCCACATTCCCTGGATGTGCAGGCTGGAACACAATGAGGCAGCTCCAGCAGCAGCCAGGCTGGCCCTGCCTGCACCAAGGGGCACTGACAGAATTAATCCTAAAACCCAGTGATGACTTCTTATTCTGGCTTGGGGGAAATCAGTAGCTTTGGATGTTCTCTCTCTCAAAAGTGTTGGGAATTGGCTAAGGAGGGAGGTAATGGGGCCTGGCAGAGTCAGGCTGGAATGGTGCAACCTTCATTCCCCATGGGAACAGCACCTGGAGACAAGGGCTGATGGCTCCTGGTGATGAGTGGCTAAGCCCTGGTTCTGTCCCTGTGACAAGGATCCCAAACCCATGGGAGCCACATGTCCAGCTGAGGCAGCAGCCTCGGTGACAGGTGACAAGGCTGCCCTGAAGTGCTGGCAAACCCTGTCCCTTCTGCTTGCTGGGCTGGTGCTGCTGAGTCAGCAGGAATGGCTGAGCCCCCCCTGATGCTCCAGTGCTGCTCCTTCCTGCCCCTGTTCCCTTTCCTCAGTGAAAGGGGCACTTTGCACCCCAAACATGACCCTGCAGCCCAGCTGTGATGCCAGGACTGGCCCATCCTCACACCCTCCCCGTTTGTCTCAGTCTCCAGAGCAACTCCATCAGCAGCACAGGGGTCACAGCGCTGACAGCAGCTCTCTGCTCCAACAAGGGACTCCTCAGCCTCAAGTAAGTGACAGTCCCTCCAGCCACCCTGGCCAAAAGCTGCTGCTGGGACCTGGGAGCTTTCCAGCAGCCTGGGCTTGTGCCTGGTTGTTTCCACAAGTGCTCTGAGATGCTGAAAGCAGCTTTGCTCCCTCCTCCAGCTGTGAGGAATTTCTCTCTGTCTTTATCTTTCTCCCTTTGGGACAATATTCATTCAGCCTTGGATGGCAGCAGGGATGGGAGGCTGGCAAAAAGCCCTGGAGCCCACAGGAAACACAGGGAACGGAGCTGCAGGAGCTGCTGGGGGTGGTCTCAGACAAGCTGCTCTCCTCAATCCATGGCCTCAGCCCCAGAGCAGGAGGGGGCAGTGGGGGAGCAGCTGATCCAGCCCTGCCTTGGCTGCTCCTCCCCAGCCCCGTGTCTTTCCCCAGCCTCCGGGAGAACTCCATCAGCAAGGAGGGCGGTCCCGCCATCGCCCGCGCCCTGCGGAGCAACAGCACCCTCAGGAAGCTGGAGTGAGTGCCACGGGCCCCAGGAGGGCAGCCAGACCCTCATGGTGCCCCCCTGGAGCTGTCCCCAGCTTTTCACGTGTCACTTGACTCCTGTGTCCCCCCAGCTTGGCGGCCAACCTGCTGTACGATGACGGGGGCAAGGCCATCGCCTTGGCCATCAAAGAGAACCGGGCACTCACGTCCCTCCAGTGAGTTTCCCCCTGGGCCTGGCTGGGTTTGAAGCCCCTTGCATGGACATGGCCAGGGACACTTCTCCTGGCCCTCAGCCCCTCCGGGCTGGGACAGTGGCACCCCTGGGTCACTCCATGGGAGGGGTGCTGTGACATCCTGGGTGCAGATGGATGTGGAGCCTGGATGGGTCAGGGCTCTCTCACAGCCCAAGGCTTCACCTCTCATTTTCTCCTGTTTGCAGCTTGCAGTGGAACTTCATCCAGGCCAAAGCAGCCATGGCCCTGGCACAAGCACTACAGTCCAACAGCAGCCTGGCCAGCCTCGAGTAAGTGGGGACGTGGGTGGATCGGTGCTGGGCACTACTGGAAGGGCCCTTAAAGCTCGTCCAGTGCCACCCCTACCATGGCAAGGACACCTTCCACTATCCCAGGCTGCTCCAAGCCCCATCCAGCCTGGCCTTGGACACTTCCAGGGATCCAGGGGCAGCCACAGCTTCTCTGGGCACCCTGTGCCAGGGCCTGCCCACCCTCCCAGGGAACAATTCCTTCCCAATATCCCATCCATCCCTGTCCTCTGGCAGTGCAAACCCTTGTTCCTCTGGAGCTCTCCTGGAGCCCCTTTAGGCCCTGGAAATCTCCTCTGTCCCCATTGTGTGTCCCTGGCTGTGTCCCCATTGCGTGTCCCTGGCTAGGGATGCTCTGAATGTCTTGTGGCCCAGGAGCTCTCCCAAGCCATTTGGGAATGCTGGGCCCTGTGCTGGCTGCCCTGTCCCTGCTCCTGATTCCCAGGCCATGGGCACACACAACACTTCTGTCCCAGCCTGCAGGAGAACGCCATCGGAGACGAGGGAATGGCCGCCCTGTCCGCTGCACTCAAGGTCAACACCACCCTGGCAGATCTCCAGTGAGTACCCAGGCTGCAGCAGGACCCTGGTGCCACAGCCTAATTATCCTAATTAACACCCCATGGCCACCTCAGGACAGTGCTGAAGGGTCCCTGTTCCCTTGCAGCCTGCAAGTGGCTTCAGTTGGCGCGGCCGGTGCCCAAGCCCTGGCAGAAGCCTTGATGGTCAACAAGAGCCTGCAGATCCTGGAGTAAGAGCTCCGTGGGGCCACCAAGTGCCCACGGCTGTGCCACTGATCCCTGGGGCGTCTGAGAGCCTGGCCCTTGGCTCAGCACTGTCCTGCCCTCGCAGGGTGATCTCAGAGCTGTCCCTGCTTCCTCACCCCTGCCTTTCTTTGCAGCCTGCGGGGAAACTCCCTGGGCCTGGCGGGGGCCAAGGCCGTGGCCAACGCGCTGAAGGTGAACCGCAGCCTCCGCCGGCTCAAGTGAGTATCCCACTGCCAGGCTGAGCCAGGAACATTCCCTGTCCTTTCCAGACATAGGGAAGAGCGACGGGGTGGCCAAGCCAGTGGTTCTCAGAAGGGCAAACCCCGAGCAGGTGGCTTTTCCCAATGCCCAACCCATGCATTCCCTCCTGGTGCTGTCTGACCCTCCTGCCTCCCACAGCCTGCAGGAAAACTCCCTGGGCATGGACGGAGCCATCTGCATCGCCACCGCCCTGAAGGGCAACCACGGCCTCACCTATGTCAAGTAAGTGGCTGCTGCAGTGGGTGGGGGAGACCATGGGAACCATCCAGAACCTTCCTCACTGCCAGCACTGCCCATTCCTGGCTGCCCCACAGGGCAGGGGCGCCCTGTGCTCCTCCCAGTGTGACAGCCACCACTCCCACACAGCTCCAGACCCCTCAGTGCCTCTCCAGGGATGCCTCTGGGCCAAAAACCACCTCAAGAGACAGATACACACCAGAACGTTCCAGGGGAGAGGTGGCTCAGCCCCTCCAGCTGTCCGGGGCTGTCTCCAGCTCCTCCCTTGGCTGCCCCAGGGTTCCCAAAGTGCCCTTGAGCAGGGTCCTGGCACAGGTGATGCTGGGGTGAAGCAGGGCAGCATCTCCTGTCCCCCAGCCCTGCCTCACGCCCCAGCCTGAGCTCCTGTCTTTGCTCCCAGCCTGCAGGGGAATCGCATTGGGCAGTCGGGAGCCAAGGTGATCTCGGACACCATCCGGACAAACTCGCCCGACTGCGTCGTGGACGTGTGAGGGGCCCTGGCTGCAGCGAGGGGGGCCCGGGGGTCCCTCTGCCCTGCTGACTGCAGGGAGCTCCTTGGTGCCCATCTCAGGGATGAGAACTGGGGCAAGGAAAGCTCCTGAGCTCCTGGCACGGCCCAGGAGGACCGAGGGTGTTGGGTCAGGAGCGTGGGAGGGTCAATGCTGAAAGCTGAGGGATGTGTTATGTCCGTGTCTGGGCTCATCCAGGCCCTGATGAAATGGGGGAAATGCAAAAAGGAGTGAGGAGGGGCAGATTCCACATGCCAGACCTCGATTGTGGATGGTTTATCTGCTGGTGGCAGCAACTCTTCCTGTGATCTTCCTGGTGCTTTGTCACCCCTGGCTCCCCTTGAAATCCCAGATGGACACGAGATTTGCTGCTGCCTTGCTCAGGGTGTGGTGCTGTGACCCTGGGCACTAGCAGGTCCTGGCTGACACACCTGAAGTGGTTGGTAGAGCTGTTCTCTGTGCAAGAGTGAGGTAACCCAAGGCATAGGAGTGGAACTGTCTAGAAAGACCTTGGAAAATAAAGAGTCCTCAGGAAAATGGAGGAGTAGGGGGGTGAATGTAAGAGGAACTGCACTGCCCGAGGCTGGGCTGTCCCCAGCACATCTTGGTGCTACACCAGGACTGCCTCAGCTCAAAGTTCTGCCTCTCAGCTTCAGGATAGAGCTCTTGGATCTCCTGCTGCTGCTGTCACCTGTGTTCTGTGACTTTGGGGTGTCCCAGCTGCAAGGTCTGTCCCTAGCAGGTCACCTTTAGACTGGGAGTGCAAAGGTGGTACCTTGGTGTGTGTGGCAGAGCCAGTGACTCTCCAGAGGTGCCAGGTTTGAGGTGACCCTGTGAACCCTCAGAGCCCCCTGAAGCCACTGTCCCCTGTCCCCAGCCCAGCCAGGACACGGTGCCACACTCAGGGCAGCCAGTGGCTGCTGCAGGGACCTGGGGGCTGATCCCACAAACACTGGGCTGAGCTCTGCAGATGTAAATACTCAGGAATAAATTAGTTCTTGGATGAGAAGATGCCTGGTGCAGCCTTGCTCTTGCACTGCAGGACATTTGAACTGAGAGCTCAATTCAGTGGCACAGGGGCTGCTGCTGCTGCTGCTCCTGGCACAAGCCCCTGCACCACCAGCAGTGGCCTTGCCAAATGGCTGCTGGCTGTGCTGGAGGCTGGGTGGCAGTGCTGCCTGGGGAGAGAGGCTCTGGCTCTGTGCACACCAGGTATGGAGTCACTTTTCCATCTGGGCCTTCAGTACAGGACTGGAAAACTGACTGCAACTGCAGCCCACACTGGGAGGCTGGGCCTGGTCTCGGGGGTCAGATCATCACAGAATGGGTCGGGTTGGAAGGAACCTCAAAGCCCATCCCATTCCCCCCTGCTGCCGTGGCCAGGGACACCTTCCACTGTTCCTCCAAGCCCCATCCAGCCTGGCCTTGGACACTTCCAGGGATCCAGGGGCAGCCACAGCTTCTCTGGGCACCCTGTGCCAGGGCCTGCCCACCCTCCCAGGGAACAATTCCTTCCCAATATCCCATCCATCCCTGCCCTGTGGCAGTGGAAGCCATTCCCTGTGTCCTGTCCCTCCATCCCTTGTCCCAAGTCCCTCTGCAGCTCTCCTGGAGCCCCTTTAGGCCCTGGAAGGGCTCTGAGCTGTCCCTGGAGACTTGTCCAGTTTTAATTCCACTCCTTCAGTCCACCTGGTGCTGCTCTTTGTGCAGACAAGCCCTTGATTAAGTAAAGGATATGCTTAGGATAAATAGATTTAAGCCAGATTTAAAAGTAATTGAAATGCATTCCCAGAGCAGCTTTTCATCCAGTTTTATTAAGCCAAAGAAATCTATTTGGACATAATAAAATGCAGGGAAATCAGGCACACGATGCTCACTGGAGTGAGACTTCTGGCACTGCAGTGCACAGTTTAGTGCAATTATGGAAATAAGTGCACATTACTGTGATTCTCAGTATGGATAAACTGCTCATGCTTTGAGATTCACAAACCTGGCAATCCAAGTTTAATTTTCAGGTTTAATGAACATTATTTACCAACTTTTGGATTCACACTGACACAGTTTTCAGACAGCAGGGTATTAGCTCCTGGCCTCTCCAAAGTTTGTGCTTCAAGAGGCCTCCTGCTACTGACGGGTCAGAAGTCATTATCGCTTTGCTCCAGTGGCTCCGGCTTCCTTGCTCGGAGACTGGATTTGCCTGGGGAGATTTCCATGCTGTCATCTTCCAGATCATCCTCCTCCTCCTCCTCATCTTCATCTTCATCCAGATCAATCTCACTATCCCCTGAGTCATCCTGCAGGACAGGAAATGAGAGTCTATGGCCAGCCCAAAGTGAGGGATGGCAGCGCCGGTGTCCCGCTGCACTCCCGATGGATTGCAAACCTCCCTCCCCACCCCACAGGGCTGATGGACACAAATCCCCTGACTCCTGCTGGCTCTGGGCTGTTAAAAGCCTGGCAGGCTTTGTGGCACTCAGGTGCCAGCTGCTGTGAGACCACAGAGGTGAGGGGATGGTGATGAACCACAGGACAGGAACCCACCTGTGCCTTGCGCCGGCCTGGCCGTGCCGGGGCTGGGGTCCCCTTGGAGAGCCAGAGTGGGAACACGAGAGGCAGAGCAGGAAAAAAAAGCACAAGAACATAAAAGAAAACAGAAAGTACCCAGGCTGAGAGCAGGGGAGAAGGCAGGCACAGCTCAGGTATCCTGTGCCACACCAGCAGGTGACAGAGGCCAGGCACACACTGCTGGCTCTTCCTAACTCCATCAATTCCTTGAGGGTTCAAAGCTGCTTCAGTGATTGCAAAACCAGTAGATATCATCAGAAAAGCAATATCCATATATAATCTATTACACAATATCTATAAACTTTTTGATCTATTTTTGAAGGCATTTTATTCAACAGGGGCTTCTCTCTGAAGTTTAATTGTGACTGCAATAGATTAGCCAGCAATGCAACTTATGATTATTTTGATTTTTGCATTGCCTGATTAATTTTTTTTTTTCCCCTAATCTGGGACACACAGAGGCCTGCAAAGATCCCTGAGCTCTGAGAAGCTGCAGTCAGAGGGCACAGCCATGAGACAGCTGAAGTGGCTGCAGCTGAGGGAAGTCACAGGCTGAAGGCTTTGGCTTTCCATCCCTGGGGCTGTGCCAGCAGGGAGAGAGCTGCCAGCAGGGAAAGGGAACAGGAATGGCAGAGGGTGACAGTCCAAACCTGTCAGTAACACTGCTGAGGACAATCAGGCAGTGCTGGGACTGAAGTGACAACATCTTCACCCCCAACACAGCACTCTGCCCATCCCAGAAATGGGTCTGGATGTCCAGGAGCCAACAACAGCCTTCACCACACCCACGCTGGCAGGAGCAAAGAGCAGAGCATGGGCTGCAAGTTCCTCTCCAAGACACAAGGTGAGGGTGCCCCAAAAGCTGTGGCTGCCCCATGCCTGGAATTGTTTTAGGTCAGGTTGGCTTGGAGCAATCTGGTCTAGTAGAACAAGATGGGGTTTAAGGTCCTTTCCAACTCAAACCATTCTGAGATTCCCAGAAATGTCTGAGCTCCCCTCCTTGAGACAGGCAGCACTGAGGGGTGTCTGCTGGACTGAGACAGAAAGGTTCCATCCACACTGGGAATTAACAGCAGCACAGGCTCAAACACAAACCCACAGGCACCACAGTTGCACTGTCTCCTAGCACTCTCCAAAACAGTGTTCCAGCATCACCTGGAGAGAACAGCCCCACTGCTCCTGGGATGGCAGCAGCTTTTTGGGGAGAGCTAACTGCAAATGCCAACCACATCCCAGCAGCTGGCTTCAGCTTCCTGGTGCAGTTGTGGCCCCTCAGGTGTGCCCAGGGGCACAGAAAGGCTGCCCATGGATGCCAAAGGCTGGGCACAGCAAGTGCCTCCTGTGCAAACCTGTGTGTGCCTTTCACACTGTCCACTCACATGTAAACCACAACCCAGTGCAAGGCCAGGAGCCCTGGGGCAGCAGGAACCTCAAGGGCACAGCTCACAGTCCTGCTCTCATCCCTGCCCCATCCCCCAGAGGACAGATTCTGCCAGTACAGGGCTCCAAGGAGGGACTTCTTAGAGCAATGAAGGGGATTTAGGTCCATGTATTTAACTCCTGCTGCACTGCACTGGTCCCTCTTCCCAGAAACCTGCCCCACAGCTCACAACAGCATTCCTGCAGCCTGTGTGCCACTAGCTCTGCACTGCAGGATGGTAAAGCACACAGAGCACACAGGCTCCAAGAACAAAGGAAAAATAAGGAAATACACATCTATGCCAAGGAAAGGTGTCAGCCGTTGGAAAGGAGGGGAAAAGCAGGCCTGGGGTGTGAGGATTCAGCAGGTAAAAAGGTGTCTCTACAGCTGAGGAGAGGGCTGGCATCTAAAGCCCTGTCAGAGGAGCTCTGCAGACACATGAGATGGTTACTCACATCTTCCTCCGTGTCTCCACCTTGCATTGATCCCACGATCCGTGTGCCAACTCTTCCTGCAGGAGCAAAGAGAATCCAATCAAAGCTGGCTCGTGGCCACAGGGAGGGAAGAGGAAGGGTAAAGCTCAGGGTGAATCCCTCAGTGAGAGGATGAGATCCCAATTCATAGTCACCCCCCTTGTTAAACCCCATTGCTCAGGAGAAGGTAGGAGGGGGTAAGGCTGACAGTAATTAACACTGGACTCAATGATCTTGGAGTATTTCTCCAATATTAATGATTCTATGACTCTAATTCCAGTCAGGGTGCTATTTATTCCAGCATGATGGTTCTGGCAGGACAAGAAGCAATGGACACATTAAGAAACAGGAAATTCTATCTGAACCAAGAAACCTTTTTTTACTGTGAGGGCAGTCAAACACTGGAACAAGGTTGCCAAGAGAAGTTTAGAAGTCTCCAACCATAGAGATACTCCAAACCAAACTGGATGTGGTCCTGGACAGGCAGCTGAAACCTCCTGTTAGAGCAGAGAGGTTGCTCTAGATAATCTTGAGAGGTCCCTTCCAACCCAAAAAAATCCATGAACTGACAAATTTCTTCCTGTGCTTTGGTACACAGAGAACAAAAGCCTGGTTTTATCATGTTGTGAATCCTTTGTCCTTTAGGGAGCTCAGACCCTTTCTGATATTCCAGGATGGATTGAATCTCACAGGAACCCCTGGCCATGCCCAGGCAAACCTCAAGAATTTCCTGTTGGGAGTTTGATGTGTGAGGCTGAAGAGGGAGGTGGGGGTGACTCAGGCCTGCTGCTGCAGCCACAGAACCCCCTCAACACTGGATCCCATTTCCAACCCCGCTGTGTCCATCCCATCTCACCATCTGTTCATTTCCTGCCATCACCAGCTTCCTCCATGCCAAATACAGATTGTTTCAACCTAGAACAATCCAATCTGTGCTGTTTTTAGCATGAAAACAAGGCAGCTTTAAAATATACCCTGGCAAACCTCTTTTTTTCTACTTCCCAAAGCACAAAAGATGACAGGTCCCCTTTGTCCCACGCAGTTTGAGCTGAGTTAGTGGTAGGAAAAAGCTGCCTAACTCATCCACAGCTCACCAAAAAAACCTTGTTGTATCAAGGCAGTTCATTAAAAGGATTTTATGTCTTTATATAAAAAGCAGTGGCCTCTATGCAGCAGTTGCTGATTACACAGGAAGTGGAGATGGAATTAAAAGATTTCTGGATAGTTCTGTCCTCAGGCTTTGGAGACTTTTGCTCTAATTTATGCTACACTAAACTATATAAATTTGGAGGTGATTACACCTGACTAAGGTGTATGACTAAGGTGATGCTTAGATGACAACAGAACTCCACTTTTGCCCAGCCTATAAATGACTCTTGAGTTTTAACTTCAATCTTACTCTGTAGAAGGTTCAACATGAAGTGTAAAACTGGGAAGTATTACCTCAAAAAGGAGAAAGCTGCAGGGAGCTCCTAAAATAACACAAAACAGAGGGATTCTGAATATAAAGGAAAAATAAGATATTTTTTATTTAATGAATTTAATTCATATTTTAACTAATTAATGTTAAGAGAGCTGATGGAATAGGCCAGTTCAAAATGCCATGGGAAGGGCTTAGAGAATGCCCACAGAGGGTGTGCAGGATGCTGCTCCTCCATCAGTGGGAGCAGTGCAGACATCCCATGGACACACCTGGAGAAACTCGAGGATCTGGTACTGCCTGGACTGGGATCCCTGCATTGTCTAAGCCAGGAGCACCTCTCTGATCCAGCAACTGTGTGATCAGCAGGGTTTGGTCCTGCAGCAAACCCTGGGACACTCCCAGGAGAGACCCCAGGATGCAGAGGGGCTGGGACTTCACCTGAGCACTAAGCTGCAAAGAGGAAAGAAACCAGATTTTCCATAGAGCGTTAGTTTCACTCCCACACCATAAATCCCCACATTTCCCTGTGTGGGGAATGGCCATGGTGTGTTTCTGTGTGTGCTGAGGGCAGGCAGGAAGCAGAGGAGTCACCTGCATGGCACAGGAGAGATGGGGGTGCTGTCCCTTGGTTTCCTGGGCTCAGTTCAGCTGGGCTCACACAGCTTTTGAAAGCAGAGAGCCTGTGGGGTTTCCTTACAGACACTGGGAATCCAGCTGGGACAGGCTGTACAGAGCAGGAATTAGGAAAGATGCTGGTGATGAACAGGCTGTGATTCACTGCACCTCTGGAGTCAAATCTCCCTGTGCATGGCCATGGTCTGTAGGCACTGAGCCCTCAGGGGGCAGAAGGGAATGTGCATCCCTGATTTGGAGTCTGTGAGCTGTTGCCATTTTCCCTCTGTGTGATGCTCCCCATTGTACCAACCTGTACAGCTGATCTCCACCTCCTCACCCAGCAGTGGGTACAGGTTAACCCTGTGCCTCACAGCAAGGACTGACACACAACCTGAGAGTCTAGACAGCCTGGGAGCAGGGCAGGTGGATTTGGAGCTGACACATTTTGCTCCCACTCTGGAGATCTGCAGTCGGTCTCCAGTGTTTAATGTGAATTCACAGCATAAGCTCACAGAAGACACCTCTCACTGTATCACATTCCCTTCCACACACAGAAAAATGGGATGAACCTTCTGTCTGATCCTTCTGAACTGTTGCCCTTTGGACACAGTTCTTAATCACAGAATGATGGAATATCCTGAATATCCTGAATATCCTGAATATCCTGAGCAGGGAGGGACCCACAGGGATCATCCAGTCCAGCCCCTGGCCCTGCACAGACACCAAACAACCCCACCCTGTGCCTGAGCAGTGTCCAAACACTCCTGGAGCTCTGGCAGCCTCAGGGCTGTGCCCATTCCCTGGGCAGTGCCAGCACCTCTGGGGGAAGAACCTTTCCCTGATCTCCAGCCTGAGCCTGCCCTGGCCCAGCTCCAGCCGTTCCCTGCTCCTGCCCCAGAGACCGGAGCTGCCCCTCGGGAGGAGCTGCAGCCCCTGCTGAGCCCTGCCCTCAGTCTCCTTCTCCAGCTGAACAATCCAAGTGCCTCAGCTGCTCCTCAGAGCCTTCCCCATGCCCATGTCCCTCCTTTGGACACTCTCCAACAGCTTTAGATCCTTCTGATGATGTGGCATTCACAGCTGCCCCAGGCCCGAGGTGAGGCCAGAGCAGAGCAATCCCCTCCCTTAGTGCAAGACCCTGATCCCAGCAGCATTTTCCAGGCACTGCAAAAATCCAGGGATTCATTAAGCACAGCACAGCTGCTGCCTGGGGGAGCACACTTCAGTTTTTATCTTACACCTCCATTAAAAGGAAACCTGCTTGGAAGTGAGGGAGCTGTTCCCACCACTTCAGACCTACAGCCTCTCCTCCTTCTTCACTAGGTTTGATGTTGGGATGGCCCACACCTGGGGGAGGTTGAAAGGGAAGGAAAACATTCTAGAAATTCCAGAGCAGAAATCTGAACATGGCCACAAGCTGGAGAGAGAAATTCCACAAGCAGAGTGACAATTCCCACTGACAAAAGGATTTCCCTGCTTCTCAGCCTGCCTGTGGTGTGGAAGGATTGGAAACAGGACTGTGGAGGCTCACCTGAAAAGATTTGCATGTCAAAACTCTCCTTTTCACTACAGGAGTGAAAAAAATGAGGGATAATTCAGGCTCTGCAGCTTTCCCCCAGCATGCAGGGCCCCACAGGCACTCAGCAGCAAGTGCCCTCTCTGCCAGCACATCATTGACACCCTGAGCCTCTGGGCCAGCTCTGCCAAGGAAAGGGGCTCCAAGAGAGCTGCTCTCACTGTGTGACTTTGGACTGATTGTCTGCTAAAAACCCAGGGTTTTATAAAGCTGTCTTCTCACAGTACAGATCAAATGGGGCTGAAGTTGTTCTGTCTCAGAAGTGAAATGTTCTCTGAGGTCTGGTCTGGACAAAACCAGCCCTTTACACCGATGTTATAAAAGGAAACAAGAGCCACAGCACGGGGAGAAAGGGTTCCCAGGAGCTGAAACAGCCTGGCAGTGTGGAATAGAAGGTGATTTCCAGGCACAGCTCCACAAGGATGGACCATTTTGGCTTCATTCAGCAGCACTGCCTTGTCACCAGCACTGTGTGTCCCAGCCTGCATGTCCCCACCCCCCACCCCTGCAAAGGGAGAGATCCTTATGATGCCACAGTGAATTTCAGTCCAAGTGAATGAAAAGATGGATTTGCACATGGAATTATAACATCACCTCAAAATCTGTCACTTCTGATAGCGTGGGTAACAAAAATCTATTTAGTTTAAGGGGAGGCTGGACAGGTTCTTAGAAGAAAATAAATGTACTGAGGGTTAGCTGACATCTGTGCAAGCCACAAGTGATGGGTTTGAAACAGTTTGAGAGCAGCATGGAACCTGAGGGAATTTCCCAAGTGCTCCCCCAGACATTTTCTTTCAGACAGGGCTGGGGAGAGAGCAGGCTGGCTGATGCTAGGGCTGATCCAGCACAGCAGCTTCTGCATTCCCAGGATAAGACTGTGCATCCTTCACCCCAAAGTTCACCCCAGCTGCACATGAACAACCATCCTGCTGCAAAAAACTCATCTGTGGCCTGTTTCAGGCAAGAGCTTTCTCTACACTGCAAATGGTTAAGGCTTTCAATGCTGGAATAATTTCTTGTCCTTTGGCCCTCTGACAAGAATCTTACTGCAAGTGCCACCACTAATTCAGAGAAGTCCATTGTATTTGTCACAGCCTCCAATATCTATTGCCAGACAGAGTAAAAATGGATGTGAAATTTTATTCACATTGACAATGCTAAAATTAAAATGTAGAGACCAGATTGTCTCCAGCTCTGGCATCCCCAGCACAGGAAGGTTGTGGAGCTGCTGGAGAGAGTCCAGAGGAGGGCATGGAGATTCCCCAAGGGCTGGAGCCCCTCTGGAGCCAGGCTGGGAGAGCTGGGGGTGCTCACCTGGAGAGGAGAAGGCTCCAGGGACACCTCAGAGCCCCTTCCAGGGCCTAAAGGGGCTCCAGGAGAGCTGCAGAGGGACTTGGGACAAGGGATGGAGGGACAGGACACAGGGAATGGCTTCCACTGCCAGAGGGCAGGGATGGATGGGATATTGGGAAGGAATTGTTCCCTGGGAGGGTGGGCAGGCCCTGGCACAGGGTGCCCAGAGAAGCTGTGGCTGCCCCTGGATCCCTGGAAGTGTCCAAGGCCAGGCTGGATGGGGCTTGGAGCAGCCTGGGACAGTGGAAGGTGTCCCTGCCCATGGCTGGGATGAGATGAATTTAAGGCTCTTCCAACCCAAAGCAGTTTGTGATTCTGTGATAAATCAGGGTATTCTCTAATCTACAAAAGCAAATGATCAGTGACACATGGATTTACTACAATAAGCCCCCTTAAGGAGGGGACTTTCCTCTAAGTGTGATATTGTGACAATAAAGCAGCTGCAGTTTCCCAGGCCCACAGGCAGCACCTGCAGCTTGGCCCCTGCTGTCCCAGCCATAAACTCTCACCTCCCTGCTCCCTCCAGGATCAGAGCCCTTCCCTAACACTGGTTTTGCCATGTTTGCTGACCCAGCAGCACTGAAGTCAAAGCTCCAGAGCCCATTCCAGGGGCTCCTGCTTGTTCCTCTCTGCATGTGGGGAAGGGGTCGATTTTCTTTCTGCACCACACAAGTCTCCCCCAGCTCCCTCTTTGGTGTTCCATGGGAAAGCAAATCCTATAATTTTAATTGGCTGAAGGAATAAAACCAGGAGTAATACTGTTAAACCTTTATTTAGTTTGAATTTTGCTGCATCTAGACTGAGCTGATGAAAGGGCTCTCGAGGGTGAGTGTGCTGATTTTTCTCAATTATACCAATTGGCCTAAAAAGAGGGATTATCTCTCCCTGAGAATCTTGCTTCTTTAACAGCAAAACACACTGGACTATCTGCCCACCACAGAGAGAGGGAGGAAGCCTTATCTGCTAGCACTGATAACCTGGGAATTAGAGATGTAGAAGTGCACCCCAGCAGCCACAGGGACTGAGCACAGTGGGCCCTTTCTCCTCAGCTGGAGAGCAAATGTGGCTCAGCAGCATCACCATGTAAGAAAACACAAAGCTTCAAAAGAAAGTGATTGAGATATCTTAAAGTGAGTCCAGGAAAAAAGCAGTAATTAATAGAAATAATGTTCTTGTTATGCTGCCTTGATCATTAAGTGTATTTTAAATGCAAATTGCTAAAGAACACCAGCAGATCTGTGGTGTGTTTAACAGCAAACAGGCAGAGAATATTCAGCCCTGGTTTTCTAAAGAAGCTGCTGCTTTTGACATGAATCTCAGGTCTTAAAGTCTGATAAACTAATACTGAGTTTCCATTAAGGGTAATTAACGATAACAAAGCTCTTCCTAGAAAAAAATCTGACAGCAAAATCTACAACTTTTAGAGTTAAACTCTAAAACTGCTATTAAGAGCAGCAGGGACTCAGGTCATGGTGTTCTCTGGGATGAAGCACCACTGACAGCTACAGGGTCCCTTCCAAAGCTCTAAAATCTGTGTACAAACCTTTCCTTGAGAAATGCCAATATACAATATTCCTTAGCAGTGTTTCTAGCACTGAACAAGACTTTTCAATTTTCAAGAAAAACAGAGGAAGGGAAAATAAAAATGCTGGAATTACACTGACTTGAGAACATCAGCTTGTTTCCCTGGTCTCAGTCAGAAAGGGGAAAGCAGAATTCCACTAACAAAACCCCACAGTTTATCTAAGGAGCAGGCTCCAGCGGGAGTGGTGCCTCCAGACCCCAGAGAGGTTGATGCTGACAGTTCAGAATCCCTTACTGCTACCAAAAAGAACTTCCCTGATTTCCTGGCTGTGTTTTGCTTGACTCCAGACTAAGCAGAACATTTCCCACCTAAAACAGACCCTCACACAGCAACTCCTCTAAGCTGCTTGTGAGCAGTGGGAGCAGCCAGAGGAGCTGCACTCCCCAGGAAGAAGGACAGAAGGACAGAAGGACAGAAGGCTCACATCCCACCCTGGCAGCAGCAGCTCAGGTGTGTCCACCTGTGCCCAGCCAGTGCAGGTGACTTTACTGACTCACTGAAGGTTTCCCAGCTAAAAAGGTGCCAACAAGGTACAGGGAAGTAAATGCTTTGCATTTGTAACGAGAAATGGCATTGTTTCCCTATGGCTTTGTAAAGAACTGCTTCAGGAATGTGTAAGGCAATACCAAGGTGGGATTTTCCCCACACAATCACTTTTTTCCCCACTAAATAATCCTTCATTGGCTCCCCTGGAAGCGCTGTTTTTTCCACAGGGCTTTATCCTCCTGCAGCTCCTGAGAGCTGAGCAGTGCCAATATCCTGAAGGGTGACAGGGGCTTCTCACATTTGCAGCTACTCAGGTAATTCCAGCACATCCTTGTGGATCAAGGCAGCTCAGGAGGGGTTAGAGTACCTGGCAGGAGAGCTTCCGTGCTGATGCGGTGCCTCGGGATCTGCAAATCCCTCTCGCTGTCAGATCCTTCATCCTCCTGGATTTCTATGTCAGAGTCATCATTACCTGGTTAAAAACAAAGCCAGCTGATTAATATCACCCCCAGCAACCCCCAGCCCAGAAGAGCAGCTGGACACAGGAGATACCAGCGGCTCTACCTTTGTTCTAGCCCAAGAGGAATTGAAAATGCAGCTGCAGAGAGCGTTGGCTCTGCACGAGAGCAGAGGAAAACAGCCAATGTTCACATCCCAAGGAGAAATCCTTCAGCATGGCAGTGCCAAAGCAGCACCCACTGTCAGAGCCTTGGGACAACCCCAGACTGTAGCATGAAGGTGCTGTTTAAACACCCTCTGGGTATGAAGGTGCTGCTTCAGCGAGTGATTTAAAGATCAAACTCTTTGAAAAGCATTTGTGAAGTATGTGTTTTACTGGTTTATTATCCTGGTTTTACCCTGCCACCAGCAATGTCAAAACCCATCTCCTTCGACTATTTGCCTTTCATTTAATGCTAGATAAGCACAGTTCCACATCTCCAGATAAAGGAATGCAGCTACAGCCAACCCAAGATGCTGGAGAGACAGGGAAGCTTCCAAAGACGCAGGAACTTCTTCAGATATTTTCATTATCTGCCTTTGTTTCCTTTTCCCCATGCAAAGCAGAGTTCCCAGCCCAGTGCCAGCACAAACCCAACAGGACTCCATGGGAGGACCCAGCACAGTAACATTTGCTGCTGATTGTTTAGAGAAAATAGGCAATTCTTTCCCAGGTACATTTAATTACACACATGTCAGAGCTGAAAATGGAAATAACTACTTTAATCAGGATTAGTAATGAGCTGACACATCTCTGCAGTATTTAATTATCGGACAATATACAAATATTAGACATTTTCCCATCCTCTTTTTCACTGCAATATTAAGTTAATGAGAAAATAATAATGGCAAGGGAAGTATCTGCTAGCCTGGGAAGATTACAAGGCTCCAGCAGAGTTAGCTATAATTTCTATTTGCACTTTCTTCTTTGGCAAGTGAGGGAATCACTCACTGCTGTGTGACCTGGATGCTGCTTCTGTTTGCCTGGCATTTATGAAACTGAGGTTTTGTTCAGCCTTCCACAGGCAAACTCCTTGGGAGGAGCCATGTGGAGCTTCCAGAAAGGATTCCAGTTTGTGCTCAATATATTAAAGAATGAATTTATCACATGTGTGATGGCTCTTACTGCTACTAAAATGTCCTCATTCTTATTTTGTGGGATTTTTTTCTTCCTTCTTGGTTATTTACTTTATTTTTAGCATAAATTTCTCCCCTTCAGGCTTTGTCATCTGTGTTCCTGTTAGGCAGCAGCACTCCCAGGAGCTGAGGATGCTGCAGGGAGCCCACTGATTACTTGGCCAAACCTTTTCCATTCCGTGCCCATCCGTGCTTCTTGCTCCTGTCTGGGATCTCCTGAGCATGAGCTGCCAGCTGAGCAGGACCAACAGCTCCCCACTGCCACAGAGCAGGGCTGGATGGGATATGGGGAAGAAATTCTTCCCCTGTGCCTTTAAAAATCCTGGATTGCCTTTCAGGCCAAATGAAAATACAAATTCATCAACTGAACTCCCAGCATGTCATGGAATGGCCTGGCTTAGAAGGGACCTCAAAGCCCATTTTGTCCCATCCCCTGGCAGGGACACCTTCCCCTGTCCCAGGCTGCTCCAAGCCCCGTCCAGCCTTGGACACTTCCAGGGATCCAGGGGCAGCCACAGCTGCTCTGGGCACCCTGTGCCAGGGCCTGCCCACCCTCCCAGGGAACAATTCCTTCCCAATAACCACAGTACAGCACTTTTCCTGCTGAGTTGTGACTTTGAAACAAATCCTGTTATGGATCCACGGCAAGAGTTTGGGTTTTCCTTGAACAGCCTGGCTGGAATCCTGGAACACAGAGCCCAGCTTGGAGCATCCCTGCAGTGAACTCGTGCCAGAGGCTCAGAGAAGTGACAGCTGCAAATGCAAATTCAGCAGTATCAAAATTCCTGCCTCCAAGCCTCCTGCTCCCTCATAAAAAGACATGAAGCACCTTTTCCACTCCCCAAAACTAAATATACTGCTCCAATCAAGCTCAATCCCGCTGTCACCAAGCCCAGCTCTGCCCAGGTACAATCTGAGTTATCAGCTGAGCTGAACTGTGCTGAGCCAGAATCCCAAGGACACAGAACCAGAGCACAGTGCTAAAAAGTTACCCAAAAACACAAGACAGAGAGAAGCTGAGTACAGGCTTTTTCCCAGGATTAAACACCAGCCCAGTGCTGTGTCCTAGGCAGTGTTCCACCACCAACTCCTCACTCTACACCCAGTGTGCCCAGTTCTCACCAAAATATTCTTGGTATTTATAAAAAAGTGTCAGTTCAGGAAGTTTCATCTAACAAATGCAGAAAGACTGATTGCCCTTGAAGAAGCCACAATCTTAAGTGTACCACTGCACAGCCAATTACAATCAGTTTTGGAGAGACAAGGAACATTCCTTATTAAAAAACCCAGATTTTTCTCAGGATCAGCATAAAGCAATGAAGATAATAATCCACAGGCACCAGAAATTGCCATGTGCTTGTACATGGAGTACAGAACCCACTGAATGGAGCTGGCTTATGAGATTTATATGGGTTTACATGAGGATTATTGGAATGCTCACAACAGACTTACTTATTATTATTCAGCAATCCATGTCCTCCAGTTGAGGCCAAGCTGGCAGCTTCCAGAAGCTTCAGACTGAGGTTTTAAGCAGCTCTTGTATTTTTATTATGAAAAGGTAATCAGCAGAATAAGTCTGTAAATTGTGCTGGGCCCACTGGTGTGACTGTCTCTGCTGCACAGAAAACACTCCAAGTATCAGCCTACATGAAGGAGGATACAGTGGGATTTTAAACCCCACTTGCCTTTCATTTCAACATTCCTATTTCATAAACATGGGTTTCAGTCAACTAAATTAGTTTCCTTTAAAACTGTCCAGCCACAAAAAATACATCCTGCTTCCACTGATTTCCAAAGGTGGGATTTTTGTTCCTGCTCCCAGAAAAAAGCCACAGCTGAAACCTGGACAGATAATACTATATTGAAATGATTTAATTTCTGGTAATTTGCAATGCTTGAAGGAAAAGCAGCATGATTTAATAACTTAGCGGTGATTTCATAGCAGATTTGGTAGTTTATATCAATATTCAAGTAAAGGTATCCAGCTGTAAAAGAAGAAGTTACTGTGGTGAGGATGATGAGCACAGTGGCCATTGTTGATTGATATGCTCTGGAATTAGCTGGAAGTGCTGTGTAGAAAATCACTGCCTTGGAAACACAGGCACTGGCTCCACAGCAATTACTGCACTCAGCAGGATGCTGGTTTTGGTGAGAAAACATCATGAGAACAATCAAATGGGCAACTGACAGCCACTTGATCCCAAATGAAATCCAGTTAATGGCTAGCAGGAAATAAGGGAACAGCAAAAACCAAAGGGGTTTGGATTGGGATTTTTGATGTGTATATCCACTGTGATTTCTCCCAGTGCCTGTGGAAAGCCTCAGCTCTGCCTAACCCATCCTATTGTCACAGCAAACCCACAGCACCAGGCTCTGGATCAGCCTGCACGCTCCTAAACCCACAGCTCTGCCATCTGAAGGGAAAGAAAGGCTTGGGTATAAAAATATCTGGAGGAAATGTCCTTTGTCCTCAGCACAAAACTGAGATCTGTCATCTGGTCTCTAAGAAGAATTCAGACTGGTACTGAGAGCTACTGAGCAAGGTCCAGATGTGTGTAACTCCGGGAATTCCAGTGGAAAGCTTGGATGTTCTTTGACTTTTTGGTTCTTTTGGCTGTGCAGCCAAAAACTGGGCAGTAACAGCAACATACAGCAACAAGAAGGTTGCAGAGGTAGCTCTAACTGCACTTATTTACCTTGCCTGGTCATTTTAAGATCACAGAATCATGGAATAATTTGGGTTGCAAGAGAGTTTAAACTCATCCCATTCCAGCCCTGCCATGGGCAGGGACACCTCCCCCTAACCCAGGCTGCTCCAAGTCCATCCAGCCTGGTCTATCTACAGCATCCAAACTCCAAATTTATCATTAAGGATGATTAACCACTGCCTGGGGAACCAACAGGTCTCAGCCACTTGAAATAATTAAAATTAACTCAGGATGACAAGCTCCACTTAAACTGGGATTTGGAGTCTGAGCAGGAGTGAGCAGTTAGGTTATTTTTGGGCCCATTTGATAAAGAGGTCATATTTGGTGACCAGAACTGTTTCTAACAGCCTTACATGCCAAAAAATCCATCCAAGCACTATTAAATTAGACGATGAATTTGCAATTACCCAACAAGTACAACACAAAGCTCCTGTGGAGCAGTTCCAAGTGTCTCTTACAAGAAGATGGATGGCCCTGAGCACCAGCAATATCATCCAGGAGTTACCCCTCAAATCCCACAGCTGCTGCAATGGGGCTTTTTGTTTTGTCTGCTGGCAGATTTTAAAGCATCAGCTCTGGAGTAGAAAGGGTGCACTCAGGAGCATCAGTTAAATCCTCTGGTTGCTGCTGAACAAGCTTCAAGTAGTGCAGATTTCCAAATGTTGGGGAAAATGAGTGGTTATTCATTCTACAGACCAAGCAAGAGGATGCAGGGTGGAATGAGTGGAGCAGCACAAAAAGAAGAAAGTGGCAGAGTCAATGAAAAATTCAGTTTTACAGCAAATATTGCATATAGAAATTAATCCTGGCACAGCACTGGTCAAAAGAAATACAGGAAATATTTTGAAAAATTCAAGGAGTTTATGTTTTTACAATTTCAAAACAAAGTATTTTAATTTTTAAAAAATATAATTCAGATATATTCCTACAAGAAGGGTGGAGAGAGACTTTGAACAAGGGCCTGGAGTGCAGGGACAACAGGGAATGGCTTCCACTGCCAGAGAGCAGGGCTGGATGGGATATTGGGAAGGAATTGTTCCCTGGGAGGGTGGGCAGGCCCTGGCACAGGGTGCCCAGAGAAGCTGTGGCTGCCCCTGGATCCCTGGAAGTGTCCAAGGCCAGGCTGGATGGGGCTTGGAGCAGCCTGGGACAGTGGGAGGTGTCCCTGCCATGGCTGGGGTGGAACTGGATGGGCTTTGAGGTCCCTTCCAACCCAAACCTCTCTGGGATCCTGTGATTCTGCATTGCCTGCTTGTAAATTGATAAAAAGCTCTTGAAGAATATGAGAAAGTGCATTGGAAAAAGTGTGTAAAAAAGAGAAAAAGAAAGACCTGTAAGTGCAATAAGCTGCTGAGTCTGAAAAAATATTTCAACCTAGATACATTGCAAGTTGTTCCTTTTTGCTCAAGGAAGTTTTTGTAATTTTGGATAAACCTGCAGACATAAATTGAATTTCTGCTGTTATCAGCGACCTTCCCTGGCCTCTCCTCTCCCAGAGTCCAGTACCAGAGCATCCAGTACCCACACCTGACAGGAGTGCTATCTCCAGCCTTCACCCAAGCAGTGCCTAATACACTGTTTTAGCTGTCACTTTGCAATTAACAAAGAAACCAAGCCCTGAGTTTCATGCATTTGGATTTGCTCCGTGGCACCAGTCCTGGATGTGGCACAGGGGCAGCAGAGAGACACCAGCAGTGAGACACCACTGCCTGGATCAGCCTAAGAACAACTTCTGACAAGCAAAGATTAGAAAAATAACAGCAATTTCCTCCCTGCTCAGCACAAAAGACATTTTTATACTGCTGCAAATGCTTAATTGTGTGTATTTTCATCAGGCAGACAATACTCAGAGCCTGATCTGTAGCTAGAGTTCAAAATCTTCGTGTTGTTTAAGAACAGTATTTCAGACAATTTAATGTTGGTTTTTTGGTTATTTTTTTCAGTGCAGTGGTTTTATGGAGTTGCTCTGTCAGAGAGAAAAGCTGATTTGCAATGTGTGGAAGCAAAAGAAAAAAGAACCAGACTGTTGATCAGTAACACTAAACAATTTTGCCAGTTTTATGTGAAAGTCCATATCCATGGACTTTATTCTTAACACAGATCTGCACAACTCAACCTCCATCCCACAGCTCTCCTTTATGAGAAACAGGATTTAGGCTTCTCAGCCTGAAACTCAACTGACAGCTGACCAAAAATCCTGCAGCTTCACTGCAGAGAGAAATGAAATGTTAATTTGGAGCCCTTCTTACCAAATTAGCAGGAGATGAAGTCAGGGGATCCAGACAATGCGAGAGCTGATCAATTCCAGGGTAGGTGAAGGCAGCAGTGCTCACAGGACAGAGAAGATGCTGACTTTTAGCAGTTAATGGCAACAAATTTGTCACCACCTGCCAGCTCATGCTGTTAGAAAAGCCTCATGACATGTTTTGCAGCTCCCAGGGGCAAAATGTTAGCAGTGAGAGAACCTGCCCTGCTCCTTTTGGGGGCACTACCCCTGCAGCCCCTCTGAGGAGGGAAGCAATGAATCTCTTCCAAAGCAGCTCATTCCCCCACCCCAACATTCCAGAATCAGCCAGGGAGTCCTGGGATACTGGGAGAAGCAGGCCAGCCTGCCCAGCTTCCAGTGAGCACAGAAGGAACCCATCCCTTCATCTCCAGAACCTGCTGCATGAGCAAGACCAAGTCAGAGCAGAGCCCACTTCAACCATCTTGGTATCTGTTGGGGCCCACACAACAAATCCCCAAGTTTCCAAAGATGGAATAAAACTTTGGATGAAACATCCTTGCTTTGTTTGGGGGGCATTACTCAATAATGAAGTATTTAGCAGGGTCTGTGGTGACAGGACAAGGAGTGAGGGTTTTAAACTGAACAGGGTCAATTTAGACAAGAAATTGGGCAGGAATTGTTCCCTGGGAGGGTGGGCAGGCCCTGGCACAGGGTGCCCAGAGAAGCTGTGGCTGTCCCTGGATCCCTGGAGGTGTCCCAGGCCAGGCTGGATGGGGCTTGGAGCAGCCTGGGACAGGGGAATGGGACAAGCTTTAAGCTCCCTTCCCACCCAGTCCGGGATTCTGTGAAATATTTTTTCCTCCAAGAGCCTGCTTCACAAAGCTGTTTCTGATGGTGAAGTTCTTTACTCTTCCCTGTCACTGGCTCGTTACAGGGCACATCCTCCCAGGAGCATGCAGCACCCAAAACCCAGACAGCTGCAAGCTTTAAGTGTTCAAGGCTGCAGCACCTCACACCATTTCCTCACCATGCTCACAGCAGTCTTGATAAAATCACTGCCAGATCCAGCTGCAGGTCCCTTGGGAATCCTCTCCAGCAGAAATTCCAACCCTCAGGTGATCCCTGTTTCTGGTGTGGGTTGCACAATTAACCCTGGGGGAGGGTGGGCAGGCAAAGCTGCTCAGTGGGGCTGAGCCCATTCTGCTGCTCTTTCTTTGTTTCCTCTTGTGCCAAATGTGTATTTTTTCCTGTGATGAGGACCCTGGGATTAACACAGCTGCTCTGTAAACCAACTGTGCAATGTGAGACAACAACCTCTGCATTCTCCCACCAAAGCAAATCTCTTGGGTTTGAATTGTTTAAAGGGCAGCATTTAATTAATAACGAGCAGAGGAGAGGGGGGTCTGCTCTAAGGGCTGTTAAGTGTGAGCAGACTGTGCTCTTGGGGAGCTTCACAGCATTCCATTAATTAATCTCTGTGCTCCTGACTGGAAAACAGTCCCAGAGAGCCGAATTTCCTGTCTCAGCTCCCCTGCAGACTTTCCCAGACAAAGGTAGGGTGGAGCTGACAGAGATGACTCGATTTGCCAAGGTGTTGGGACAGTCAATAAATGAGCCAGCTCTGGAAAGCAGGATCCTGGTGCTCTTCTCACTAGAATAAATGCTAATTATGACAATTAGGTACTTGAATTAAGATGTATTATGGTAATATTTGAGGTCATTAAAAGTAATAATCACATTCTTAGGTGGCAGTTAAATCAGTCACTAAAAGGCAAAGTTCCTTTTTTTCAGAGATTCAAAATGACAGAACAGTTTTCCAGCTGAAAATCCACAGACAAAGCAGGGCAGCAAATTTTCATGTTACACCTCACACTGCCAGTTACTGGTGACTGAGGCCCAGCTCCTCCTGAACTTTTTTACCCCAAAAACTGTCAGAGAGCAGGACTTGAACTTTTTCATGCAAATAAACCCTTAAAATAATTACACATTTTGTAGTTTACATTACAAATCCTGTATTTCAGCTAAAACTTCTTCACTCTTCACTTCATTGATATGAGATCAAAGATGGACAGAGATCAGTGAATTTCCTCTTTCATGAGTTTGCTCTGAAAATCTCAGACAACAAACAAACTGTGAAGTGCAACTTTTACGTCTTTACTCAATTTCAGCTTTCATGAACTCTCTTCTCTCTGATCCTGAGAATTAATTTTCTTCCTAGTTTCTCCCAGTTATCAAATAAAAATGCACAGACTGCAATATTAAGTTCACAGAGGTAGTTAATGATTAAGTTCTGGCTGGTGTTTGGTTCAAAAAGAGCAGTATCTGGTTTGTGAGCTTTCTACAGAGTCTCCAGAGGTCATTAATTCCCTTCTGATCCTAATCAATTAAGAAGTAGTTTAGCAAAAAAAAAAAGGAAAAATAAACCCCCAAATTTTAATTGCATTCCCATTTTGCAGGTACACTAAAATCAAACAAATGCAGGGAGGCAAATGTGGATCCTATTGAGAAGATTGATGATATCAGAGATGATTTTAAACTGTGAGTTTTCATCTGGGAAAGTTCTGATCTGTGTAATAAAGAATAATTCTGAACACAGAACCAAACTCTGTCCTCAACAAGTGCTGAGGACAGAAGTTGGGGCCAGAAAGGACACTCTGGTTTTGCAGGACACCCCAGCATGTGTGTGATGAGGCACAAACCAGCAGGACTATTCACCTCCATGAAGCATTTGGCTGAGAAGACTCCTCTGTCCAAGTCTGCTCTCAAGCCAGCAATCCCCTGGTGCTGGGACAAGTCTGTGTCCCCAGCCAGCCCAGGTGGGAGCAGTAAAATGAAGCCTAAATCTGCTCTGGGATTGCCCAGCATTCAGTGGCTGACTGTGGTCATTCCTGAGCTCTGCAGGTGAAACTGGCAAGGCAGGGAACATTCCCAGAGGAACATTCCCAGAGAACATTTCACAGAACATTTCACTTCTGTCCTTTCAAGTTGTCATGACTCTACTTGTTGTACCCCTGCCTGCTGATTCTATCATCACCCCACGTCCCCTTGGAAGTGGACACTTACACATGGAGTAGCCAGCACTTAGCAACTCCTCTGCTACTTCAAGAGGGGAAGGAAATCCCACTTACTTCCACTCTTCAGCAGGTGCTGCTCCTCCTCCTTCAGCCTGTTCTGAATGAGACGTAACATGTTGGCTGCTTCCTGCAAGAGGAGAAAAGAGCTGCCTTGGGAAAGCTGCCACAGGTAGAATGGGACTAGACAATGTCAGCATTGAGAATGTTCTATGGAAAAAAAACAGGTCTGATTTGAAACATGGAGCTCCTGCTTGCTTTGTGAGGGTCAGGATGTAAAGCCCAGGTCAAACAGTGCATTGAAATTCAACCTTACATCCTCACTGGGTGAAACATCACTTATCCCTTGGAAAATGAGTTTATTTGTCTTCATCCCACAGAACATGACTGCTGCTGCTTTGAAAAGCAGGCTTTGGTAGTTGTCTTCAGCCAACAGCCCATTAAAAACCAGAACTGGTTTGTGAAATGACTGCACTTTTTAACACACATCCAAAACAGAAAGCATCCACACCTTTCCAAGCATGCAAACCAAACTGGAGCAAACAACCCAATCAATGAGCTGGAAAAGTACAGCCATGTATTTATTACACCACCCTGGTGCAAAGGAAAACCAACCAAATGAAGGTCATGACACTAAAAAGTCACAGAATGGGACCTTTCTAGTCCATTTTAAATGACATTTAGCTTAAATTTGGGTAATGCTAATGGTGAAAAACAAGCTAAACATGATAGATTAGGTAAGATATGAATGCACAGAATCAGGCACAGCCAGAACCCCCAACATGAACAGCTGGCAACAGCTGATAGAAGATTTAGCCACAAATTTTGCTAATTTTAGTCTCTTCAATTCCAGTCAGGCAGAGGCAAGTTAATTAATTGTGGATTGAAATAAGATTTTTCTGAGCCTTTGATTTTTTCTATGCAAAATATGATTATAATTAAAACCACCAGTTACTCTGATGTGATCAGACCTCCACACAGAGACTGCACTTGTGGGAAGGAAATGTGGACTCAGCTGAAATATCCATGGGACAGGGGAAAGAAAGAGCATGAAATGTGGAATGGAACACAAGCTCTTTACACTTTCATGTGGAAATTCGTTTCCATAAGTGTGGAAGCTGAGAAAGGAACCTCCAAGGCCCACCCAGCACACGAGGAAGTTGCTGGAAATAGAGGTCTGGGGATAGAGTGGAATTGTCCAACACAACTTGGCATAAATATCTGTCCTGGGAATTGAAATTCATACTGGAAAAGCTTGCAGGGAAGATGTTTCCAAGTGGAAGTGACCTGTACCTGGTGAGAAAGAGCTCAGAACCTCTCTAAAGGAAATAAATCCTGACCCAGAAATCTGCTTTGGACAATCACACAAACTGTCTGCTCTACAAACTCTCAGTGCTAACAGAGACAGGAATATTGCTAATGGATCCTTGGGACCAAAGGAAGAACCCTGCAAAACTGAAGCAGCTGTGACAGTGTCCAGGGGCATAAAGCAGAAAGGTCAGGATGCCAAATCCCATGGAGTGAGACCCTCCAGCAGCAGCTTGCATCACCAGGACTACTGAAATCTCAAACTGATGGGTGTGCTCTGCAGGGAGAAGCTAATTCCTGCAAAAACAAGCGAGGGAAGGACACAAGCATGTTTTTTATCTCATTTCATGTAGACTCAGAACATTTGAAACACTCTGTGGAGGAAAACGTTCTTTATGAATTCCTTCTTCATGATTAACACTCTCCAACTCCTCAGTGCCAGCAAAGCCTTTTCAAAAATGATGACAATTGAAACATGTGTGGACCTGAGGCAAAATTTTCAGAGGTCTCTAGCTAACAGTGTTTCCCTTGGTCATTCCAAGGCCATCCAAAGCCTCCTCCTGCATCAGTGAGTCTCAATATTTTCTCACTGAGACTCACAATTGCTGTCTTTTTTTTATCTTTACCTCTTCCTCCCAGCCAGCCCTAAGGTTTAATTATGGTCAGTGCTGTAAATAAGCCTCTGCCCCCATTCCCAAGGCAGCCTCCCCCCTGCTCTGTCCTTGGGACAAATGGATACATGAGGGATCCATCCCCTGCCTGGATCCCAACCCCACTGGGGGCTGCAACCCACAGAGAGAAAGGAAAAAACAGCATAAAAAGGAAAGGGCATTTCCCAAATGTCATGGGGCCAAATTCATAAGCCCATGAAGCACATTCAGAATGTTCACAGTGCAGTGAAATAATCAGCACAGACATAATCACTGCCTGGCACTGCAGTTCCAGGCACACACCAGCACAGCCGAAGCTGGCAATTCCAATTCAGAGAAATAAGCAGCTCCTCTGCCCTGCTTCCCTGCTCCTTCCCTTCTCCCACTCTCCAGCTCCCAGAAAAGCACTTGGGCAGTGACACAAAAGGAACCTGCTGCAAACTCATCCATCAAAACAAAATTAAGCCAGGCAAATTCTCCACTACAGCTCAGCACGTGCCTACCCAGGGTCCTGACTGGAGGATGGGGTGCTGCACCTGTGGGGTAAACAGCAGGGCTGAGAAGGTGGGATTTATGAACTTCAACTCCAAGGGAAATGAAGGCTAAAAGAATGTTTATGCACACAGATGAGCCACTCCTCCCCCTTTCATCCAGCCTTTCACTGCCAGCAGCTCAGCTGGCTCATTGTAAGCCAGCCCAGACACTTAACTGGCGGGAAAAATGCTGTTTTTCTGAATTCTGGTTTAGGTTTCTGAATAACTTGATGCACTGCTGGTCACACACCACTGTCAGCCCAAGGGACCTGCTGAGCCTGTGCATCCTCCCTTCCAAAGCAGCTTATGGCTCCATCACTGCCACATCCTGCAGAAGCTCATCAAAAACTGCAGCAACAGAAAATGTTTTAAAAGGGCAGCTCCAAAACAGAACCAGGAGAGCATCAATGAACTGATGGTTACTGTCCTTAGCAAGTCACATCTTCAAAGAGGGAGAAGAAGGGATGGCAATTCAAAAATCTAGAAAGTAAACAGAATTTATTACTTAATTTTGTAAAGGCTTTGAATGCCTGTGATCACCAAAGCTGCATTTTTGGGCCTGAGCAGGAGCTACTATTTAAGCCCCTGTTCAGTTTCTCCAGTACCCAAAGAGCTGCAGCAGGGAAACACTCTCTGGATCGTCCTCTACAAGTGAATTTTACTCAAATGAAATGGCAGCTCCCACTGGGGAATTACAGTGTCAAATCAACACAATTTAAGTACCAATTAACACAAAATCCAACCTGCCCCTTCAGAGACTCCCAGGGCTTTCAGGGTATCAGGGATCACTGGGGCTGAAAATCCTGCTTCAGGGGCAGACAGATGGAAATTCTCCTTCTCTGCCTCATACATTATGCAGCCTCTCCTGGGTCTAAATCTGCCCAAAGGAGTAATTTTTGCCAAAAGCTGAGGGAAATAGGCAGCAAGGCAGGGCTGACACTGAGACTCTCTGAACAACCCTGGATCCAAGGAACCTTCCAGGTCCAGTAGGACCAGCAGTGGGATCAGATCCCAGCACTCAGGGCTGGAATTTATTGAGATCTCCAAGGGACAGACTGATCAACCTGCCTGGGCAGCCTGTTCTGTGTGTTCAAAGAGTGCAGAAGTTCCCTCACAGCAGGTCAGAGTGACTTTTCATTGCTTTCATTGCTACTGGCCTGGCCCTGCTCTCAGCACCAGGGCTCAGGTGTCCTTGGCCACCAGCAATGCCTTGGCTGGTGACACACAGAGCCCCCACAGACAGGAGCTGCAGGAAATGCAGAGCCCTTCTGGTGACACACAGAGGCTTCTAAATCAAACGAGTTTCACCTATGTTTACAATCAACTGGACTTTTTTCATGCCCATTTTCTGTTGTTACAGAAATGTTACCTGTCCAGCACACAAGAAAAATGTTTTTTTGTAGATTGGATTTGGAATGAGACAACACAGATACTCTGCATCTCAGTCTTCCTCAACTGGCAAAGCAGATCATTTTCCACCCAATACCTATGAAAGTCTTTGCAACAAATTGTGTCAGAATGTTTTCATGATCTGATCTATTGCTCTCTGCACATGTAAAATAGTTTTGAGTGCCAGTGTGCAGACTCTGGGGTGATTTTGTTTTTAAACAGAGGCCACGGGGAACATCCCACAGCAGAAGACCCAGAGACAACTTGCTCTGCCACTGACTCAGTGTTTGCCTCAAGATCCAGGGTTTGGAAAAGCCACTGACCAGGCTGCCAGTCCTTTATCCCAGTCCTTTATGAAGCACCTGATGTTCCAGAGTTCTGCTTTAAACCATAACATCAAGCTGGAATTCATGAGAAATCATGAGATTGAAGACAACTCTGCCCCTGCAGATTGCAAAGCAGCAAGTCTGGCAGCTCAAAACCAGGAAGAATAAAAATGATTTAGTATTTGACCATTTAAAACACCTCAGCTTTTTTTTTTTTTTTTTTTTTTTTTTAGATTTTAGGGTTTTTTTTAGTTTGTTTTTTTTTTAAACACCAGCAGGATTTTGAATACAAATAATTTGTACCCTGCAGCCAGCTGGCAGACACAATTACCACTAAATAGAAAGGAAAGGGAAAGAAGTAGGTGAAATAGGAAGGGAATAAGTACAAAAGCACAGAGCAACTGGAGCTCACTGACTTTTTGCATTTGGATCAAGCATTTCAATTTCTGCCTTAGCTATTCCTTTTCTTCTCAGACACTCTCCCAATCCCAGAACTGTCTCTCTGTCTAATGTTTTCATCTTAGCAAGGGAAAACAATGTTTCCTACTGTTTTTTTCTGGAGTGATTTACAGTGCTCCCACTGCTCTGGACTACCTTTGCAGGAAGGAAACCAATTTGCTGCTGGATTGAAGGGCTCAGCTGACCTTGACTTCATTTGGGCTTTGTCACAGAACAAAGCACCTGAGATCAGCCACTCATTCAGCAGAAGGGAGATAAAGGATGAGGAGAAATCATGAGGGGCCTGATGAGAATGTGGCAACTCTCAATGACAGGAAATCTGCAAAGACCAGTGGGAAAGGGACTAAAGTTCATGGAAACAGGAGGTACCAACCCACCTGGAGCTGCTCTTTAAGAGCAGAGATGATGTTTGCTGGATGCTGCACTACTGTTAAATCCCTCCCCCAAAATTCCTGTTCTGAATGGCTGTAGTTATGTTTGACTAGACTGCAATGCTGCAGGGTTTGTTCCTTTTTGTTCTGTTGAGGAAAGATGGGACAGAGACAAGACCCACCTGAAACAGTGGGGCTTGTTCAGCTATGAGCTATGAGCAGGGCTTTAAAGGTCTGGCAGGGAATGATGATGATGGTGATGATCCTGACAAGAGACAGGGCACTGTGGACAGGCTCTGGTATGTTCCTTCTGAAGATAAAACAAATGGGATCCCATCTCATGTGCCTGAACACAAGTGCATCCATCGTAGGAAACAAACCAGGAGGAATCAGAGTGTGCAGAGCTGTGAACCCACAGGGATTACAGAAATATGGTGTCTCCTAATAAATACTGGCACACCAGTTCCAGTGCTCACATTTATCAAAATAATCAATTAGATCTGTTAGATTACTACTGAAGGGCACTTTCATCAAGAGGAGTCACAAGAACACCTCCGAAGTTCCTTGAAAGGTTTCTTTTTTTCAAGGACAAATGTGTTAATTAACAGAGTGTCTTTCATGCCATTAAGAAAATCAGGGGAAAAGCACAAATGCTTTCTAGTGTGAGGGCAATGTTTCATCAAGCAAGGCTACCAGAGTAAAAAAAAAAAAAACTAGCACAGGTTTTCATAGAATCACAGAATCATTAAGGTTGGAAAAAACTTCTGAGATTGAGGGGTTTTTTTATCAACCATGTCCCCAAGTGCCATATCCACTTGTTTTCTGAATGCTTCCAGGTGACCCCACCACTGCAATGCCTTTCTGTGAAGAGATTTTCCCTGATATCCAGCCTGAACATCCCCTGGCAGAACTTGAGGCTGTTTCCCTGTGTCCTATTGCCAGCTATTCTGACTTTGAGGGAAAGTCTTTAGGAAGGAAAACTTCCATCGGGGATGTGTGGGACAGGTGTCCAGCAGAGCCTTCACACGTAGCAGAAGGCAGAGGCAGGAAAAGATGAGATTTTAGGCTGATTTACACCAGTGCAGCTCTCAATGACACCAGCTCAGGCTACACAGAGCCAGACAGTGAAGTGCATTCAAAACCAAACCACAGCAACTATTTTTAAATCAGATTGATTTAACATTTCTCACACATTTCTTCCTAAAGCTTCCTTAATTACTTGGCAAGTGCTGACTTCATCCAGCCCCAGCCCTTCAATACCCACAGATGAACTGGAGTTGGAAGGGAACAGCACAGTCCATAACCTGGACATCAACACCTTCCCCCTGGAACTCAGCAGGAGATTATTCAAGGTGAGGACTGGTAGCTTGCTAATTGTTTGTTCTCACCCTGTGGGATGTGTTTGCTGACCTGGGTGCCCTGCTCATGTTCTGTGTGAACTCTCTTTGCCTCTCTCCAAGCACTCCCCTTGTATCCTCACACAGTAAATGAGTTATTCTCCCCCAGCATGATTCTGGAGTGACTTTTGATGCAATATAAAACCTTTCTGCAGAGGTTACTGCACGTTTTACTGTGCACAGTACATGTTTTCTATTGGAATGATCAAACAGGGCACAGCTGGCCCAAAGAGGCTGCACAGTCTCTGTCCTTGGGAGGCTTTGAGGACTGGACTGGATAAAATCTCATGCCACAGCTGACCTTGCTTGGAACAGAATGATTTGTCTGTCAGTGACCAAGAAAGCAGGTTTAAAAGCTGACTTGTCTTCTATTCAAAAAACCTCAAAAGACAACAAACAAATCCCAACTCAAAACTTTCCACCTCAAATATTTCTCTGCACTGCTGTGCTGGTTTCAAGGCCAGGTTGGAGGGGGTTGGAGCATCCTGGGCTGCTGAAGGTGTCCTTGCCCTTGGCCCTGGATGAGCTTTAAGGTCCCTCCCAACCCAAACCATTCTGTGATGGCAGAAATACTCCTGACCCATCCAGGAACCACAGGTCAGAGCCAAGGGAGCAGAACATCCAAGGAAACAGCACTGAGCTCTCTGCTGAGGATTTGTGTGACTGTCTATGCAGGGCACAGCTCAGGTCTGTGCAGATACAGGAGACAGAAGGATTGGGAAGGTGCTGGCAGAGGCTGCATGAGACCAGTGCAGGGCACAGACCTTTAAATCATCTGCCACCTTTGAGAGATATCTAAACAGAGCTAAGGAAAGAAAAAAGAGATCCAAACTAACATTTTCTGCCCAGAATTTTCCAGGCAAAATCATTTCATACAAGAAGCTTCAAGTCAGCAATAACACAGACAAGTTCTCTACTACCTAAAATAACATGACAGAGGGTGGACTTTATCCTGTGGATCAGATGTGCTCTGTATTCAGCATTGCATACAATGCAAATTTCCCCTAATGACAACTCTCCATTTCTCCTATTTGCTTTTGTGGAAGGGATGAATTCTAATGACTCAGTAACAGCTCATTGAACATTCCCTTAATGGATTCCATCTTTATTGTAGTGAGCTTACAAGTGATACTGTTTGGATGTGTAATTTATTTGAATTAATGTACAATTCTGCAGTGTAAACCTGGGGTCAGTTTGCAGTGCCTGAAGAAATCATCATCCAAATTAACACTGATTGGAAGTTAGGAGGCACAGCAGTGTCTTACTCAGCACCACAGAGCAGTCACTGCCTCATCCCTGCCAGACTCCAGCTCCTGAATTATCCTCTGCCTGTGGCACAAAGCTCAAGTTTTCCAGGGAGGTCAGGATTACTCAGGCTTTTCAAGGAGAGTGTTTACCATATTCAAGGGCAGCTGTTCTTGGTGAACTTGAGGGTTCCAGGAACTGATAATGGACTCTTCTGCTTTCTATCTTGAGATCAATTAGCTCAATACAGCCCCCATTTCTCACAACAAGAGCCTCTTCAACAGGAGGCTGAGGCACACTTCACTTTATTCCTGATCTCCCACCCAAATGAAGTGGCAGCACCATCAAGCCTCTCTCTAACTCTTGTTAGAGCCCAAGCACAGGAATCACAGACCTGCTTCATACCATTTCTCCAGCTTGAAAACATTTGCACTCCTACTTCCTGCTCCCCAGGACAATGCTCTACCTACTCCTCAAATGACTGGAATAAAACTATTTTCAAACATCTCCTTGTGGTGGGTTGGAGAAGAAGGAAGTGCAGGTGAGTAATGATGCAGACAAAGCTCTTTAGGAAGGGGGTGACAAGCACAGCTTCTAGGACTGTTCATGCATCAGGCTCAGGTTCTTTAACACAAAAGAGCAGGTAAATAATTTCTGGGCAAGCAGCAATGGACAACACCAGCAGGTTTCACCTTACACATCCTGCTTCCCTGGTTTCCATAGCTCTGCTCTTCTCCATGGAATAGCAGGGACACAGGAGAGCTCCACTCCAGTTTACTCTATGGATTAAGAAACTGGAGCTGTTGGTTTAAACACCCTGGTGGCTGAGCAGGAACTGAGATGCAGGGTGCACTCAGTGAAGTTTCTCAGTAGAAAGTGGACAGCAGCAGGTATTTCCAGGGAATGTGGCACTGCCAAGGGGACTCAGACCCTGCTTAACAGGGCAGGTTCCTCCTCAGTCCTCTCACAGATGGAGCAAAGCCTGAGGAGAACACTCGGCTCTCCAGGTCAGCAAATTTAACAAAAACCACGAGAGTCTCACAATATAGTGTCCTACAATGAAGGCTTCCACTGATTTTGGAACTACATCACGCTCAAGGTAAGTCCAAATGGGAATGGAACTGGATTTCCAGCAAAATAAATATGATTCCAGCACCCAGGCATAAAAGTGTGCAGTCTGTCCTGAGATTTCTCGCCTTTCCTTGGTCCTGATGTTTGACCCTGCTGCAAAGCTGCTGAAATGCAGAGTTGGGCCCATGGGTTATCCCAATATCAGAATCCTCTCCAAAGGATCCCAGAGCTCTGGGAGGAGGAGGCAGGGACTGCACAGGGCAGTGACTGCCCCTGCCAAGGCTTCTACCAGGACATTTATCTCAGAGAGCCACCTTTCACACTTGCAGTGTTCCACTTTCACATCTCACAGAACTCAACTAGGAATTGTTCTCATGCAGCCAGAAAACTGAGAATTATTTTCCTATTTAAAGACTCAGACCTCACTGTTTTGCACCTGATGAGATTATGCATGTTTATGCAAATCAAAATGCCACTCTCACAGCTCCTTTTCCTCACTAAGTACCTGCAGCAGAGCATAAACCTCCTCAATTTCCTATACATCATTTTAACACTACCTATTTATCTCATTTGGTGCAAAGCACCAAACATCAGTCCCGAATTAAGAGTTATTTTAGCTTTTTCTTTCAATCACATGTTTAAATGTTTCTCAGTGATTTAAATGCTGATCTCTGGGGAAAAACAGAAATTGATCTTCTTCATCAGTGTTTTTTTCAAGTAATCTGATTGTCTCCTATTCTGAGTGAATTTCAGGTGAATTCTGTTACATATTTTAGACATCTAAAGTCTTTGTAAATATTCAAAAGGATAATGCAGGGAAAGCAGGGAGACCATTATATGAACCACACACTTATTCATCTTCTTCCCAAATGAAGCTGGGTAAAGAGAAGATGTAAAACCTATAAGGTTTCTAGTGCTTTGGAATGCACTAGAGATTGTTCTCATGCATTGCTTCTTCTCCACTGGAGTCACTGCACAATAAATTTGTGAGATAAGTTAAGAACTGAATTTATTCGAGATCAGATAGTTCTGATTTCTCTTTGTGACAGTCACCCATGGATTTCTGAGCCATGCTGTCAGTGAGAGCCATAACATCTCACCCTTCCCAGAAACAGCTGCTGGCATGACAAACTCACCCTGGCTGCAAAACTCAGCAGATCCTCTCTGTGTTCCTTCCTCCAGTGCAGAGTATTTAATTTATAAAAGAATTAGCACAGATTTGTAACAGCAGTAGGAAGGAACCAGACTGAGCAACCTTTACAGGAGGTTCATATCCAACCACAGCACCAAGCCCTGAGGCACAAGGAAACCTCTTTACTCTTCAGGGGCAGCTGGAGGCAGAATACGAATTTTTCCATTGCTCAGAAAAGCCTGTAAGTGATTTGGGATTCAAGAATTTCTTCTTTGATTTCTGGCTCTGTGATAAAAAGAGCTCTGGAGTGTGTCAGACATGAAGAACTTGAAGCTGTGAGTCAAATGGCTCCAAATCTGGGATCCTAAGGCAAGTTTGTTACCCACCTGGCACATCAGATATCCAGATAATCCCTATGAAAACACAGATCTTTGAGCACTCAGTTGATCTCAGACCAATTGATCTCAATTGTTTGCATTTCCCCAAAAATTCTCCCACAGCTTTAACGGGAGAGAGTTTAAACAGAGCCCCAGGAGCAGGCAGGCAGGACCTGCCTCAGGGCAGTTGCCATTGTGTTGGCAGGGGACTGCAGGATTTTATTTGAATGAATGCACACAGAACCTTTTCATCTTCCCTAATGCACTTTCCACACACCCTCCCACCTCCTATCACCAGCTTCTCCTTTCTATGATCATAATTTCTCAGCCAATAATTTCTTTTGTCCTTTTCTCCTACGCTCCACTGCCCCTTCTCTTTCTGTGCAGTCCCTGCCCTGTGTTCTAATTTATTCCACATTTCCCCACTGGTTTCTGTGTCTCAGTACACCAATACTGTCACCCTGGTACACTGAACTAAAAGCCAACATAGAAGCAACCAACATTTCTGCAGCCTGTGCTTACTTTTACATCTGATATTCCACACAATTCAGCAATGCTGGACCAGGAGTGCTCTCCTGGCACCTGTAAAATGTTTAAAGTAGTCATAATTCAAATGCACATTAGTTAGAAGATTAAAGACTGTAACCATCTGCTTTTCATGTTGACCTTGTGCTGGCTGTTGCAGCAAACAGCTCTCACAGTGGGAATGTTGAATTTAGTACTTAAGAGGGACAGATCAGTGCAAAAAGCAGCAGAACCAAGGGGTACCTCAGAGCAGAGCAGAACTCAGATATCACTATTTATATATATTCATATAAATATGATTATGCATATTCAGAAGCTCTGATAAGAGAAGAGTTTAATGAAAAAGGGATTTTATTTGGTGAGGGTGGATTGCAAAGGGTAAGTCACAACACAGTCTGTTTATTTGGAATTGCATGATTAATCATGAAGGACTGTTTACTGATATTCCACAGAATCAATCATGGAATGTTTTGCTTGGAAGAGACTTCAAATCTCATCTGATTCCAGCCCCTGCCATGGCAGGGACACCTTCCACTGTCCCAGGCTGCTCCAAGCCCCATCCAGCCTGGCCTTGGACACTTCCAGGGATCCAGGGGCAGCCACAGCTTCTCTGGGCACCCTGTGCCAGGGCCTGCCCACCCTCCCAGGGAACAATTCCTTCCCAATATCCCATCTAAACCTCTCCTCCTTCACCTTGAAGCCTTCCCCTGTTTTTCTATCTCTACATACCCTTGGAAACCTCATAATGATGAAAAGAGAAGCAGTTTAAGCAATCCCAAAGCAAAGATAAAGACTGAGTGACTAAGAACATCCTCATCCCTGTGTCCACCCTGTGTTCATGGCATTCCTCAGCTGAGATTACACTAACAGCATAAAAACAGTCTGAAAATACCTTAGGAAAAAGCAGCTGAAGAGGAAAATACTCCTGGGGTGTCCTCTGAGAAGCACAAGAAAGAATAAGCACATTCTCTCCAAGGAAATTGCCAAGTTGTTCTGGCATTACATAAGCTAATTCCAAAAACACCTTTTTGAACTGTATTAGTCTGTGTTGTCCTTTAAAAGAGAGGCATTCATTTATAATCCAGAGAGAATTTCAACCCCCAAATCTGAAAAAACCCTGAAAATTGGGTTTTTTAGAACAGCCAAAGTTCTAATACCTTCTGTGTCTAAACACCCAAAACTATTCCATCTTGGAAACAGAGTAAAAATGAATTAACTCATTCTGAATCTTTTTACAAAGTGCTGAATCTTTTTACAAAGCAGAAAAATCAGACACAATCTTTGAGGAGACATGGCTCATAAATCTCTGCCTTGGCACAGAATTGCAGGAAGATGGATTAATTCCATGAACAGCACAAAGGAACAGAAGGATAATAAAAGTGGTAAAGAAGGCAAAGGAAACAGCAAAGACAAAAGGCCCTTGTTTAAATTCCTCAGATCCATGAGTAAGTAGTGCATGACAGCTGTCAATAAGTGTGAGAAACTCACTCTAAAGACGAGTCATGTGTGGACTTCTGCCTTCTCCAGGTGATAATGGCCAAATCATTTTGTATTTTTCATATATTTCAGTGGGCTCCCAATATCAGACAGGCAGGTGCTCAGCAGGAGCTATTTCATCACCAATTAACTGCTGGGCTCAGACTCAACACGAGCCTGTCAGTTCTTTTAACACAGATTTCTCAGCCCACTGCCTGGCAGGAGCCTCCCACTGATCACACTCCAGCCACTGCTCCCTGTCACTGACAACACCAGGAGCCACACGGGGCTGGACACCCACAGCATGGGAAAAACACCTTGAAAATGTACACAACCAGCAGCTCTGCAGGGGGAGGAATGCCTCAACTGCTTAGTGGCACTTAATTAAAATCTTTAAATCACTTTGCTAATTAGGAGGTGCACTCTGGCCCGGGTTGGTGGCTGTGGATACCAAACCACTCTGAGTCCAACTGCAGCAAAAATCTGGCTCATGATTCAGCACCAGAATCAGGCTCTCAATCAGAACAAAAACTCCTAAAAACATGGACTAAGTCAAGGAGAGGAGCCCAGGAATCAGAGCTCAGAACAGCACAGAGAGTGCTGGATTTATCTAATTACACTGCTGATGCTTTTTGCTGGCAAGCTCTTTAGCAAATACACAGCTATGATAAAAGAATTGCCTATGCTGCTACTGCAGAAGTTAATTAAGATTTGTTTGGTGGAACAAAAGACAAATCAGGGTTGGGGAAAAAATCAACATAATTTTCAGTGTTTCTGACAGCTGGAGTGAGTGGGTTTTAAGATAGATTAAATGTAATTATCCTTGTTATTTTTTCCTCTGTTGATGCTGAAAATGACACAAGATTATGAACTGTAGGACAACATGCAAAGCATCGTTTTGGAGCAAACTGTTCTCTTTTTTTTAAAACATGTAATAACCCACAGTTTTGCTTCACCATAAAGTAGCCAAAGTGTGGAAGCACCACCTGAAAAGCAGATCAAGACTGAAAGAAGTGATAGATACATCCTTGTGTTCCAGGGTGGCCAGAGATTAATCCAAAATGGATTGAACAGTGCATCCCCTCACTGCTTTGGAAGTAGGAATGCACCAGCAAGTCTCTTGGTTTAGTTGGGACCTGGATTAGAATCATGGAATGGTTGGGTTGGAAGGGACCTTAAAGCTCATCCCACCCCTGCCATGGCAGGGACACCTTCCACCAGCCCAGGTTGCTCCAAGCTCCATCCAGCCTGGCCTTGGACACTTCCAGGGATCCAGGGGCAGCCACAGCTTCTCTGGGCACCCTGCGCCAGGGCCTGCCCACCCTCCCAGGGAACAATTCCTTCCCAATATCCCATCCATCCCTGCCCTCTGGCAGTGGAAGCCATTCCCTGTGTCCTGTCCCTCCATCCCTTGTCCCAAGTCCCTCTGCAGCTCTCCTGGAGCCCCTTTAGGCCCTGGAGGCTGCTCCAGAAGTTTCTCCAGAGCCCTCTCCAGAGGAAATTCTTGACCCTCTTTCAGTCTTCAAGTCCTGGAGTTTGATTTTGATGACTGACATCTCATAATTACTTCAAATTCCAGTTTAGACTCCAGCACTTCTGAATATTTGGCTGGGAGAGAAACACACAGAGCCCCTTTTTCTACTCCAAAGCAACAACTTCTGCAGCAAAGCACTCGTGGCTGCCTGAGTCACTGTACTCCTGCCCACAAAGAGATGGTCAGAGTCTCATCCTTTATATGTTCCAAGTATTTTTAGGTGCAACTGATAGAAATGTGCAAAGCAAAACAACATCTTTTTGTCACCAGCTTTTATACTTTTTAATACTGCATTAGGCTGAAGCATTGTTCCCTGCTTATCCTAGGAAACCACAAGCCAAACCATATGGGTAGGGTCCCAGGAGTCTCACAGAAAGGAGAAAAAAGGAAAATAAAGTGTGTTCTTCATATTCTAATCACGGCACAGCTATGAATGAAAAGGGTTTTTTCTTTGTCTTATTATCTTTTAACAAAAATCCCCTGAAGAGCTGAGCACCAACCCATTAACTAAGTTCTGCACTTGAATTCATAAACAGTTTCAGGTAGCTCAGTTCAAAGCATTTCTCCTTTGGCTGTGAAGTCTCAGTTATTTGAACAGAAGAGATAAATCAGATTTTAGTCTTCACTTCAAGGTTATGATTTAATTGAAGACTTTTTCTGAAGGGGGGACAAGGATATGGTGAAGAACTGGAACAGAGAGCTAGAACTGACTTCAGATATAGGGTGAAAGAACATCAGTGCTTGTGAAAAGAGGGGATTGATGGGAAACTGGTTCACAGGGATTAACAAGTTGCCAAATGCCCACATCAGCTTTGAAAAGATATTTTATCCCTCAGGCAAATAATGCAGCAAAATACCTATGGCTTCTCGTGGCTTTCCCTGTGTCCAAAAGGTGGTGGTGGTGATGGAATGAGGAAGCATTGATTAATAATGGGTTAATTGGCTGCACTGATGAGGCCACAGCTCCAGTTGTGGGCCCCTCACAACAGAAAGGACATTGTGGGGCTGGAGTGGGTCCAGGGAAGGGAACTGGGGAAGGGTCTGGAGCACCCTGGAGAATTCCTGAGGGAGCTGGGAAAGGGGCTCAGCCTGGAGAAAAGGAGGCTCAGGGGGCCCTTCTGGCTCTGCACAACTCCCTGACAGGAGGGGACAGCCGGGGGAGTTGGGCTCTGCTCCCAGGGAACAGGGACAGGACAAAAGGGAATGGCCTCAAACTGTGCCAGGGGAGGTTCAGGTTGGACATCAGGAGGAATTTCCTCATGGAAAGGGTTGTTAAACACTGGAAGGGGCTGTCCAGGGAGTGGTAGAGTCCCCATTCCTGGAGGTGTTCAGGGAAAACCTGGATGTGGCACTCAGGGCTCTGGGCTGGTGACAAGGTGGGAATGGATCCCAAGTGGGACTCAATGGTCTCAGAGGTCTTTTCCAACCCCATGGATGCTGTGATTCTGTAATTCCAGGTGCAGCACACCCAGCAGCACTAAGATCCCAGGGAGAGGGTTCACTCAAAAATGTTTAAAATGAAGAACAGAAGGTAGAGTGGCTAATGACAGTGGGAAGGATGACAATAAAACAAGAAGCTGCTGGAAGTTGAAGGAAAGGCTGGCTGAAAGCACTGCAGTCCAGTAAACACCCAAAGAAAAGTCTGGAACAAAACAGGATACAGATGCAGATTATCTATGAGGAAAGTCACACTGAACTCAGCAAATCAAAAGAAGGCAGAATTCTGCCAAATAAAACTGAAGTCTATGAGGGGGAAGATCCCAGCACATCTGATCTCACTGATGTTCTTAGCTGTTTCCACTGATGCTTTGAGGAGACTGAAGAGCCTCGTGCTGAGAAACTCTTATACAGCAGACAATAGAAGTAAGCACATCCATTGTATGCAGCAAAAGGAAGATCAGAAATTCTGAAAACATTCTTCATGAACAAAACCCAGTAGCTGAAACTGAGTCAGGGGGGCAGAGACTGACAAGAGCCATCACTACACTGCTTTAACTTCATTAACTGAGAAAATTCAGCTGTGCTGTTGTGCTTGGCCAGGAGCAGCCAGTCACTGGGCTGTCCCTCACTCAATCAGCTCCTGATGTGCTGCTTTGGAGAAGGGGATAAGGACATTTGCTGTTGTAAGGCCAAGATCTGCAGGCTGTACAGTCCTGATGAACATTTCCAAACTGTCCTACCTCAAACATCTCCTGCTCTGTCCGTTGATGATCATCCAGGAGCTGCTCCATGTAGGTCAGATTTCGGAATTTTTCTAGGTAAGTACTGTACTGCTTCTGCAGCTGCTCCTCAATCTTCTCGTACTCATCCATGAAAGCAGGACTGGGGAGAGCAAGCACAGAGAACTCAGTGAAATCTGCCCAGAGAAACTGTGGCTGCCCCATCCCTGGAAGTGCTGAAGGCCAGGTTTTATGGGGCTTGCAGCAATGTGGGAAAGTGGAAGATGTCCCATGGCAGGGACTTGGAATGAGATGAGCTTTAAGATCTCTTCCAACCCAAGCCATCCTGTGATTATAGGAGTCTCTAAATATTGATCTTTATATACAGAATTCTGAAATGCAATTTTGGTTTTGCAGCTGCCCTTCCATGTCCACAAAACCAAAAATCCTCTTGTTTTTAAGGTTTCACACTGCTTCAGAGAATAAAAGCTCAAGACAAAGCCCCTCACTAAACAATCCTGGGAATTACATAAAGCAAAGAGAAGGTTTTTGTGTACAGCTTCCTTTTCCTTTCACATAGGCACAAAGGCAGCATTTTGGCCCCCTTAGAAGGCAACTCTTAATTATCCTGCTGTTCCATAACTGCACAAAGTTAGTGTGTAGCATGGCTGGCAAATCACCTACTTTGCTGGGGACTTAATTGCTCCAAAAGTGTCCTGGGTCATTACAGGTTTAATTAGACAGTATGATGAAGTGATGATGTCATTACACCCTGGAGCTGACTGATGCACCCCAAAAACCGCTGCTGCTGCTCAGAACTTCACATCCACCCAATCCACTTCCTGCAGAGTGGTGCTGATAAAATGGGGATGTGAATCCAGGTCATTCCTTCCACCACTCCTTTGTCTAACAGTTCCTCTTTTTCGTTTTTAATATTCAGTCAGATTGCAGATTGTATAAACCTGCAGGTTAATTAAGGGCTAGAAAAAAACCCAAACTGTGAACCTGAACACTCCAGTATCTGCAGGAGCTTACAAGGAGTGAGAGGGACTCATCATGGGGAACTGCAGTGATAGGACAAGGAGCAATGGGTTCACACTGAAGGAGGAGAGATTTAGAGCAGATATTAGGAAGGAATTGTTCCCTGGGAGGGTGGGCAGGCCCTGGCACAGGGTGCCCAGAGAAGCTGTGGCTGTCCCTGGATCCCTGGAAGTGTCCAAGGCCAGGCTGGATGGGGCTTGGAGCAGCCTGGGATGGTGAAAGGTGTCCCTGCCTTTCCCACCCAAACCAGTCTGGGATTCTGTGATTCCATGAATTTTCTGGCAGACTGTACCAGTGCCCAGGCAATCTGATCTCAACAAGGGCTGCAGAATGATTTTTTTTTTTAATTGGTGGTGAACACCAGAAGCCACTAGGAACAGAGGGACTGTTTGCACCAGCTCCATCCTTTATGTTCGCACTCCTTCCTGCAGCAGATAATCAGTTCATGATCTTTACCGAACACTCTGCAGAGTCTGCAGCCTCTTCTGGCTTCTTTCCAGTTCCAATTTTCGTTTTTCAATCTTGGCTTCCAAACTGGCTTCATCCAAAGCCACATTATTCAACATGTCTTTAGTCTTTTGGACTTCTTCCTGAAAGAGAAGGATGATAAACAATGGCTGGAACTGGGATAATTAAATTTATCTTTCAGATGCTGAACGTTGTTCTGGATAATCTCATCTGTGTTTACTCAAGTAGGCAGTGGAAATTCAAAGGTTCTTTGTGGCCAGGATAATGAACTAACTGGACATTTACAAAAGTAAAATATCTTGTATTTTTGCCAGCATTCTTAAAGAAGGGAAAACCCCACAGCTGCAACTTTAGTTTTCCTTTTCACTGAAGAAGCAGTAGAAGGCAGGAAGTAGAATGATCCTTTGGCATCATTAAGGTCTTTTTGGATTTTATCTTAATGGAATCATTCAGGTAGTTTCCAACCTTAATGATTCCATGATTCTCTCTGAGTAAAGAGATGAGAAATGCATTTGTTTCTTGGTACTATTTTAGGGAATTTTAAGCTTCCATAATTTTTCTTCTCTTTTCAATATACAAGTCAGTTTTATAAAACACTTCCTATATCTGAGTATCTTCATTCTTTTCTAAGTTTTGCTTTATCCATTTTTTTCAAAATCTGGGCAGCATCTTGAACATCTCAACATGTGCTACAGGAACCAGGAGGGGAAATGAGAATATTCCACTTGATTCAAATGAGCTGAGTACATGCAGTGTGCTGAGGCTCAAGAAACCATGAGCATGTTTAGAGGGAGAGAGGGAGGATTTCACTGCTGGAATTCCAGCAGTGAGTGTTGGTGCTGCTCAGCTCTAACAGGTCATTCCATTAACTGGGCCAGGATTAATGAGCTGAGTGTGTGCCACTGCTGTTTGCCAGGAAGCCAATCCGTCTCTCCCACAGCTCTCAGTTCATCAGTTCTACAGCTGCAGTAAGAAATGCACATTAACAACATTTAGTATTCACACAGGCTGTGAGCAGGAGCAAGACAAGGGGAGATTGCCTGGAATCTCTCTTGATTATCCATTGGCTGTTTAAACCTGGAACTCCACTCTTGTAATCAAACACTTGGGTTGGGTTCAGTTTGCAGTGAAATAACTGATAGGAATCACTGGGGGGAGTTAATTAACCTCCCTCCTCAGACAGTGCAGCTGAAGGTTCAGAAATTCAGGAACCCAGGCACTGGAGCAAGGACAGTGCTGGCAAGTGCAGGACAGACAAAGAGTCCTTCACACCACAGGGATGCCCTGGCAGGACCCTCATGAGCACAGTGCCAGCTCTCCTCACTCAGCCCTTGGCCAGTCCCTGACTCTGCAGAGGTCACAGGGCTCTGACAAGGTAGAGGCTGTAGATTTCTGTGCTGATTTGGGTAATTCTTACACCTCCTGTAGAGATTTTGGGGTGAAGCTCCTAAGATAGGTAGGGAATATAACTGCAATGTATTTTCCCCCACAAGAGGGGCTAAGAGCAGCTCTTAGATGCATCAAGTGCTGCTGCAGGTGATGGCTTTGGCACTCTTTTCCCCAAGGTGATGATAAAACGAGGTAATTTCTTCTTGCAGCAGAAAAATTATAATTTTACAATCAAAGAAACAATATTTTGCTTACCAGAACGCTGTTAATGGCAACTTTCATCACCTTCTCAGCCTCATTTATTTCCAAAGGTCTGGCAATAGATTCTGTCCTTGCTTCCTATGAAATAAAATGAACCAATATATTTAAACACCACACAAAGGAACTAATTTATGCAGAACTGAAGGTGATCAAGCAACAATGATAGGATCATCTGCATAATAAATGGGGTAGTATTTAGTGTTTATTCTGGTCTCTAAATCATCTCAGATAAAAAAATTAAGTGGGTTGAGATTAGCAGGAGGGAGCAATCAAGGCATCTTTTCCAAACGAGGTGAGTGATAGGTCTGACTGCAGGTACTCTTCAAGGCAGATTTTTGGCAACTGCTCTGATTTTACATGAGGAGCAGGGCACAGGAGATTCCATCACCTGTAGAATGAGGTGTGGAACCCATGAAAACACCAGTGCAGGTAGAGGAGCACAGTGTCCCAAAAGTGTGGAGCTACAAGGACTACAAAGCCACCAAACTGTGCCAGGCAGGTGGACACTGAACACTGACCCTGCCAGAGCTCCAGGAGCCTCTCAGGCACAGGCTGGGATTGTGGGGTGTCCTGTGAATGATCCCTGTGGGTCCTTCCCACCCAGGATATTCCATGATTCCATGTGCCTCCCATGCCTGTGTGAAAATCACACGCTGCAGACGTACGGGCACCTCTGCTTCTGACAACTGAGTGAGTCAAGACTCCTCAAAAACCCCACAGTGATCCTTGTTTAGATCCCAAAGGATTAAAAAGCCTCCCCTCTCAGCAGTTATGAAGACACATGGGCTTGGGTGTGCACTTGTCTAATTGATGCCTTAAACACTGACCTGGTCATTACATAAAAACTTCAAATTACTTGCTTGGCACTGGGAGGGAGAAGAGGGAATTTTGCAGCTCTGTGTCCCTAAAACAATCTTACGTTGTCAAAACACTTGGTAACAGGTGGGTGAAGATGGAGAAAGCATCTCTCCAGAAAATATGTGATTAAGAACCTAAAATACTTTGTACACTTTGCCACAGGCCATACCCAGCACACTACAGGAGGAATTCTGGAAGCAGATCCAGTAACTTTGCTAAGATGCTGTGCCAGACTCTCCAGATTGCACAGCTCAGCTCCAGCAGAGCCTGCTCCCTTCCCACCAACTCCAGTCCATGGAATTGCAGGGTGAAGCCAACCTGGGAGCTCATCCAGCAAAAAAATAAAAGCAGCTTTTTGTGCTGAGCTTATTCCTCTGCTGGGTCAGGTCTCTGAGCAATCCCACCACATGCTGCACAAAGGCTCATTGTCCTGGCATAAGAAAAGAAGGAGAACAAACACTCTGTTGGGGAGAGTGACAGGAGTTACATCTGTTGGTGGCACTGACTGCTCACACTGCTTGAAGTGCTTGTGAACATCTCGCTGTGCACAGAGAAAAACTCCAAAGCAAAAGTGAATTTGGGCAGAAATAAGATACAAAACGTCAGTGCAATACAAATTCCCAAATAATTCCATAGGTAGACGGTTTTGGAGGAGGGTGGGGAAGAATAATGTAGCTCAGTTGCTATTCTGGGAACATTTAGCATTTCAGAAGCTCAGTAAAATCGCTGTTAATTTGTGAGGCCTTTGCCAGCACCAGCAAAATACCTGTTTATTTGTGATGCCTTTGCCAGGCCCAGCCTGGTGCAGACACTGCCCTGCCAACTGCACTGGGCTCAGAGAGTCTGTGCCACAGAGCCAACACACTTCAAACAGCAGAGGAAGGGGAATTATTGTCCTTTCCACTTGCAAAGAGGTCAAAGGAACAGCAAGGGCTGTAGTCTGTAATCATACACAACTCCCTCACCAACTCCCCTCCAGCAGCCTGGTGAAACACCCAGAACATGCACAGGGCACTGCAGTGGGGCAGGGCAAGGAGCTGATGGGCTTGGAGAAACTTCTGAGGATCTTGCCCTTTTGAGTGGAATCATTTATGCAAATTCAATGTCTTTCTTCCTTCTGTCTTCCCTCTAACAGCCCTGAAGTTTCATGTACGCATCACAGTCTTCCACAGAACTCCCCACTGTTTTCTACAACGTCAGTCCTACAGCCACACCTGCCTGGAAAAATCTGTCAGGGAAATGCAGAGCAGTGAAAAGGCCAGAATTTGTATTCTCAGACTGTGGAATCAGGGTTAGACTGGAAAAGGAGAAGGTCAGGGCAATTAACCCCTCACACCCCAAGAGATGGAGAGGAGAATCCTCTGTACACACAGCTCATCCCTAAAACTCTGCCTTGGAATGGGCAGAGTAACTTCACTGTTACAACACTGCCCCTAACCTAACTTTGACTCTCTGGAGTAACAAGTCTAAGTGGAAAAGATAAGAAATTTGATGGAAAAATAGTAATATATTGTGGAAACATAATGGAAATAAATATATGGTGAGTCTATCAAAACCACTGACTGTTTTTGTGGGTGGATGTCTGTCACAGCTTCCCTGGGTAACAGTCACTGGGCCATTTCCTGTTAGCCTGTGAACACCCACAGAGAGGAAAGTTTTATCTTTAATATCTCTTTTCTAGAAGGACCCTTTGCAAATTCACCTTACTGGGAACCTGTCCCCAGGAACTTCATTCACAGCTAACAGTGAAGAGCCACTATTGCCAAACCCATTCTGCAAATATGCCCGAGGAAGCATTTTCAACTGGTGATGGAATTCCATTTTTATGGACCAAAAGCTGATAAAGCAGCTTCCAGTGTGCCTGATGCATGGAAAAATGGATGCATCCTCCTCCAAACTGCAGGAAGGAACCAAGGCAAGTAATTAGGCATGACCAGCATGCAAGTCACTGATGATAAATGTGATGTAATAACATGTTCTGATGTGCTCAAGGTCTAGCAGAGGTTTCGAAACACCTTTTTTTTGTGGTAAGGAACAGAAATTAAAGCTTTTTTCCTAACACACTGGTCTTGCTGTGGCTGTCCCTGGATGCCTGGAAATCCCAAGGTCAGGCTGGATGGGGATTGGGGGATCCTGGGATAGTGAAGGTGTCCCTGCTCATGGCAGGGGTGGAACTGGGGTGATCTTTAAGGTCCCTTCTAACCCAAACCATTCCATGATTCTTTTTCTGAGTTTTTGATCACAGGTTGAATTTTCCTTTGTTTCCCAGGAGTTCTAAGCCTGATGCAGACAGGAGTTTGTGCACTCCGCCCTGCCACTTCAGCCTCAATCCAGACAGCCCCATATCCCCTGCTCCTTGCAAACAGGGCCTTGGCAATTCCAGCTGTCCATGCAGGCCACAAAGCTCTCCTTTAGGAGTTTATTATTCATGCTGGGATCACATTTGACCAATCCAGGGGATGGATGATTTGGCACTGTTATACAGGAACAGGAAGGCTCATGAGGGATATTAATCCTTCTGAAGGAATCTGACCCTTCCCAACAGTTCCATTTTCCCCTTCAAGACATTAAAGTCACAGTAATTGAGAATTTTGCTGTTTCCAGACTATGGTGCTTGGCTTCATGCTCATCTCAGCAGTATCCAGAGGGTGTCCACAAAGACATTTTCCTCCTCAGCAGTGCAGAGCCTTAAATGCCCCAAACCCTCAGCTATCCCAGTGTGTAAAACCCATGTCACAAGGAGGTCTGGGAGAGAGAAGCAACTGGAAAAAGTAATTTTTCAATGGATCAAAAAGAATCAAAAGTAACCCGCACGTGGTTCTGCTGAGGCAGGAAAGGGAACTTTAAAGCTTTCTGAGTGGGATAAATTTACACTGCTCTGTTTCCTCCCTCACCAGGTCCATCCATCTTCTGGCTCTGGAGCTGATGCCACTGATTCACCCTCAGCTCACAAACCTCAGGATGTGCCTCCTGTGATCTTTCTGCTCCCTCAGAATCCTCACCTTTCATTTACTCTGTGTAAGATGTGAGGCACTGGAAAAGCTTCCATCAGTCCTTAGGACTACAGGAGGTCACTTCATGGCTCCCTGGCCAGGAGCTGGCCTGGGATGTCTCCTCCAGACTGGGGGAAGATGACAAGGAACTTCTTGTTCCAGAGCAGAAGCTCTAAGCTTGTGAGTCAAATTCCAAATACAATCAGCTAGAAATGGCCTTGCATGGGCATTGCTGGTTGGTTTACAAAGGAAAAAAGAGCAGGGTTGGAAGAGACCTGCAAATTCACCTCATTTCAACTCCCTGCCATGGGCAGGATGCCTTCCACTGGACATCACCAGTCCCCAAAATTCCAGGAGAAATGTGCCAACTACTACTTTACAGTTGATACTTTTTCTTCAAGCTGAACACTCTTGGGAAGGTCATACAAAATAATTTCTGACTTTAAACACATACACACAACTACAGTTCTGGTTAAAGCAATCTAATATTGATTCAACACTTGGATCACAGGTGCAAGGGTTAATTTTGGCTTCCCAGTTTGCAATAAGCCCTCTTCCTCAAAGTGATAGGGTTGGCTTGGGTTAGAAGCAGGACTGCTCAATAAAACTGAAGCAAACCAAGTAATTCTCTAGAGTTGTGGCAATTTTAAGTTACATATTTCCACTAGAAGTTCTACGTGTGGCAGTTCTGTAACCAAAGCCCAGGAAATGAGAGAAATTAATTTTTCAGCCTCCCCCAGGCAGTGTCTCGTATCCAGAAGTAACATTTGGCAGGCGGAAAAATGCCTCCAACATTCCCAATAAAATGATTTTTTGCAGTTAAGTTCCAAAGAGCAGGGAGTGCTGCAGCCATCTCTGAAATCACATCTCCCTCTCCCCCCGAGCAGCAGCGGCAGGAGGGGAAAGGAAGGGAGGAAGGGCACTTTGATCCAAAAGCTGGGAATAAAGAGATCCAAGTGAAATGTCCTTAGTGGCAAGGCTTTGTGCTGAACTAACACTGCCTCAGTTCCACAGCTGGGTCTAAATGCCTTTGGCTCTCTGAAGAGTTTAATTCCAGCCTTTCCCAGCTGAGTTGGTAACGAGATTCTCGGTGACTCCCATCAGTTTGGGAACAAGCTGATGCTGTGGGCATCCATAACAATAATAGGGAGCAGTGCCCTGGACTTGCTGCAGAATTTATCCTCCACAGAGTGGCAAACACTTCATGTGGCTGTTAAAAGCTTTAATCTACCAAATTCAGCAATTCCTTTTTTACAGGAGCGGATACAGGGAATAAACACTTTGTTCAAGGGCACAAGATGGGGTAAGTGCCAAGAGGAGCAATGGAAAACAAACCCACTGCATTGTCTATCTTCAGCACAAGCTAAAAGCCTTAAAAGAAAATATTATTTTCATTTTTCTTCAGTTTTACAGGGCTTCTAGCTAATTAAGGGGTAAATAAAATTAAAACAAGCCTGAGAAAGCCAGAAATCTTTCTGCCTGCCAGCAGCACAGAGGCAGTTTTCTTCTGGGATTTTTTTTTTTGCTCCATTACCTTTCCATGTCCAATAATTCAGCAAGTCTGAGCAGGGCAGCTCAGGACAGGCTCCTGCTAGTGTGGCCCAGGACCTCTGGCAGAAGCAGACTGGGAGGCACTCAGAGTTATAAACAGCCAGGAATTTTTCCTTTTGGATTTCCCTTGTAGGATAATTCAAGAGAACCCTTCCTCAGCTGAGGACAACTGCCCTTGAAAGTCTCACTACTGCTTTATTTTGAGCTGAAGAGTGACTTGGACCAGCTCATCACCCCCTCCCTTCTCCCAAAGGTTAATCTGGCCATTTCCCCCACCTTGCCATGTTTTTAGGATACAGAGCACCACTGGCTTTTCCAACATCTTTTTCCATGTACAGAATGACAGCTGTGTAGATCCCAGAAAAAGGAATGCATAGGGAAGCAGTGCTGCATTTTGCCTGAGTGCTGACATCAATTCTCTTGCTACTTTACTTGATTTGGGGTTTGACAGCCGTAATCACAGACTGGTATTTTCAGCTTCTTCTTTTCTCCATTCATTAAGTACCGTGTGGGAAGACAGAGAAAGAAATCCAAACAAAATCTCTCATCCCCATTTCAAATCCAAATCAACCCCACCTTCCCTGTGAAAAAAAAAACCACCCAGAACTCAGCTTGCCTGGTTACTCTTCCAAAGGTAACTGTAAATATTCTGAGAATTAAAGTTACATGGCAATGAAATGCAGAGAAAGTGCCCCTGGCAGGAAAGGAAACAATAAAGATGAAGATGTATTTCTCCATGCATGGAATTTGCATGGAATTGGCTTTTCATTTAGGGATCTCACTGTGCAGTACCAAACTCATTCATCAGCTCCACTAAACTACAAATCCCAATTGCAATTTCTGTATTCCAATATTACACCAGCAAGACTGGAAGCTGCAAATTACCTTCCAAATGTAATGCTTAAATGTGTTTTAAAATACAAATTCTGTGTCTGCAGCACTGCCACGGGACACCAATAACGTGCACTGTGCTCATCCACAGCTGGGCTAGAAACAACACAGCTCCCATGGAACTCAGTAATTGTATTTGGGATTTATCTCTGGAAATACAGCTTTGGGGGTTGTCTGGAATATTTTCTCCCACATAACTTAACACCACCATAGTCTGAATTCAGCACACCCTGTAGGTTTTGTTTCTTCCTCTCCTGTTAATTAAAGATTCTTTTTCAGCATTACAGATTAACTTGGGAAGCAGTTTAAATATACAGAAGAACTGTATATTCAGTCAGAGAATAAGGTATTTGCAAAGGATTCAGAAAGGCACAGAACCACATTTCCAAGAAATCAGACTTCAACTCTTTCCCAAAAATATGTACATACATTTGCAGCACTCTCTACCTTAAATAAATCTAAAGGAACCATTCCCCTAAATTCTTCTTCAGCTGAAATTTGTTTTTATTCAGAAAGTAATTTATTAAAAAAAGTGTTTCACGACTTGGAGCAATGAAATTTTTTCTAGTGTATGAAGTTTTTCTACACAGTTTCTATACAAATTATGTGAAAAAAGACTCCAACAGAGAAGGTAAAGGTTGTGGAGCAAATTAGAGTCAACATTTCCAAACAAAATGAGTTTTACTTCACTTTTCCCCAATGTTCTTTCCCCAAAAGCTGCTCAGACTATGAAAACAGATCTAGTCAACCCATTAGTGGCAAATGCTGGCATTTCCTTTAGAGTTCCTGGAAAATGAAGCCATCTTCACTTAAGAGAAATAAGATTTATCATCAGCTGGTTGAAGCTTAGGTAGGAACGGCTTTTATTTAAATATTTGGAAATGAATGGATTGGAAAAAGAAAGAGAAAAGAGATTCAGCGAACATAAAAACTTCCATGTTTTCAAATTCCTTTAAAAAATATGACAGCTGTTGATAGATTTTATCACATGCAGCAAGTTTCAGGAGATAATGGAATAAAAAATTTAAACCACACTGCTCCCCTGCCCTTCAACAGCACAAACCCTCTGGCAGTGCCACTTAGTGTGAGCATTAATTAGCCAGGCACTGCCAGAAGAAAATAACCAATGGAAATCAATAATCTGCACATTAAAAAGCAATAGAAGTAATCTTGGTTTAATGGCAGCTAATTTGGTGCTTACCAGCAAAGCTCTACTCCCCACCCAAAGCCAGAATGAACTTCAGTCCTTTCCCACCAGGAATGGGGTGGGAAGGGCAGGCAGAGGATGCCATTCCTGAGCACCTCTCCCTGAAGGATCCAGGGAGGATGTGTAGATGAGCAAGGGCAATTCCTGTCTGCCCTCAGCACTGACAAAAACCCCAGACCCAACAGTGATGAAAAAACCCAGCAGAGTTTGGCTTGAAGCCTCTCCCGTGATGGGCAAATTTCATCCTTTGAGTGAAAGGCAAAGTTGGGGGCTGATGATTAAAAACCACAAATTCTGCTGCAAAACAGGCTCCTACAGTCTCCTAACTTTTAACCTGAAACCTGTTTGCTTTGCTACATGCTCAAGTCTCAGGTTTGTTGCATGTACCAAACTTGACATTTAACATGCCAGCCAAAACTGGGTCCTTCAGGTTTAACAAATCACTGAAAAACCTTGGAACCAGCCCCAAATCATAAGGAATAGAGCTCAAAAGCCTCTTCTGCAGCTCTTTGGAGGCTCCCCCTGTGCTGCCACTGTTACCTGCTGTCTTTAGGCAATGCACTCAGAGTCACCTTCCCCAGGACAGCATTTCCTAAAGATAACAAATTCCATCTGCCAAATCTTTTTGCAAAATACAACCTGTGCACCCACACAGGATTAGCTGGCCCCATCTTGACCCTCAGCCACAAGGAACACGTGCTCACTGCTCTCTCCAAGAAATCCAATCCTTTTAGAAATGGCACCTCTAAGTAGGCTCCCACTCCAGAGTTCTTAATGGCCTCACTGAGAAGTGGCTGCACTGAAGCACTTTCTTATTTCTCCATTTTTCAGCCCATGCTTTCAGCACACTCCACTTGTGCTGGGCCCTTTGCCAGGGCCCAGTTCTAAACTCTGTGTACTAAAAACCCTTGATTTCAAGTGGCTAAACAACACCCAATTCAAACCAATGCTTGAGTACTTTTAAAAATGCCTGATACATATTTGACTTTTAGCAGTTACAGGGATGGTGTACTCAGAGCAAAAGGGTGAAATGCTCCACTAAAGCAAATATTAACATATCACACAACAGCTGTGTGAAAACTCCTTCAAAACCAAGAAATTAGGCAAGAGTGCAAGAGGAGAAGTAACTGATTAACAGTTGTGTGACACTGGTGCATGTTGAGTTAAAGTGGATTATCACTTCTCCCTCACTTTTGAAGTACAAACACCCTGCACAGCACAGTGATGTATGGATCCAGCAGGAAAGGCAGTGTTCCATGGAGGAACTTCCCAGGGTATCAGCCACCCTTTGAAATACCTGTACCCCATCAAACAAGGCTCTGGGAGCATTAATTGTCGAGGCTCAGAGTTTACAGCTCTTAAGGGTGCACTCCCTACAGCTCAGACATCTGAACATTTCCAACACCATGCAGGGTCTCCCTCCTTTGAAGTCTCTTTTCAGAAAGTGAAGAATCTCCAGCATTGCAGATAAAGACACTGAAAAAAATAATGGCAAGACTTCCTGGCAGTGTGCCCTGACTTCATACAACAGCTTTTGATTTTCCTTCTCCAGCTAAGCTCAAGAACATGTACCCTGCAGGCTGTGATGCCTCCAGCTCCTGCCACAGAAATAATGAGCCTTGCCCTTGGAAAACTAACAGCATTCATCATTTATCTGTTAGAATATCCATCCCCACCACCACAGTCTGCACACGTGTTTCCAAGCAGAGAGTATTTCAGTTTTCTGCTGAAGAGAAAATGCCAAGCTGTTCTCTCAGACTGCCTGCAGTCCAGCCATGAATAGGAGTAGGAAGGAAATGCAAACTGCCAGGCCCATTCCTTCAAACTCACAGAGTATTCATGTCAGATGCAGATGTTAATATGAACTGAGATTTTTTTCCCCTTTTTTCCTCTGAGGCACTCAATGGACACAAGTTTTTCCACGCTCTCCAGCATGTACTTACCCTCAGTTCCACCTCTTTGCCAAGTAAGTCGTACAGGACTGCTCCTTTGGAGGTGATTTCAGAAGCAAGCTGTCTAGCTGCCTTCAAGTCAGCAATCTGGGAACACAGCAACAGCGCTGAATAGCAGGAGAATCCCCAACATCACAAAGAATACCCATGGTATTTCTCATTTTGGTGTCAAAATTGCACTGGAGGTCAAAACTCTGCCAGAGGTTGTTCTCTAGAATAAGTGAACAGAGCCTCTCTTGGCTTTGAAACAGTCCAGGTGAGGCCCTGTTGGGTACAGGTTTCTGAGTGAAACCCTAGATACTTTAGGCCAAGGAAAAAACAAACCCACAAATCTCCTCAGAACTGTGGCTCAGACAGTTGTTGGTTCATGTGCTGCCCATGACAAAGGGAAATATCACCTTTTTCATAAGCAGAAGTAAAAACTTCATATACCAAAAGGAATGGGACGAGCCTGCAATGTAAGTAATGAAATTTTGAGCATCTACCGAGTGTTTTTTCCTTGTTTTTTCAGAGACACATCAGACTAACACAGAGGAGAATCACTTGTGGGTCTGCCATTTTCTCAAGAATCACAGGAACTGAGAATCATAGAATGGTTTGTGTGGGAAGAGACCCTAAAGCTCATCCACTCCCACCCCTGCCATGGGCAGGGACATCTTTACTTACAAAAGTAGTAACAGAAATTCCTCTTATTTAGCAAAGTGCTGGGTTATTGTTTTTTTCAAGTATTTAGTGAAGGTGCTTCTGAAATATCTAGAGATGGCTTTTATTTTAAGGGCTGGAACAGCTTTGATGTCTGTTAGGGTCACAGGAAGACTTTCTTTCAATGCAAATGGGCTGAAAATCAACTTTCAGTCAGTATTTTGGAACCTCCTCCTGATGCAAAAGTTTAGTAGATAGAAAATAATTTTTATTCCAATTTTATATTCCAATATTTCTATGGTGTCCAAAGCATTTCAATACAAACAGAACCAATTTTGTGCCACTGTTGCCTTGTATTATGCTTCTGGTTGAGAATTCAGAGATTAAAATAAATCATAGAACCCCACCAACTGAAAGTCTGATATAAAACCCTGCATACTGCCTTGCCAGAATATTCTCCTTTTAAATTTCAGCTAGAAAACATCTAGATGAGCTTTTCCCAAGTGAACACAAGAGTGCCAGTTTTGCTTACTTTTGAGCCCAGATCAAACTTGAACTTGGTGCTGTCCTCCTCGGGGAGGTCTGCACGCTCCCCTCCCTGGGTGTTCATGGCCCCGTAGAGCACCGAGGTGACCTTGAGCAGCTCCTTCACCGCGTATCCATCGGCCTGGTACAGCTTCTTCGTGTTCAGCTTGATGTGAGCCTTGGTAGCCTTGGGCAAGAAAGAAAGAATTCAGCAGTCACAAAGAAAAAAATCCTCAGTTATCTGCACTCAAAGATCTTTCTGGGGGCACCAGGCTCTGCTGAACAGAATAATTCCTCCTGTTTGGACACCCAGTTTGCCTCATCATAATACTGGTATCACTAGAAGAATTTTTTTCTGAAAGCTGTGCGCTTTTTGCATGTCAGAACATTTGCAGAAAAACCATCAAACTATCATTATTTCTTCCCTGAATAAAGATCTGCAAAAACCCTATGCACCACTTAAATTCAAATTAAGTTTAAGTGGAAAGTAAGTGCTGCCCAGGTCTTGTGATGATGCTGCAGAGAGGTAAATTTCACCCTTAATGAGTTGCAAGAATAAGATCAGTTATCCTAATTTAACTGTCTTCTCTTCCATCAGCACCTTCCAAATGTTTTCTTGTTTCTCTCAATTTTTCCCCTGCTATGATATTAGTGATTTCATTCCCTTGCCTCCCATCTCTGAAAGGTACAGACAGAACAAAAAGGAAAAAAACATTAAAAATTCTAAGATTATCTTTTTGTGCTTCAAAATAATAAAGGGGGAAAATTACTATCTGTTACAAAAAGGGCATAAATGTCATTCTTGAAATTCCTGGTAAGTTTATATTATAAATGAATAGCCACAAGGAGCCAACCACAAATTTCAGATTGAACTTTGAGGGAGTCTTTGTGGTGGTATAACTAAACAAGGAAGCAAGAAAAAAAAAAATTATGGTCACTAGTTACAATCCAAAAATTAAGCTTAAAAATGATACATGAAGCACAAAAGTGACTTAACATCTTATTTTCAGTAGATTTTTAAGATGAAAGTTCTGCTGAAATGTTTCTCCTTTGGGAAAGCTGTAGCAGATAGAGCCTATCCATGAGTCACTGGTGGTATTACACAGCTTTGGTTCTGCAGTGTTCCTGGAAGGAATTCACATTCCCTCAGCCTCTGATAGAGTAGGATCTTCAAGCTGGGGGAAGAGATTCAGATATTACAATATTTGATACAATACAATTAAAAGCTCTGCATTGAGCTTCACTGAACAATGGACTGAAGGAAAAAATCCTATGAAACTGAAGAGAGAAAGCAGCACACTTCAAACCATGGATTTGGCTCCAGCTTTTCCAAAGAAACAAAGCAAATGCATATTGGCCCATGTTTATTCAGGTGTATTTTGTCAAAACTTTGTGACTTTAAAATAAGATTTTACTTTCCAACAAATATTTCCCCAAAATCTCAACCCAGCAGAGGAAAATGACTCTTTGTATCTGTTTGCACAGAAAGGACCCAGGGATTGGCTGGAGTTGTGTTAGGAGAGGGTCAGGTGGGATCTCAGGAAAAGATCCTTCCCCCAAAGCGGGGGGCACTGCCCCAAGGCTGCCAGAGCTCAAGGTCCCAACTCTTCTGTGATTCCTGAAAATTGAAGCCCAAACTTCCAGAACAGGCTCCTGATGCTGTGCACCCTGAGCCAGGGGAAAATGAGACTCACAGCACAAAAGATTCCTAATTGCTTTTGAAATGCTGGTCTCAGAATGACCTCCAGTGAGCCAAGACACAAAGTGAAAAGCCAGGTATGTTCACCTCCCTTCCCTTGCAGTAGAAGCAATCTAAAAAATTAATTGCAGAAACAGCAAGTATTCCATTTTAGGAGAAGTGGTCATTAAATTGACAGACTCTATTAAACATCCCCTATCCAAAGGGGACTGATGCACTAAATTATAAAGGATGTTGTTAGAAACAGGAGTTCCAATTTCTGCTTCATTCACCCTCAAGAGAGTAAAATCAATGTCTAGTAAGAGGAAAAAAAAGAGTTTTCATTCGGAGGCTACTTAAAAAGAGAAAAAATACACAGACAAATTTATTTTTCAGACTGGCACAACAGCACTGTGGAGTCAAGAAGACAACTTCATGTTTGGAAATACACCTCCATCACTTCATGTTTGAGACACCCACCTATTTAATTTGTTTTATTTTATAACATTTTTTTTCTGGTTTTACAGAACCACTAGAAACCACAGCTATTTATTCTGAAGATCAGATGGTTAAATGCAACAAAAAAATATAAATATACAACAAGAACAGCAGCAACAGCCAGAAAATTTGCTTAACTTCACAATCTGCTTCATTAATATCAAGAAGCCAAATCTGTCTGTAATGTCTGACTCTTGCAAAAGGTTTTGTGCCCTTGAGTTGCTGAATTTGTTTTCATGAATGAATTTCTATGAGATGAACTCATATTTGTTGCACTCTATTTCAAATTTGGATCCAAGTGGGCTCAAGCAGAAGCCAGATACTGAGCCCCACTGATCAGGGCAGCTCTAGGGAGGGAGCTGATTAAAAACCCACCTAAGGTGACCTTGGAGGCACTTCAGAACTTTTGGGTCTGGGAAGGAGACATTTGGTAAATTCTCCAGCTGCCAGGAACACAGAGCAGTATCTAATTTGTGTGGAAAATTAACACCTCCCTCACTCCCTGTTCAGTAAAGCAGAGCAAGGCTCCTGTTACATTCCCTGGTGATTGATCTGTCCTGACATTCTCTTCTGAGACAATTCTGTCTCCATCACATCTGCCCACGGACACATAAAGCCATTAACTCCTGGGGAAGATAATTGTGGATTGCATGGACAGTGAATTATTAAGGAAATGTCTACAAGCTTCTCTCATCCTGAAAATGCTGAAAACCTACAATAATGCCCACATTAATTTGTAATATTAACTGAGACTAAGTACAGGATGATTAAAGTAATTTCCATTCATTTCATTTTCTGAATCATATTATGTAATTCTCCAAAACTCCTGGGATTTCTGACATGAAATCAGCTAGTGAAAAGCATTGCATTATTTCTGCTTCCAGACTTGTGCTTGGAGGGGGAAACCCTTCCAAACAAAACAGACCTGTTCACTCCATCTCCTGATGCTCCAGGGCTCAAAAGTACATTCTAATATGTACAGGAATGTACCCTGCTCTGAACATGGCAAAATTAAGAATTAAGAGAATTTATGGTGCACACTAGTCACAAATGACAAGGGAAATATTGTTAAAATGACATTTTAATATGTTTTAAATTCTTAAAAAAAGTATTGTAATTCATCTTTGGTATTAGCATAAAAACTTCCATTACTTCCAGATCCACCTGCAGCCCCAGAAAGCTCTTTTCACATCACAAAGAGTGTTAATCTAAGTGTGTGATAACATCAAAGGCTCACACTGCTTCAAAATAACATGAATTATATGAAGAACAGTGTTGTTTTATTCCACAAGACTAAAAAAGTTGATAGCCCAACCTAAATATGCTCATGCATAAAAAAATTGATCTGAGAGAAGAACACATGCCTTGATCTATGGGAAACCTCATGCAACATATACCAATACATGATCCTATATCATAATGAAAACATCAGAAATTAGGATTATTCAAGCACAGGAAAGAATCAGACATCCAAGATTACCAATAACCATGGTGGGATCTCTTCTAAAACAATTTAAATAGTTTAAAAACATTTCCCATCTACAGCTGCATCTTCCACTGTTACCTTTTATTTATAAATAAGGAGAGATAAGGATGAATACTGGTTTAGATCCCAATATTTTATTTAGATCCCAGTTCTGCAGATAGAAGTACAGAATGTCAGTAACAGTATGCACTGTCCTCTTCAAATTTCCACCAGCACAAGACACAGCATCACAGAAGCATGGAATGGTTTGGGTTGGAAGGGACCCTAAAGCTCATCCAGTTCCACCCCTGCCATGGGACACCTTTCACTGTCCCAGGCTGCTCCAAGTCCTGTCCATCCTGGCATTGGACACTTCCAGGGATAAAGCAGCACCAGAATGTAATACAAACTCAGCCACCCCTTGCAGGGAAACTCTGTGGGGTTAAGAGAGAAAGCTCTAAAGCTGCCATGGAACCAGGATTTCAGGTTTTCAGGATTTCAGCCCAAGCACATTCCAAGCACATTCTCCTGGGCAGACTCACCATGAACTGAGCCACGGCTTTAATGAAGAAAACCCGGTCCTGCTCCGTCTCCACATCCGCAGGAATGTCACTCTGAGGTTCATACCTGTGCAAACAACAGCTGGAGATTAGAACAGAAGAGCCTGGTTCAGCTGTGAGGCAAAAATCAAACACACAAAGTCAGCACGGACAAGACTGGAAAATAAATGTGTAAATTCCTGCTGCAGACTGGGGCATCCAGAGCCTGGAATGGACACACAGGGGTTGTACAAACTGCAAGAGCTGTAAAACCTGACACACTGCACGAGCTCATAGCCAGACATCAGTTCAAACACACTCCTCTCACAAGTAAAGGAAACTTATGGAAAAACTAACTGAAATCTGTGAAATGCTTAAGAAAATCCATGAGTGAGATGCAGAAACTTCTAGAAGTGGCCAGTCTGCAGGAACCAGGGAAGAATAAAAGGAAATTCAGTGATTTGGACCCTCAGTGTAATAGCAGCATTTTAGAGACTATTCAGGCAACTTAATCCAAGTATTTTTGAATGGTTGTGAGTATATCCCTATTTCATTACAACTGCAGGAGTACTCTGCAAATTTCTAACAACTTGGTAATTAAAGTTAATAGATATTAATCTGGGCCAAAAAATAGTGATCAGGCAAACTGGTCAATGTTGGTTTCAATTATAATGTTCTACTGCATCATCTTAAAAAACCTCCATAATTTTACACTTAAATGGGAGAGAGAAGTATAACAAATAATACTTCAAGACCCAGGAATATTTAACTAAAGTCTGTCAATGGGTTGAGTGGGTGTAAAACTGCAACTAGACAGTAGCAGATTAGACCCAAATCATTTTATTTCTTTTAAACATGTTCTGGATGCAGTTCAATACCACAATGAGCCAACAGCTGTAGCAACAAGGCAAGAACTGGCTGGGTTTTGGTGAAGCTCCCACAACAGATCACCCTGTTTGGATAAAAGGTCAGACATGGACAGGATGGCTGTGGAATTTGGAGAATATGGGAGAGAGATAAGGCTACTTTTGATTGAGTGTGCCCACCGTCAGAGTGCAACCTCTGCCAGCACTGAGTCACTGGGTTTGCTACTCCAGGCTGTGTCATTAAGCTACAAACCTGCAAGCTACCACATTTCTATCTGGTATTTGGAAGAGCAGATCTCAAAGAGTGACTAAATATCACTGAGTTCCCCAATTTCACAGCACACCATCAGTTCCAAGCACACTCTCCACATCCCAGCATCAGCCCAAAATCTGTTGGCCTCATCACCAACCTTTTCACCAGCCACAGCAGCACTTCTGACACAAGCATGAAGTTTGGGGTGTGGAAATTCTCCATGGATATAAGTCGAGGATACCCCAGCGCCCTCATCATCTCAGTAAAATCTGAAAAATGAGGAAGAGCAGGGATTTCTTCTTATATATCCAATAAGGGCTCTGCCAAGATTGCCATCTCCTACAGAGTGCTGCTTAGTTACCATGAGATATGCCCGGTACAAAATTAAACCTCAATAATTAACATCAATCATTTAATTGCAACAGAAAACACGCCAAAGTGAAAACAGGCGTTTTTAAGGAGATTCACTGAGCTGAACCAACGCGGGCACAGCCTCTCCCTGCAAACCCAGCATTTAATTGTGTTCGCCAGGGGCGGGGGGAGTCCCGCCCGTGCAGGGCTGTGCCGCCCCCCGGAGCGGGGACCCCTCCCAGGCGGGGACCGCCGGGTTCAGCCCCGCACCCCCGCGGCACCGCCCGCCGGCAGCTCCGTGTGCAGCCGGAGTCCCCCCGGAGGCCCAGCCGGGGGTGCCCCATCCCGCCCGGCCCGGCCCCGCCGCCCCGGCCGCGCTCACTGCGGAGGTCGCGGAACGACATCGCCGGGACCCGCGGCCACCGCGGCTCTGAGGCAACGCGCTACGGCGGCGCGGCGGGGCCAAACCCCGCGGGAAGCGAAGCGTGCGGCCAGATGGACACGGCATCACGGAATGGCGGGATAAATTGGGCTGGAGGAGCGCTCTGAGATCAGCGACTCAACTGTGACCGATCGCCACCGTGCCACGTCCAGCCTTTCCTTAAACGCTTCTTGCCACAGCGCATCCACCACACGCATGGGCAGCCCATTCTAGTATCACCATTTCAGGGAAGAAATTCTTCCTAGCGTCCAACCTAAACCTTGCCTGACACACTTGAGACTGTGTCCTCTTGTCCTGTCCCTTATTCCCTGGGAGCAGAGCCAGCCCCCACCTGGCACGCAGCTGCCAGAGTCAGATCTGTCCTCCCCAGCTCCAGCATGAGCCCCCGGGCTCCCTCAGCCGCTCCACACAGGACATGTGCTCCACACCCTTCCCCAGCTCCCTTCCCTGCCCTGCACCTTCCCCAGCCCCTCAATGTCCCTCAGCAATGGAGGGATCCTCAGCTGGACACAGCACTGGAGCTGTGGCTCCCCAGCGGCCAGCACAGGACACAAACACTGTCACTCCCTGCTCCCCCGGCCTGGCTCTGCCCCGGCACTCGGCGGGTCCGGGCCCGTGTGCCGGGGGCTGTGGGGAGAGGTGGCGGCTGTGCCATGGCTATGTGCCCTGCGCTGGGGACACCCCCGGGCTAAGCTGGGATGGAGTTTGTGACTCTGCAGGGAGGGCTGGGAGCCATCCCCGGGGGATTCTGAGGAAGCCGGGCCGTGTGTGCGGTGTGAGGGGAGCCCGTTCTGAGCCCGGCTGGAGTGCCCCGGTGCCCCTTCCATGGGGCTCCCGCTGTTTGTGTTGAAGAGCCGGAGCTCCTCGGCCTGGGCACGGCCGTGGTGCCGGGCCACGGCTGCTCTGAGGAGCTGCTGCTGGAGAACCGGGCCTGGATGAGCCCCGGCAGAGGCCGGTGCCCAGGGGGAAGAGGCCAAGGGGCCCTGGCACTGGGAAGAGGAGGAGATTCCACCTCTCGCCTCTCCTGTGACTCCCCAGCCCCAGCTCGGCTCTGGCCTTGCTGGACACAGCAGGGAATGTGTGACCGAGCCCCGGCACTGGGACATCCCCACCCATAGGTGTTAGGAACCCTTTTTGTTATTAGGAAAAGTAGGTTTCCCAGAAGCCTTCTCTGCCCCCAGTTAAAGTTCTTCAAAGCGTTCAAGTTTAGGATTTTTAGGTGTAGGTTTCATGTTCTCAGCCCTTAGCTGAAGCTGGGAAGAGTAGTTAGTTCAATAAAGTTCATGTTTTCTATACATTGCTGTGTAGACTTCATGTTGCCTGTGAGCTGCAGGGACACAGTGATGGATGGTTCTGCACAAGGGCTTCAGGGCACGAGTAAAGTTGAGCCTGAGTGTCCCAGAAGGATGTGAATGAGCATTGAGGGTAGCTGGAAGTCAGAGTGTGGGTGATGCTCTCCTGCTTGCATCTTCCAAAGAAGCTTTTCTTTGCCCCCACTCTGCACTGTGCCATGTGCTCCCCAAAGGCCCAGAGTGGTTTTTGGGTGGCCCCAGAAGGCTCTTGCAGCCCCCTGGGGCAGCAGAGAAGGTGCAGGAGCATCCCTGGGGTGCTCAGACAGATCCATGGAATTGCTGGGCTGCAGAAGCTGCCACTGAAGGCATCCGAGGCCAACCAACACGGCTTTTGCATCTTCTCATCTCCCAGCTGCGTCTGATGGTGACTGATCCTGGCAGTATCTTCATAATAAACTTCTTAAAGGGTGTCAATGTCCCAAGTTTGTCCCTACAGACACAACCCACAGCAGTTTCCATGTTGATGCATCAAGGAAGAACAGCGTGAGGGTTTCTGTGCTGACAGTGGTGATGCCCATGGACAAAGCAGCTGTGACCACAAATCTCTGCATTTACACTGGATGGAACAGCCACAGCTCTTTCTCACAGGGTCATCTGTATCTCAGGATGGCTTGAGCTGAAAATCAACCACATGTCAGGCTGATCTGTGGATGTCTGAGGACATTCTGCAGAGCAGTTCACGGTTTTTCATTTCTTATGCCCAAGCTTAGCCAACACACAGATGTGGACTCTGTAGTGAGCAATACTCATGCACATGACTGAAAAAATAATCAAAAGCAAGGAAAGAGCAATAAATCCTGAAAGAATAAATATTGAGATAGTTACATTAGAAAATAGGAAATGTGTTTAAAGACTGTTTCTTATGCCAGAAAGCCATGAGACAGCAAACTTCGAATAATTCACCTGTTCAACAATATATCAGCAATCCCTCTTGTTCAGTGAGATCAAAGAAAGGAGGAACCATTCCCCTGCCCTGCTCTGAGTTACACTCAGTGATGATGAAATATGTGGGGGAAAGCTAAGGCTGTAAAATAAATAAAATAAATTCCACAACTGAAGTAAACACTACACTGAGACTCTAAGTAAATATAATTAATATTTATATATTAATGTTGGGCAGCACACAGGTGCTGCTGGAGGTGGGGTGGATGTAGCTGTGAAGTAAGCCAGGACCCAGAGAGGAGCAGCCTCTCTGGCAGGAGTTCAGACTCCATCCACAAAGGATCAACTTCTCTCCCTGCCCACTGCCCATTTCTGGCAACCCACACCTGATGGAAAACACCCCTCTGCTTATTCCCTTGCACATGAACTCACCTCCATGGAAACATCTCCCCCTTCCACAGCCCACACTTGAGGAACTGGCTTTTCTTCTGTTCATCAGTACAAAAGTGGAAATTTCCTTGGAAAGGAAAGAAAACTGGCAATTTTGGTGCAGGTTTCAGTGGCCATGGACAAGCCATCAGCTGGGACTGCAGGCTTGGAGTACAGAACCTGTCAGGTTCTCAACATAGAAATAATCAGCTCTATTCACCTCTCCCTCTGTTGGCCCTTTCAGCCATCAGACATCTTGTTGTAGATGAAATGCCACAAGTGGTTGGGAGTGTTTTTATTTGTTTTTTTTTGTTTGGTTGGTTTTTTTTCAATACATATATTTTCATTCTTCATGTTCTACTGTTCTTTCCCCAGAGGTTTTGGAAGTTTTTTTTTAGCAGAGCTTGGCACTAAAGCTTCTATCACATATTTTAAAGTCAAATTCTTACATCCTTGTATTATCCTACCTGGCAGATGGACCTAAACCAAGTTTTTCCCCTGTGGTAACAAATAATTCAGGTTTGTGAGGAGTTGCTGCTTCATGAGATTCCCGTGGGACCAGCAGTTATTTGGGATCAGGCTCACCTGGGTCAGGGTGTTATTTTACAGCTTTGGCTTTCCCCAGTCTCATAAACACCAAGGCCTGGAGCCCCTCTGCTTTTCTCTGGGCTGGGGTATAAATGTGCTGTTGAAAACATGATCAAGGAGTACACAGGTGATTTTTAACCTCATTTCTCTAATATTTTTTTTTAATTAGGAATAAAAAAGAATAATCAAATGAACAGGCATTCTTCAGATTCTTCAAGCACAAAAATCAGAAAACACTCATCTGTGCCTGCCCTGCTGGTGGAAAAATGGGTAAAAAGTCCTCAGGCTTCTTTTGCATCCCAGGAAAATCCTACTGTGAAGCTGCTGTACACTTCAATATACTCCAAGTCACCTTTCACATACTGTGGAAAAAAGAAAATAAATGATGGTCATGATGGTGGAGAAAATACAACTTGGGTTGTTTCCCAGCCCACCTGTTAGACCAGGTTTGAGCTTTACAAATTGCTTGAAAGACTGGGAAAGGAATCTGCCAGATCCTTTGCTCAGAGAAGGGCAAAAGTAAAAACCAGAACTAAAATCAGACAGGGTAGGAAGTGATGAGGTTTTCATTTGGCTGGTTCATTGAATTGTACAGACACTTCATGCTCAGCTTTTTGCATCTACTTTTGCCTTTTACTTACAAGTTGGGCACCAATTTTTGCTCTTCCAGTCAGAGCCTCCCTTATTTCCCACCTGGGACATGAATTTTCACCGAAATTCTGTTTTCATTCCTGGGCTGCTGCCTTATCCGCAGGATCTGAGGTTTCTGTTTGCAGACTTCCTGGCCTTTGAAGAGTTTCATGAGCAAACTCCTTCCTTCTCACTTTATTTAACATTAACCTCATCCCTCCAGGGGTGTGGAAGGGAAAGGAACCCATCCCAGGAGGAGGGGAAATGGCCAGGGAATCACTGGGGGAAGTGAAATGCTCTTTGTGCCTGGGGAAATCTGAAGGTCTGGGGAAGGGAAATAAGCAGGAATGTCACGTTTGCTGTAATGACAGTGCAGAGCAGCTCTCCCTGTTAATGGGCTGGCATTAGAGGAGGGCTGGGTGCCCAGGATAAGCCCAAGCCCATGGATCAAACACCAGGGGTAATAAATCAACAGCTGGCCTTTGGTGGCTCAGCAGATGAGCAGGAGAAGCTACTTAGGATGAAAAAACACTCCTGAGCAAGGAGATTTCCAGATCCATCTCCGTCTGTGTCTGACAGGTCAGGAGAAGAAATTGGCTTTTCATTTATATTCGATGAAAAACAAAATTACACACCCACCCTCCATCAGCTCCCTCCAAAGCAAAGTGCCATTTGACCCACCCAAAGCCAGCACCAAGTGCTGATTTCCCAAAGTCTGCCTAATTCCTGGAGGTCCAACTTCAAATGGCAAGCACAGCTTGATTTAAAGCCAGCACAGCCCTCCCAGTGAGCCTCGGAGCTGCAAATCCAGCTCATCCTCACCACAAGGCACAGGGGATCCAAAAATCCTTGTTTTCTCATCAAATATCCCAACTTGGAAAAGACCCATAAGCATCACGAGATGCTTTGGTGTGTTTTGCACCAATATTTTGGCTCTTAGACTACCTGGAGGGAAAGGCACAGAGAACAACAGCCAGGGTGACAAGGACGAAGAAGGACAGGTCACAGTCACCCAAATTTACCCTTTTGGATAAATATCACCCAGAAAAACGCTGCCCAAGCAGGAGGAAACACAAGCCCTGCTCAGCAAAAGGGTGAAACAAACCTTCCTGGGCCTCTTCTTCCCCAGGCTCCAAACATGGCACAACCTCTTTATTTAACTCATTGCAGCCACAGAATCATTAAGAATTTATTAAATCCATTAAATCATTGGAAAAACCCTCCAAGATCACCGAGTCCAACCATTCCCCAACCATCCCAAGGCCACCACTAACCCATGTCCCCAAGGGCAACATCCACTGCATTAAAATGTCTAGGCTTGAATACAATTCCAGAGGATTTTCCCCCAAAGTTAAGTATTTTATATCCACAATAAATGAGCGTAGTCAGCATTTGGGCACTGCCATTAAAACTAGGGACACAAATGGGTGGAAATGAGAGCTCTTCCAGGATCATCCCAAATATTCCTTCTCTGTGGAGGTGCTGCCTGGTTTTTCCCCCTTTCTGAGAGGGGCTCTCAGGGCAGTTGGAGGCTTGGATGAACAGACCTTGGGCTGGGCCACTCTGGGAATTTGATGTTCCTGTGCTGGCAGAAACGTGTGATCTCAGCAGCAGAATTAAATGTTGCTCAGTTCTAAGGTGAGGGGAGCTGGTTTGTGTTCAGAACTCCTGAAAACAGGTTTGTGACAGGGAAAGGTTTGGAATGGGAGCAATGGAGGGGCTTTGGGCAAACCATGAGCTGCAGGCAGTGGGGGCAGGGAGGGGATGGCACTGCTGAGCCCTCCTGTGGAACCTCAGCTGCCAGCAAAGCCAAAGGGATCCCTGAATCCAGCTTCATCTCCTGGCAGGAATCCCAGCCACAGCAGCCAGGCACACAGGACCACACCTCACCTGGAAATAATCCCCTCCTTGGAACCTCCTTTTCCTTCTGCAGAACTTCTCTCAGCTGTGAAATTGAGCCCAGGGGAAGCCATTCCTTCTGGATGAATCCAGATGAATCAGCTTTGTCACCTCTGCCTGATGGAGGGAGACCTTACAACCTCCATGCCAGCTGTTGCACTGCAGTTCTTATGGGATTTGAGGAATTATTATCCCCCCTCAGTTGTGAGGTAATGAGGATCTCAGGCTCCCCAGGCAGGAGAGAGATTTTCCCTGCAGTGCCTTCATTGGTTATTAAGCTGTTGGAAAATGTGTGGCCACATCAGAAAAACACCCCTGATGAGGATATCTGGGCATCTTTATGAGCAGAGCTGGCATGTTCAGCCAGAAACCTCTCTTGACTTGACCTCCAGAAAATATATCACACTGCCACTAAACCCAGGACCCAGCCTGAGGTTTCATTACTAAGAGAGAAGTGAATAACCCTCAAAAGCTTATCCAAAGCCTATTGGGGCTGGTCTCCAGGATGGGGAGGCTGCAGAGCAGGAGTTGGGGTGATGTCTGCCTGCAGCTCATCAGTAAATGTGATTAATTACACCCCATCCCTACATGGTGTGCAGCACCCTCTGTGCAAGTTGCTGCAGCTGGTTGTGCCCAGCAGAAGGAGCCCAAAATGAGGTTAAAAAATCTCAGTTCCATGGGGAAGACAGAAGCTGCTGAGGCAGGAGGCAGATGTGGTCCGTGCTGCTGCTCCCAGAGCTTCCCTACAACAGCAGGAGCAGGAGTGGGTGAGGAAGGAGCAATAACACAGCTTTGAATTGGATTTGAATTTGATTAACAGGCCCTTTTCCCATCAGAAGGAAAATCACACACAAGCAGTCCTGGCAGACACAAAAATCCAACAGGTTTTTCAGCCCAGCTTGTGGCATCTATTGACACATTTATATACAACCCAACTCCCCACATTTTGGTGAAGATTTTGTAAATGTGCAGAAATCTGATGCCAGAAAAGCCCGAGGTGGGCAGGCCCTGGCACAGGGTGCCCAGAGAAGCTGAGGCTGCCCCTGAATCTGTCCAAGGCTGGGTTGAACAGGGCTTGGAGCAACCTGGGACAGTGGAAGGTGTCCTTGCCATGGCAGGGGTGGCACTGGATGGGCTTTAAGGTCCTTTCCAACCCAAACCATTCCATGATTCTGTGATTGACATTTGGGCTCCAGTGTTTGAGCAGAGCATGTCCCTGCAAGCACCACGAGAATCAGAAGGAGCAGCAGCCACTCCACCAGCCCCAGGTGCTGCCCAGCCTCAGATCCACTGCTCCAGCAGCTGATTGGGAAGCTCCTGCAGGAACACATGCCAGGGACTGCTAAGAATTGTTCAAGTTGCTTTTTCACTTCATTTTGCCCAAAGTGAGGGGGAAGGAGCTTTCCCACCAAAGTGTTTGTGATCCAGCAATGTGCCTGGGGACTGTCAGCTCCCAAACCTGATTTGGTGATTTCAAATCACCCAAACAATGCTGGAGGAGGCACATTCTGTGGTAGCTGAGCTTCCAGCATCCAGCAGTCCCACCTGGAGCATCCTGAACCTGCAGTCTCAGTGCCTCCCCTTCCCAGCTCTAAGCCAGGTTTTATATCATGAGGTGCTGGCAAACTTGGGGGGAATTTTTCTGGAGCCCTCTCAGACCTTCTGGCAAGAGGGAAATGCAGAGCACATCTCTCACCTGGCAGTGACTTGAATACTTTGCTGAGCACAACAGAGCAGTGCCAGTTACAGTGCAGGGTGAAAACACATTTTCATCCATCACACAATCCCAGAAGGTGGCAAACATCCAACACCTGGGACAGCTGGGAGGCTGGGAAAGACCCAGAGCAAGGCAAGGCAACTTCTTAATCCCTTGGTTTTACAGCATAGGATATTAAAGGTTTGAAAACACGTCTGTTCTCAGAGCAGCTGAGGGGCACCCCCACTTCTGGGGCACCCCAGACCCACACGGGCTGCTGACCCTGCCTCCTCTGCTTCCACAGGGTGGGTGGAGATGCCCCTGGGCTGGGAGGAGCAAGAGCTCAGCCCTCACACTCACAGCCACTTATTCCTCACAGTGACTGCAAATGTCAGTCCAAAGGAGATCTTCAAGCTTCCCCCTGGGAATTCTGGGGAGCACCCTGAGCTGGCACAGCACTGCCACAGCCCTGAGGAGCAGGTGAGCAGCTGCTGGGAGGCTCTGATGAAGATGTCCCTTAGTGATTCCACCTGGGGTTAACCCTGACCCTGCCCAATTTAATGATAATTGAGCTAAATGACAATTAGTAGTGTTTTCACTTGGAGTGGGTTAGCAGGGACACCTTCCACTGTCCCAGGCTGCTCCAAGCCCCGTCCAGCCTGGCCTTGGACACTTCCAGAGATCCAGGGGCAGCCACAGCTTCTCTGGGCACCCTGTGCCAGGGCCTGCCCACCCTCCCAGGGAACAATTCCTTCCCAATATCCCATCCATCCCTGCCCTCTGGCAGTGGAAGCCATTCCCTGTGTCCTGTCCCTCCATCCCTTGTCCCAAGTCCCTCTGCAGCTCTCCTGGAGCCCCTTTAGGCCCTGGAAGGGGCTCTGAGGTGTCCCTGGAGCCTTCTCCTCTCCAGGTGAGCACCCCCAGCTCTCCCAGCCTGGCTCCAGAGGGGCTCCAGCCCTTGGGACATCTCCGTGCCCTCCTCTGGACTCTCTCCAGCAGCTCCAGCCGGGTTTTCCTTGTGCTGTGGCCCCAGAGTTGGTTATAGCAGAAGTGGCAACCAGAGTCTACCAAGCACGGAGGAAATAAACGCTGCATCCTTTTTGCTGCTCCTTGAATTCCTGTATCCAAACTTGGAATATGGAGGCTGCCCTGCCTGCCAGGGCTCAAACATGGCTGGGGAAGCCGTGCCCTTGGGCAGAGGATGAGCACAAAGAGCCCAACCCCGGGGCAGGATGTGAATAGAGATGAATTTCAGAGAAGTTCTTGATCTTATCGTTTAAACCTTCTGGCTTGAATTAGTCGAGAATCCACATGGAAACAGAGGAGACCTGGTCAGCTTTGAATCCAGGCTTGCATCCCAAGTGCCTGGAGGCTCGCTGGAGGGAGGGCAGCTGCTGACGGCTCTGAGTGAGTGCCAAATCCAATAGAGCCTTTCTGAGCTGGGAACACTCATTTATCACAGGCATGTGCTGAAACACCGGCTGGGAGCGACCTTTGCTGTGTGATGGAGTGAGGCCCCTGGCTGTCACCGCCTCAGGGGACGGAAACAAGCTGGAAACGGGATGGAAATGGGATGGAAATGGATGTTCCCGTTCTGTAAACGCTGACAAAACCCCAAGGGCTACCCCAGGGCAGCACTGGAGATGGTTCAGCCACACGGAGCCTCAAGCTGTTTCCTGGGCACCCACGTGCTGATGGATTTCTCTACCTTGTAATGCTCCCACAGCCTTTTCTGGGAAGTTTGCTGCATTATTGGGAGTCGGGATGGGTTGATGAGCGTTTCTGTTCTGCAAACTGCTTCTGGATGGGGAGGAAAGCACCTTGATGAGCAGATCCTGCAATAATACACACGGATGAATTCCCCCATCAATAATGGATAGATAAAGTGAAAGCTGCCTTCTGGAGGTGTTGCTGCTGGTAACAGCGCTGGGGGAAGGGTTTAGCCCTGCAGGGTTCTCTGGCTGGCTCTTTATCCCTTAGTGACCTCATGGAACCTCAAGGTTCCCAGGGAACATGGGACAGGACCAGAGGAAACAGCCTCCAGCTGCAGCAGAGGAAGTTTAGGTTGGATATTGGGAATGTTTCCTCATTAAAAGAGTGATGAGACACTGGAACAGGCTGCTGAGAGCGCTGGTGGAGTCCCCATCCATGGAAGTGTTCCAAAAGCTTGTAGATGTGGTGTTTTAGGGACTTGGGTTAATCCCAGCCTGGCAGTGCTGCCACATTGGATGTGATGATCTCGGAGGGCTTTTCCAACATAAACAATTCTGTGATTTTCCCATGCAGGACCCTGAAGCTGCTCTCCTCTCCCTGAGCACCCCTGCAGCTCTCACGCTGCCCAAGAAGCACCAACAGCTTCATAGCCTGGACGATTTCCCAGCTCTGATGGTGAACATCACCTTTAATAAATAAATTAATTTACCAGCCGCGTGCCCTCGGTCACAGCTGTGTCCCAAGCCCAGCCTGGCAGGACAGCAGCTGTTGGGAGTGGGGTGCTGTCCCAGCCCCTCTTCCCCTGGCTCCAGCTGGCTCTGAGCACCCCATGGATCGGGATCCAGCCCCGGCTGAGCCTCGAGCGCTGCAGTCGCTATGGAGACCCGCCTGAAATGCATCAATATGGAGAGGAACAGCTCGTTCCTCATGTCCCCTTTCAAGGGACATGGGAGAAAATCTCATCCAGATGGACCACACTGGGACAAAAACGTCTGGAGTTGTGTGATTCCTCTCTAGGGAATGGCATCTGTGTGCTGTAGCCCTGGGCTCTCCCCCAAATCCAGCTTCCTTGTGGGATGAGCCCACCCCAGGATGCTCCTGCTGCCATTAGATGGATTCACACAGGGAGATCTGTGGGGTGCAGATGTGCAGGGTTTGTCTGGGAAGGGGAACATGGCTGGAATCATCTTCCATGAGTGCTCCAGGGCTCTGTTATCATGGAATCATGGAATGGTTTGGGTTGAAGGGACCTTAAAGCTCATCCAGTCCTACCCTTGTGTGGGCAGGGACACCTTCCACCATCCCAGGCTGCTCCAAGCCCCATCCAGCCTGGCCTTGGACACTTCCAGGGATCCAGGGGCAGCCACAGCTTCTCTGGGCACCCTGTGCCAGGGCCTGCCCACCCTCCCAGGGAACAATTCCTTCCCAAAATCCCATCCATCCCTGCCCTCTGGCAGTGGAAGCCATTCCCTGTGTCCTGTCCCTCCATCCCTTGTCCCAAGTTCATTATCTGTTAATGAGCAAATGCCCTGTTGTTTGCTCATCCTGAGGGAGGCACCTGGGGGTTCATTTTCCCCCTAAACAGCAAATCCTTACCCTGGGCTGCTCCTCCACGGCATTATTTGTCACTTGGAATAACCTGACACCGCTCGCATCACTGGAGCCACAGCTGTGACTCCTGTGTCTGCTCCCACTGCAGCAGCTTCGAGGCAAACATCTTATTTTTGCCAAATAAATGCATTTTCTGGTGCATTCAGGCAGGTTTGGGGGATGAGCCCCACGCTGCTGCACCAGGAGGGATGTGGGAGCCTGGAGGGGCTGCACTGCTGTGATTTGGGGGGCCCCAGAGGAACCTCCCCTGTTCCACTGATGGCAAAATCACCTTCCCCAGCACAGACCCCTCCCTCCCTCCCCACGGCCAGGGTGTGGTGGGCAGGCAGCGTGACCAGGGCCACCAGGCTTGTCCCTGCCCTTGGAGCTCCCCTGGCTGGACGATGTGACCCGTGGATGTCACGGGCTGTCCCCAGGCCCTCCTGGTCCCCGGGGGAGGGGGGTGGCCCCCGCAGCCCACCCTGCCTGCACAGGGGCTGTCACCATGCCAGCAGCAGCCCAGGGGACAGCAGAGGGACACTTTCCCTGGGGCTGTGTGATGGGAGGGACAGGGGCGCTGGGGAGACTGAAGGAGTCTGGATCCTTGATCCAGCCCCTGTGACCCACAGCTCGAGGGCTGGACCCCCATCCCTGGCCCCCTGTGATGCAGCTGGGGACCCTCAGTGGGGCTGGACCTGGACCCCCATCCCTGAGTGACTCGGGGACCCCCGGCAGGGCTGGACGTGGATCCCATCCCCGTGGGATTCCGGGGGGCTCCGTGTTGGAGCTCCGCGGGGGCAGCGGCGCCGAGACCCCCGAGTCCCACCGGGCGTCCGCAGCCCCGGGGGGCGGTGCCGCCCCCGAACTCCCCCCTGAGCCCCCCCAGAAACCCCCTCCCGTCGGGGCACGGCGCTGGCAGGAGGCGGCTCCGCCGCAGACGCCGCTCGGTCACCGCCGCGTTCACCTCGCGGAGCGGGGGCTGCCCGTGACACCGGGAACAGCGGGAATACCGGGAACAGCGGGAATACCGGGAACACCGGGAACACCGGGAACAGCGGGAATACCGGGAACACCGGGAACACCGGGAACAGCGGGAACAGCGGGACATCGGGATTGCCGGGCCCGCGGAGCCGGGTGAGCGGGCGGAGGAAGCGGCGGAGCCCCGGGACCCCCGCAGGGACCGAGCGGGACCGGCTGGGGACCCTCGTGGGGGACAAACCGGGAGGTCCGGGAGGAGGAGGGGGCTGGGCTGGGGTGGTCCAGCCTGGAGCGATGGGGAGCCCCGGGAGGACCGGGGAGCCCCGGGGGTGACCGAGCTGTTCCTACCCCGAGCCCCCGGCTGGGGTCTCTGCCAGCAGGATCGTGATGGGGCACAGCCGGTGTGGGGGTCCCAGCCCGGCCGGGGGTGGGGGCCCAGCGGACCCCAGAGCGGTGTCGCTGCCTCCTGTCCCTACAGCCCCTTCCCGGGTCACCCAGGGGTGCCAGCCCTGCTGGGGCTGTCACGATGGCGTTTGCTCCCCTCGGGGCTGGCAGCGGTGGGTGGGAGCTGAGCAGGCTCATCCAGGACAAGTGTGATCCATTTACACCCTGCCTGCTCTGCCGGCTGCTCCCCGAGGTTTCGGCTCCATCGGGGAAGTGACCCGGCTGTGGCAGCCCAGGACATGTCCAGGATCTCCTGTGCTGCCTTGGGAAGCGCATCTCTGCCTGCAGCGGCTGGGGGCAGAGCCAGCACCTCCATTCCTCCACCTCTCACCAGGATCGGGGTCCCCGGCCCAGCCTGAGGCGCACCCCGGCACTGGGAGCAGCCATGAGGGGCGTGCTTGGAGCCGGATCCCTGCGGAGCCTTGTCCAGCTTGCCTGGATGTGCCTGTTCTCCTCCGTGCCGGTGAGGGCCGGGCTGGGGCCGGGGGTGGCGGGGTTGGCACTGCCGGGCTCTGGCCCCTGCGAAGCGGCTCCATCCCGGCTCCATCCCGGCTCCATCCCGGCTCCATCCCAGCTCCATCCCAGCTCCATCCCAGACTCCATCCCAGCTCCATCCCAGCTCCATCCCGGCTCCATCCCAGACTCCATCCCAGCTCCATCCCGGCTCCATCCCAGCTCCATCCCGGCTCCATCCCGGCTCCATCCCAGCTCCATCCCAGCTCCATCCCAGACTCCATCCCGGCTCCATCCCGGCTCCATCCCAGCTCCATCCCAGCTCCATCCCGGCTCCATCCCGGCTCCATCCCGGCTCCTCCCGGGCTCCTGTCCAGCCCCAGGCTGTGGCAGCGGCTCTTGGGGGCAGTCGAGGCTCTAGGGCTGGAGTTTCTGACCCAGCTCTGGGCTTGCAGCACGGCGGGGCCAAGGTGCTGGAGAAGACCTTCGAGGAGTGGCTGCGGTACCGTGACGAGTGCCTGAGGAGGATGGCGAGCGAGCCCTACCCAGCAGGTACCCGGCTGTGCTCGGGGGCACAGAGCCAGGGCTGGGGTTTCTCCCTGCTCCGGCGTCCTTGCTCCGGTCACCCACGGGGAGTGAGCCCTGGGACTGACAAGGACCTCCACGTCTCGGATGGGTCACCCAGGGCTGGGATGTCCTGGGGGGCTGAGGCTGCTGTGGGGCACCTGGGTCCATTTCAGGGTGGCATCAGCCCCCTCAGAGGTGCTGGGACAGCAGGGCTCGGTGTGGCTGTGCCACCAGCGTCTGAGCGCTGGCTTTGCCTGTCGCTGCCCTTGGAAGGGCTGTTCTGTAACAGGACATTTGACATGTACGCCTGCTGGCCCGACGGGAGCCCCGGCACCGCCGTCAACGTCTCCTGCCCCTTCTACCTGCCCTGGTTTGAGAAAGGTGAGGATCCCTCCTGCCATCCCGGGGCTGGAAGCCAGGGCTGAGCCGTTCTGGGGCTGCAGAGGCTCTCAGGGTTCCCCTGCCTTTGCCTGACAGGGGCAGAGGGCCCCATGAATGGATGTGGGGTAAGGGGGTGCCTGGGGCTCAGAGCAGAGCCAGCTCACCGAGCAGGGTCAGATCCATCATCCCAGGAGAGGGGTTTGGGGGAGCCTGGGGGACTGTGCCGGTGCTTCGTGTCCGCAGTGAAACACGGGCTGGTGAGCCGCAGGTGTGGCACCGACGGCCAGTGGGTGACGGTGAACGGCAGCCAGCCCTGGAGGGACTACTCCCAGTGCGAGGATGAGCCGGAGGTCACTGCCGAGGAGGTGGGACCCTGGCTGGGACCCCAGGGATGGCCGGGGCAGCCTGGCCGGGGGTGGTCGCGCACCCACCTGGGCTCCCTGGCGCTGTGCTCACCTGCAGGAAGGCGCCCGCCGGCTCATGGTGAGCTTCAAGGTGCTCTACACCGTGGGCTACTCGCTGTCACTGCTCACCCTCATCTCCGCCCTGCTCGTCCTCACCGTGTGCAGGTAGGACCCGGCCCCTCCCCCGCTCCCTCCCGGCTGTGCCGGCTCTGCCTGACCCCGGCTCCTGCAGGAACCTGCGCTGCACCAGGAATTACATCCACGCCAACCTGTTCGCCTCCTTCGGGCTGCGGGCGACCTCGGTGATGGTGAAGGACGCGCTGCTGGAGCGGCGCTGGGGCGTGCAGCTGCTGCAGGTGGCTGACTGGGAGGCTCTGCTGAGCCACGAGGCAAGTGCTGGGCTGGTGGCAGCGGGGGGACTCTCGCCCAGGAGGGGCCGTGGGGGGGTCGGTGCCCACACAGCCCCAGACACCCGCTGGGTGAGTTCTTGGGGGCTGGTGGTGCCCGTGCTCCTGATGGGTGAGGTCTTGGGGTACCTGTGCACGGTCCTGGGGTGCCCATCCACACACTGGCCACGCTTTTGGGGTGCCTGTGCTGCCCAGGACACAGTGGGTGAACCCCTGGGATACCTGTGCAGCTGCTGGGTGAGCTCAGGGCCTGTGTGGCACCTGAGGGATGAGCTCTCGGTGCCACCCATGCCCCTGCTGGGTGAGCTCTGGGTGTGCCTGTGCAGCCTCTGGGGGAGCCCTCAGGGCACCCGCAGCCCCAGGAGGGAGCTCTCAGGGTTCTTGGGGTGCCTGTATAACACCATACCCCCGTGGATGAGCTCCTGCTCCCTGTGGGAGAGCCGTGGGGTGCCCCATGGACACAGCCAGCCCCACGGTGGCTCTCCCGTGGCAGGCAGCGCTGGGGTGCCGCGCAGCGCAGGTGCTGATGCAGTACTGCATCCTGGCCAACCACTACTGGTTCCTGGTGGAAGCTGTCTACCTCTACAAGCTGCTCATCGGGGCCGTGTTCTCTGAGAAGAATTACTACAGGCTCTACCTCTACCTGGGCTGGGGTAGGGGCCACCCGGGAGCGCGGCGGGGATGGGGACAGTGCCGGGTGTCGGGGACACCGCGGGCCCAACGGCCCCAGGAGGGTGTGGGGTGGGGGCTCTGCCACCCCAGGTGTCCCCCCCAGCGTGGGGGTGCTTTCTCAGCTCAGGAGGGTGCTTGGTTTTACAGGGTTTGCTGTGTGACTTGCAGGGACCCCCGTGGTGTTCGTGGTGCCCTGGATGGCCGCCAAGTACCTGAAGGAGAACGCGGAGTGAGTGGGGATGGATGGATGGATGGATGATGGATGGATGGATGGATGATGGATGATGGATGGATGGATGGATGGATGATGGATGGATGGATGGATGATGGATGGATGATGGATGATGGATGGATGGATGATGGATGGATGATGGATGGATGGATGGATGATGGATGGATGGATGATGGATGGATGGATGGATGGATGATGGATGGATGGATGGATGATGGATGGATGGATGGATGGATGATGGATGGATGATGGATGGATGGATGGATGGATGGATGGATGATGGATGGATGATGGATGATGGATGGATGATGGATGGATGGATGGATGATGGATGGATGGAAGGTGGATGAATGGATGGTGGATGGATGGATGGATGGATGGATGGATGGATGATGGATGGATGATGGATGGATGGATGGATGGATGAAGGATGGATGATGGATGGATGGATGGATGATGGATGGATGGATGGATGGATGGATGGATGGATGGATGATGGATGGATGATGGATGATGGATGGATGATGGATGGATGATGGATGATGGATGGATGATGGATGGATGATGGATGATGGATGGATGATGGATGGATGGATGATGGATGATGGATGGATGGATGGATGGATGGATGGATGATGGATGATGGATGGATGGATGGATGATGGATGATGATGGATGATGGATGGATGGATGGATGATGGATGGATGGATGGATGATGGATGGATGATGGATGATGGATGGATGATGGATGGATGGATGATGGATGATGGATGGATGGATGATGGATGGATGGATGATGGATGATGGATGGATGGATGATGGATGATGGATGGATGGATGATGGATGATGGATGGATGGATGATGGATGATGGATGATGGATGGATGGATGGATGATGGATGGATGATGGATGATGGATGGATGATGGATGGATGGATGATGGATGATGGATGATGGATGGATGATGGATGATGGATGGATGGATGGATGGATGATGGATGGATGGATGATGGATGGATGGATGGATGGATGATGGATGGATGGATGGATGGATGGATGGATGATGGATGATGGATGATGGATGGATGATGGATGGATGGATGATGGATGGATGATGGATGGATGGATGATGGATGGATGGATGATGGATGGATGGATGATGGATGGATGGATGATGGATGGATGATGGATGATGGATGATGGATGGATGATGGATGGATGATGGATGGATGGATGGATGGATGGATGATGGATGGATGGATGGATGATGGATGATGGATGATGGATGGATGGATGATGGATGGATGGATGGATGATGGATGATGGATGATGGATGGATGGATGGGGATCCTACTGGGATGCTCAGAGGCTGCTGAGGGTCTCTGAGGCACCTGGCTGGGGCTGGAAAGCTCTTGGGTGATGGTGCTGCTCTCGGTGCCCCCGGCAGGTGCTGGGCCCTGAATGAGAACATGGCTTACTGGTGGATCATCCGCATCCCAATCCTGCTCGCCTCCCTGGTAGGGAACAGCTGCCAGCCCTGGGACTGTTTGGAGAGCAGCAGCTCAGCCCCCGGCAGGGCTGTGATCCCCAGGGAAGCTTCCAGCAGAGGCCAGGAGGGAGAGTTGGCCTGCAAGGACCAGCCAAATGCACAGGGGGCTCAGCAATTTGCTGACCCCCTGGTTCTGGGGGTTCATGGAGGAAGCTGGGGTGCTGAACCCCAGAGAAATGGGCTGGGGGTGGCCCCTGCTGGTTCCTAGCTGGGATTTTGGGATGGCAGGAGGGGAGGAAGGGCAGCAGCAGCCTTGGCAGCACTGGGGGTGCCATCTCCTGCTGGGTGAGTGTCACAGCCAGGGTGGGGGTGCTGGCCTCTGTGTGCCCCTGCCCTGTCTCCCCCTCCCAGATCAACCTGCTCATCTTCATGCGGATCCTCAAGGTGATCCTGGCCAAGCTCCGGGCCAACCAGAAGGGCTACGCCGACTACAAGCTGAGGTGGGCCGGGAGAGGGGCGGGGACAGTCTGGGATACAGGGATAACGCCACCTCCACACCCCCCAGCCCTCCCCACGCTCTCCTCCACCCTGCACATCCCTAAACACCGCACTGGGATTTACTGGGAGTTTTCCTGTCCCCTTACTCTCCCCCAGGCTGGCCAAAGCCACCCTGACCCTCATTCCCCTCTTCGGGATCCACGAGGTCGTTTTCATCTTCGCCACCGACGAGCAAACCACGGGCATCCTGCGCTACGTCAAGGTGTTCTTCACCCTCTTCCTCAACTCTTTCCAGGTGAGCTGGCAGTGAAAGCAGTCCTTGCTCTGGGCACACCACAGAGCAAAGATCGGGGGGATCCCTCTGAGTTTGCTCTCCCTGTGGTGCTTCCATGGGAAGGGCGGCACCTCCCGGGCTCCCTGAGGCAGCGCTGCCTTGGGGACCTCAGCCCTAAAAGCGCCCAGAAGTGACCCGGGGGGAGCCTAAGCCCATCCCGACCCCAGGAGAGGGACAGCGGGGTGGGCTCACTCCTGGCTGTCCCTGCAGGGCTTCCTGGTGGCTGTGCTGTACTGCTTTGCCAACAAGGAGGTAACGTCCCTGTCCTTGTCCCTGTCCCTGCCCTTGTCCCTGTCCCCCACCTCCTGCCCAGCTTCCCCACACCACGCTGTGCCTGCAGGAGGGCACAGCCAGGGATCAGCCCCTGCTCCCTCCCCTCCGTGGCAGGTGAAGTCCGAGATGAAGAAGAAGTGGCAGCTCTGGAAGCTCGACCACCCGGTGCTCTGCTGTGCCCAGTGAGGGGTGACTGGCCAGGGCACAGGGGCTGCTGGCCACAGTGGCCACAGCGGGGCCTGGCTGGAGGGCAGGAGGCTGCAGGAGGCTGTGCTGGGCAGTGCCCACCTGGGATGGCCAGGCTGGAGCTGCTGGAAGGGACATCCCTGCTGTGACCCGAGCGAGGTGGCACCCCTGGCTCCTGCCAGGCATCGCTGTCCCCTCAGCAGGGCCTCACTGGGGCTGTGTGGGCAGCACCTGCTGCCTCCTCCCGCTGCCTGAGCCCCAGCAGAACCCGTCAGCCTCCCCCAGGACACCAGGGACCACCACACCCACCTGGGCACCTGTGGGACCGCAGCAGCCGGGGGGAGCCTGATCCTCAGCAGTGGGGAGATGCTGCCCAAACCCTGGATCTCACCACGGCCAAGGCTTCCCTGTCCTCCCGTGTCTGAGCCCAGGACCATCTCACCAGCTCCCAGCCAGCCACCCTGAACAGCTCTGGACGGCAAGGGGCTGCTCCTGCGCCTCCTCCCCACCCTCATCACCCATCCATCCATCTCCTCCTCGCTGCTCTCCAGCTGCACAAACCCCCGGTGCCCCTCGCCATGGGCACAGCCAAGGACGGAGCCTCAAAAGCACTCGGGAGTGAAGGATTTGAGAGCAGCAGCTCACTGAGGCACAACCTCCCCCATGGCAGGTTCAGCATCCAGCCCAGCCTGCTCCTGCTTTGTGGAAAGCTGGATTTCCAGGCCTGGCAGGAGCTCAGGAACCATTTTGCTGGCCAAAGGCTGAAATCCCGGGAGTTGGCTTTCCAGTGGGGTGCCACAGCATCAGCCCCCCTGGCCAAGCAGCCCGTGGCTCCCAGGAGCAAAGGAAGCAGCTGAGGTGGTGTGGTTTGAGCAGAGCTGCTCCCGTGCTCTCAGAGCAGCTGCAGCCCCTCGCTCTGACCTGCAGGAGCAGCACGGACATGCTGCCACAGCTTGTCCCACCACATTCCTGCCTTTACCATGCACAAGTCCCCTCCAGGCCAGAGGAAGCAGCTGGGATGCTCCAGGAGATGCCCATGGACACAGGAGGCTCTCCAGGTCCTGCCCCTTCCCAGGTGGGCTGGGGGAGCCTCTCCCAGAGCCTCTTGGAGGGGCTGCCTCGAGCACACAAAGCAAAGAGGCTGCACCAGGCTGGAGTCACACAGGAATGGGCCTGGATCGATGGAAGCCCCACAAGACCATTTTACACATTAACTCTCTTTTCAGATGTAAATAAATATTTATTTTTCAGCAAGCAGAGCCTGCTGCTTCTGTCTGCTCCAGGGCAGGGAAAGGGCTGCTGGGCACAGACAGCTGAAGCTCAGAAAGGACTGGGGTGGAAAGAACCTTAAAGACCCTCCCAATTCCACCCCCTCTCATGGCAGGGACACTTCCCACTATCCCAGGCTGCTCCAAGCCCCATCCAGCCTGGCCTTGGACACTTCCAGGGATCCAGGGGCAGCCACAGCTTCTCTGGGCACCCTGTGCCAGGGCCTGCCCACCCTCCCAGGGAACAATTCCTTCCCAATATCCCATCCATCCCTGCCCTCTGGCAGTGGGAAGCCATTCCCTGTGTCCTGTCCCTCCATCCCTTGTCCCAAGTCCCTCTGCAGCTCTCCTGGAGCCCCTTTAGGCCCTGGAAGGGGCTCTGAGCTGTCCCTGGAGCCTTCTCCTCTCCAGGTGAACACAGGAGCCAGCTCTCTGAGCCTGGTTTCAGCCCTTGGAGTACCTCTGTGGCTTCCTCTGGCCTCACTCCAGCAGCTCCCCCTGGATCCCCCCATTCCCCACCCCGGCAGTGCTGGGATGGCAGGGATCAGGCACTGCAAGCTCCTGGCAGAGGAGGCTGGAAAGCCCTGTGTGCATTCCTGCTTGTCCTGCAATAACTCAGGGAACTTACGCATGCTGCCCCAGCTCCCTCCAGAGAAACCCACACACCACACACAGCAGTCTCAGCTTTTATTCATGTATCCAAGTCAGCAGATGCTATTTTCCTTTGGACAGCTCACCTTAGGGTAGCACCAGACTCCTGCTGCCTGCACAGCCACCCTGGCTGCTGCTTCACATCCTGCAGTTAAGGAATTGCCTCCTCAGGGATACGCTGTTGTACAAGACCCGCCTCGCTCCTGGCCCCATGTGTGCTCTCACATTCCTTGAGCCTTTACACCAGAGCTCCTGCAGCAGCTGTTTGGGGCCTTTTTCCTTCACAGACACACTGGCACAGCTCCCTGATCCCAGGCATTCTAAGCTATTGGATAGATCCTCTAAATCCTTCATTCCAGCCTCAGACTTAGCAAAGCCAGGCTGTAGTCACCTCACCTTCCAGCCACTGTTCTGAGGGCACTGCTGAGCCAGGGCTTCCTTGGCTCTCCAGGTGCCCCCAGGCCCTTTCCCTTAGCATTTTTTGCAGGGGGCTTTGCCTTAAATTCAGGGTAAACAGCACTAACAACCCCAGATTACTGCAGCCAGAGCCACCACCAAGGCTAGGGAGAGACCTTGGCACTCCCCACCCTTCCTCCAGTGCCAGGGAATGAGGGCCAAAGCCCTGAACACTGCCCAGCACAGCCTCAGCCCTCTGAGGATTTCCAGAGGTGCTGGATGAGGAGAATTCCCCCCACCTCATCCAAACTCTTCAGGGTGAAGTGGAAGAGGGCACAACGTCACAGCTGAGAGGGCCATACCTGCCTGGCACAGATACCCCAGACAGACTACTTGTCATCCCTGGCTCAAGGGACTCCGGCACCTCATCAGAAGGTTGAGCAGCTGAAAAGATGAAGGTGGATGGGTTTTTATATTTGGGATCTGTACCCAAGGTTCAAAACCTAGAAGGAACACACAGTTCCATCCTCTCCCCACAGGGACTCATCCTGATTCATCAAGGCCATCACTCAGATTTCAGATTTTGATTGTTGTGTTTTTCCCCCTTACAGGATTTGGGAATAAATGGGAACAGAGTCACTGGCAAATGCTTCACACCAAGGTCCCTGGCACCAGACCTCTCACCCAATCCCAGGGGCATGGCAGCCTCTTCCTGCACTGTCTGTCCTTGGCAATGCCCACCCAAAAATGCCCTGGCAGAACTACTTCCCAGCACTAAAGCCTGTAAATCACAGGCACCAGCAGTGAGGAGCAAAGCTTGGCACCACAGCTCTGGGCTGTGGCTCCTTTGCCCACCTCCCATGGGGCACAGAGCAATCCCTGCTCCTGCTCTGCTGCCCTGGCACTCCCCTGCTTGCCAGAGGCACGGGAAGCTCAACAGTCCCAGCTCTGCCTTCTCTCTCACCTGTCTTTCCAGGGGAATATCTGGGATCTTGGCCCTGGCAAACCAGAGCAGTGACCTCTGCCATAAAGCACTGACCACAAAGCCAAGTTCTTGGGGATGTCCTGGTTCTGGCCAGGACAGGGTTCATTTCTGCAGGCCCAGCACCTCTCCTGTACACTTTTGTTATTACTGTTCCTTATCTCATTGCTGTTTCCAGTAAATGCTTTTATTTCCACCAGTGATCTTTACCTTTTGTGCTTCCAGTTCTCTTCCCCAGCCCACCCCAGGGGAGGGGAGGAAGGGGAGTGGGTGAGTAGGGAGTGTTTCAGTGAATGCCATTCCTAACCCACCACCGTGATCACACCTGGCCCCTGAGCACAGCAAAACCCAAAGTGAACCGAGTGGGCTGGTTGGAGGAACAGGCTTTGAAGCCCAGATCTGGGGTGGCAGTAGAGCAGACATTCTAACTAGGAACAGGACTGCACTTTGAGCTCCACTGCAGCTCAAAGAGCTAAACATCTCAAACTCCACTCCTTTCACCCCTCTACAACAAATTGCCTTTTTATGGCCTCAGATCCATTCTCTGAGCCAATCCCCATGCCACAGGAGCCAGGCACATGTTTTAAGAGGCTCTGGGGAGCTTGGGATGCAGAAAAGGAAAATGAATTGACTGCTGTGTGCAACTGCCACCTTTCTACCACCACCCAGACCTGAACAACAAGGGCTGCAGGAAACTTAAAGCAGATAAAACTTCCAGGCTTGGAGCTTCTCCTCCAAACCTAAACCTTTCACACAAAAATCCTGGGAACCTTGAGTCAGGCCCCAAGTGCTGCTGATTGTTGTCCTCTGCTGTCCCTCGTCCTCCCAGCTGTGTTTTCTGGAGCCTCTGAGCCCTGCCAGTTGCAGTGGCCCTCGGCAGAGCCGTGGTGCTGCCGGCACGGGCCCCGTGCTCCCTCTCCCAGGCACACTCAGCTTCCGGGTGGAACAGTCACCCGACGTCAGTATTCCTGCACCACCAGGAGAAAGGGGACAGTCACCCTCTGCTGGGACTAAGGGCAAGGGGGCTACAGATTTTCCAAAGGGAGAACCAGAGGGTACACAAGGATGAGTCAGAGCCCAGCCCTGGTGTGTGGGCTCTGAGTGAGCTCTGGGCACACGGCACTGAGGGATGGTGGCCCCTCGGTGCCACAGCCTGGGACTGGCACTGAGGGATGGTGGCCCCTCGGTGCCACAGCCTGGGACTGGGCAGGGCAGTTGCTCCCACTCACCCTCCTGGCTTGGTTATGGCTTTGGCCAGCTCTGCCCGCTCTGCCCCAGAGCTTGGAGCCTTTGGAGGTTTTGAGTCACAGTCTGCAGAGCTTTTCCTGAGGACAAGCCAAAGGGAAAAAGCAGCATTAGGAAGGGGCCAGGAAGCAGGAAAGAACAGGCTGCACCCAGCCACTGCTGTGCTGCCTTCCTGCTCTGAAAACAGGGGTGTCTCTGCTGTCTGCAAGCTGCTGGGACAATTTCCTGTCACCAGGAGAACAGGACAGCTCCCCAGCAGCTTTCACCACTGAGTAGGAGATGCAGGGACCACCCCCCACCCCGGACCTGTCACCAGGGGATGATGCAGACCCCAAGATCAGCAAGAACAGCACAAACTCCAGAGCCTGGAGACTTCCCTGAAGGAGCAGGGATTGTGGGGTCTCTCCCAACAACCACTCCCAACCACGCCTCCCACAGCACAACAGTCCCTCCCTCCACATGCCCAGAGTCCTTCCCACCTTACCCATCTCTCCCACACACTTCTCCAGCACAGCTGACAGCTCAGGCAAGCTCAGGGACTTCAGGGAAGGCGGCCACCCTTCCAGCACTGCAAGGACAGGGACACAGTTAATCCATCTGCAGCTCTCTGGGACAGAGCACACAAGGGGCTGGTGTTGCTGGAAGCATCCCCAGCCAAAGGGATTCCAGTTAGGGGTTCTGAATCACATAAGAAGAGAGCTGGAGCTGCCTGCGCCAAACTGAGGAGTTTTCTGGCAGTTCTACTTCTTAGGAATTGATGTTTTTAGACTGGCTGGGTTTTTTATTAAGAGACTTTCAAAGAGATTAAGTGTAGTGGACAGAAATCAACAGGATCTCTACTTGTCTCACTTCTAAGACACAGGCAGCAAAGAACAGGTCACTAGGAACATGTCACAGGCAGCAAGATGAGAGAATCCCAGAATCATGGAATGGTTTGGGTTGGAAAGGACCTTAAAGCCCATCCCATTCCACCCCCTGCCATGGATAGGGACACCTTCACTAGACCAGGATGCTCCAAGTTCCCTTCACCCTGGCCTTGAGCACTTTCAGGGAACATTTACCAACTGCTTGGGGTAAGGAGCTGCTGGGTCAGCCCAGGCACAGAGGTTTGTCCCATGGATCCAACAGCAAAATCCCCAAAAAACTAGATGAGGGAACCAACCACATCTCCTGGTTCAGACCCTGCTCCAGTGCACAGGGTGGTAACAAACCTGAGGTGCAGCCACAGGTTCCTAAAGCAGGGCTGTCACAGGGCCCTGTGCTACAGCTCTGCATTTTTAGCCACGAACACCTGCAAGACCCCAAAACTTGCTGAAAAACTCTGCAAGTTCCACTCCCAAATACCCTGAGAGCTTTAAATGCTTCTCCTGAGCAAGAATTAAACTCACTCAAAGAGTCTGGCTGCTCATCCATTCCCAACTATCTGACTTTCAGCAAGGAAAGACAAGCAGGAGGTTTGTCCCAGGCTCTCCCCTGCAGCTGCTCCTCACCTGGGCGCTCCCCGGGCCGCTGGCTCTCCCCGGTGCCGTGCTGCTCCTGCGTGTCCGGCGCTCCATCGCCCGCCGGGGCCAGCCGGGAGGACAGCTCTGCCTGGCAGCTCCTGCCAAACCACACCAAAACCATCAGCAGCACACAGGGACACGCTGGGAGTGACACTGCACACAGCCTGCAGTACCTGTGTGGGGTGACCCTGGGGTACAGCCTGCTCCTTGCTGCTTCCCAGGCAGAGGAAGTGGTGCCGCAGCCCAAGCTCGGGGCGCTGGCACTGCTCAGCTCCCAGCCACTGCTCCCCATCTGCAGCCACAGCCAGCTCTGCCCTGTTCACAGAGGAGCTGTGGGGGGACGAGACAAGGAGGGGCTGGGGTGAACAGCAGGAAGCCCAAGCCAGGGGCTGTGCCTGGTCTGTGTGAGACTCAGGTCCAATCCAAGCCTGCTTTGAAGGTAGAAGCATTAGCAGGTTTCTAATGGGCAAAGGAAAATACCTCAGGACAGGCGTGAGGGGCACCCAGGTTCTCAGGCTGTCATCACCATCCACCAATTCAAGCAGTGTATGTTCAGAGCAAGGCAGGGCCCTTCTACAGCAGCCTCAGCTCCTCAGGCAGAGGGAAAAGCCAGGCTCTGCCCCTTGCAGTGGGAATATTGCTCTGCTGAGCTTCTCAATGCAACTTCAGCTCACCCTGGCTTGGCAGCAAGCAGACCCCCATTCCCTTGGGTTAGGATCCACAAGCAGCAGTATTTATGCCACTTGCAGGGATGTCCCTGTTGTATCACTGGACAGAACAAGGGCCATGACAGGAGTCCAACTGGGGCACAGAGAAAAGCACCACAAAGGCAGTAAAAGGAGTGCCAGGAGGTGGAACAGGGCAGATTACTCTGCCAGCTGTCACAGAGTGGCAAGAAAAGTGTTCTTCACTTGCGAGTCACTGCACATCCTTTGATGGGGTATGGGTTAAAAACTCCTTTTTGTATTCACCTGATCACCAGGTTTTACCCTTGGCACTGGGTAAGCACAGCCTCAGCCTTTTGGTTGCTTCTAGTTGAAACAGGAGCACCCCAGCACCCCCAAAAAGGCCACTTCCAGCTCATGCACCTGACCAAAGCTTCACATGTGCTCCCAGGGCTGTGGCTTTCCAGCAGGGAGTCAGGCAGGATCCAAATGTGTTCAGGTGCCAGGTGAGCTCTGCTGCCTCACGCTGAGCATCACCTGTAAGGCTGCCAATATGACCCCAAATCCCATTTCCCAGCAGTCTCAGTGGGAATGACTTACTTGATCTGATCCAGCAGGAGTCCAGCATCCTTGGTGATGGCTTGAGCCTCTCTGAGCCGGCACTGGATGGTATTCCAGGTCTCATCCCGCTCCATCAAACAGCTCTCAGCCACTGCACGCAGCTTCTGCTCCTGGCACACCTGGCCCTTCATCACCTGCACCTCTTGACATCTCTGCAGCAGAGCACACTGGGGATCAGGCTGGGAGCACTGAGCATCTCACACCTGCTGCTCTTGAGTTCCTGCTATTTTAATGCCTTAGGCAGCCCAGCCAGCATGTTCCTTTGCAGTGGGAAAGGAAGCTGGATGAAGCTTGTACACTGAGTGCAGGTTCCCTCCACACTGAGCCCAGCTGCAGTTACAATACCCCCTTTCCTCTCTGTTTACAAAGTTATTCATGAGTCCAGATTTCCCAAACCAACACAAGCCTTTTCACTGATGGCTGCACAATAAAAATGACACTGCTGGGAAAGAGCAGGGATTTGATTCCTGCCCCTGGCTCCTGTAGTTCTCAGCTTGACGGGAAACAGACACAAAGGAGCCCAAAGGATGAGGAGTGGGTAAGCTGCACTTGTGGTGTACTTGACACCAAGCACGTCCACTACAAATCATGGCTTGAGGTGAAGGAAAAACATCAGAGACACAACAAAAACACAGCATTGATCACTTCCTGCAGGGTGCAGGGCCCTGAGGAGCTCACAGCAGCCTCACCTTGTGCAGCTGGATGGCCAATTCCTGCATCTCTGCCTCCAGCCGATCGGCATAGGCCAACTCCAGTGCGTCGCTGGGCGGGCGGGCGCTGCTGTGCCAGCGCGCGATGGCCGAGGTCATCTTCCTCTTGGGGCCAAACAGCCTGGGGGAATGGAACCAACAGGGGTCAAGCCCTGCACAACCTGTCCCTCAGCCCAACAGCACGCTGTGAGGACCTCTGCAGTGCCCTGGTCTCTCCAAGGTACCTCCAGGAGCACGGGTGTGTTACAGCAAGGACATGTGGATGTTAAGTTGTGTGGGAGGCAGCCAGAAGAGAGCAGCACTCCCCAGCTAAACCTTCCTGACCAGACTGAACCTGGTCTGTAGGGGAAAGCTGGGAAGGACAGGGCAGACACTCACGTGATGCCTATTTCCTTCAGGTCACTCTCTGTGAGGGTCAGGAAGATCCGGAGATCCACGTCTTGCTCCTCAAACACCTGCAGGTACTTCAGGCACCCAATCTCCTCAAGGAATGTTGCCAGGTCCTGCAGCCCAGACAAAACAAACTTATTTACACCCTCACAACAAAAGCATCACCGTTCCTAGTAACCATAAATATCTGCTTCCTCATGCTGTTGTAACACCTTTCTGGGTTCCAGCAGCAACCACAGCTTCCCGTGGTTCCCTGCCCTTCTCCACAGTCACACACCAGGACTGGCCTCTGCTGCAGCCTCTTCTAACAAGTGCAGAGCAGAATGACACAGAACCAGCTACCCCAGCCCACCCCACTGCCAGGTTTGATAGCCCATTCACAGGCCTGAAACCCCTGCAAGCAACAGCAACATCTCAGCAAACACCTCCTCTGCAAGAAACTGCTGTTTCACAAGTGGTTTTGGGCAGAGGTTTGCAATCCAAGGTGTTCTGGTGACTTTGGAAAAGCCTCCCACACCTGGTACAGTGAGAGCATGCAGGACAAGTCTGTGGTTACCTTGGGCCCTGTGTAGGCTGGGGGCTTAGGAAGGACAAGGTGCTGGCTGCAGCCCCCAGCCCTCCCCAGGCAGTGACTCCACTGGCTGTCACTGTTGCTGTAACGGGTCTTGATCTTAAAGCTCTTGGCTTGTTTCCGACTCGGGGGGCTGTTGGTGTGGTCAGAGTCCTGGAAAAGGAAAAAAACCCCTCACAGAATGGATGACTGTGCAGAGATGTCAGGATCAGGGGGGCTAACAAGTGCAAACTTCTCCAAGACCTAAAGGCCCTTTTGTATCGTAGTCCCAGAGCTGCCTTGACCCACATGAGCTGTGAGCAACCTCCAACCTCTTCCCCTTCCTTGGTTTTCCTGGCCCTGGAACAGCCTTTCCTCACCCAGCCTGGTCCTACAGGCTCCCACGGGAGTGGAGTCACCCAAGAGTGAAAGCACTGCTCAATCTGAAGTCAGAGAAAGGAAAATCCACCTCATTGCTTTCCAAGGAGCCTTCACTGCTGACTCCTGGGATTCTAAACAGGTATTCACTGCTGCTGCTGCTGTCGCTCCTGAGGGTTCCCAAGCTGCTGCTGGACAAAGCACTATCCTCTGGAAAGGAACAGGGAAAAAAATGTTGAAGCATAACTTTGTTACATTCTGGTTTTGTTACACAATTACCAGCAAAACTTCCTGGGGGTGTAAAGGAGGGGGAGATCCAGAACAAGGCTTCACTCAGGATACAAGATGACCCCGAGGCAGAGATTTCACAACTGATCCCCAGCACTCATCTTTCCCTAAGTCTGTTTACCACCAGAGACACTTCTGGAAACAGCCATGCTCTGTCTTCTTCCCACCCTCCTTCAGATTATTTTTACAAATTGATGAAATTGGGTAGCTAAACCATCCCAGCCTTCCCTCAGGAGAGACATTCCAATCTCAGCATCTTAGCGGGAAAGGAAGCCAAGGCCTGGACTGACACCTAGGTGTGCCCTGTGAGCATTTGTGAGACAGTGACTTACCCCTGCTGCTGCTGGTCTCCAAGTCCAGCTCGTTGATGGGGGAGGTGACGTCCCTGTAGCGGAAGACACGCATCTCACAGCTGCCACAGTTGTTGAAGGTGACATAGCCCAGAGGGGGCGGCCGCGCCGTGTGCGCCAGTAAGGGAGAACCGACATTGGGATGTGAGTTAATCGTGGAGGGGCCTGCAGGAAATGTAACTGCTTCTGGATCTGAAAATAACCAAAAAGAGACTCTGCTCACAACTGACAAGTTTCATTCTAAAAAGCACAAGAGAGCACCTGAGAAATGTGGGTTCCTGCAGTCCCCTCACATGACCCCACAGCACATGTACTTCATTTACATGCTTACATTGAAAGAGAGTCAGAGAAAACACCTCATAGCAGAGATGTACCTTAAACAGCTGCTTTCAGCACTCCCTCTCTTCTTTACACCCAAATTATGGATGGGGAGAAACAGCTGCTAAAGAGAGCAGCCTTGCACACCCTGCAGAACCAACCCCCTGCAGCTGTGCTAAAACACCAGGAGCATCCCACTGGCATTTAAGAAGTTGACAGTATCATTCCAATACAGCCTGGGGAATAACACAGACTTGTGTTTAACACAATGAACTTAGCTCTGAACATGCTTCCAAGTCCACAATCTTGGTTATTCCAGTTTGAGAAATACTTATGACAGACAGTAAAACAAACCTCCTAGCACTGCATCCAGGATGTCTGAACTGGGATCATCTTTCTCTTAGTATTTTGCAAAGGTTTTGCAATTTAATTTTTAGAAGCATTTCAAGCATCAGGAAAAGCAAAATTCACAAGTTCACTCTCATGATCAATGTTTTCTTGGCCACTGTGAGCACCTCCCTGTCATTAGCTTCAGAGGGGCTCTTAAACTTTTGAGCCTGCCTCAGAAAGGGAAACTGAGTTGTCCTCAAGAGTCAGGGGAACAGTAATTGAGGTGAGAGCAGAAAAGTATCCCACTCATCAATATCCAGCCTTGACAAAAGAGTTCAGGAGGTTTTCTTTCTAACCCAGACACTGGATAGTGAACTCCTTCATACAAAGCTATCTTTGTTCTATATGGACCACATATGAATCCCAAACAAAATAAAAACGGATAGCAGGAACAGCTGCAGTGCATTTGAGGCCTCAGGGGATTGCCCCTCAGGCTCTCAACTCTCCTCACCATGGCAAAACTGCCTTCTTCCCCCAATCCCAACTGCTGTGATCTTGGCCAAGGCCTGGGGCCCCTCATGGATGCTGGGACCCTTGGTCCTACGAGCAGGTCTCTGTCTCTGGGGAGCAGAACATGATTCATCTGAAGAACTCAGCTCCTCATAGTTGCCTGCAGTTCAAACACAGGTTGTTAGCAGCACAGGAAGTCATTTGTCTGCTTTACTTGCTACTGGTCCTACAAATGCAGTGGAAAGAAAAAGGGAAATGTTAAAGAGTGAGGGTGGAACAGTTAACCTAGGTCAGAAAGGGGCCAGCAGACAGGAGTTGTTGGATTCATGCCTCTTCTATCCTCAGAAATGCTGGAATTTCCAGGATAGACCAGGTAGCACTACCCCATCTACACAGTATAACATACTTTCAAACTATCAAACACCCTACTGCAGGTGCCAGCTTAAAATTAAGAAGGTCAAACATCTGTTACCTGGACCTCTGCAGAAGACCTTGGGCACTGGGGCTGCATGCAAATCTATCAGCCCCACAATCTTGGTGTGCCCATACTTCATGGCCAGGGTCCGTGCTGTGGCTCCAGTGTTATCTCTGACATCTGCCTTCACTCCCTGCAGGAAAAAATACCTGTTTAAGTGCACATGGCAGAGGGCAGTGTAAAAAACATATATATGTATAGAAAAAAAAACCCAAAATTGTCTTAGCTCCTCCGTCAGCAATACAGGCTCACCTCTGACAGACAGTTGAAGCTGCACTGATACCCCAAATGCCTTTCTAGTTATTTCCAGTTTCTCCAGTTCCTGAATGGCAAATAGCCCAGGGCTCTTGTGCATTGCCACTGGGAACTGGTTTGATTGACCTGAAGTGCTTTGTATTGCTGCCTCCTTCTGGCAGTAAGCCGGACCAGTCAAATGGGATTAAAACTAAACTGTGTAAAAGCCCTGCATGCTCATGAACTTTTGGATCCACTAGCTTGAGCATGCATGCCTGTAAACACAATAGAAAAATTACAGCTTTCAGTTGTTTTTTATTCAGTCATTATCCAATTAAATCAATCTAGTCAGACCTTACTCCTATTCCTGCAAGGCCTGTGTAAAATCATGGTACCAGCCTGCAGAAAGCAGATACTTTAGAACAGTCCTGAAAGTCTGGGACTTCAGAGGTGACTGTCATCAAGGAGCAAACAACACTGTCAAAAAAAGCATGGTGTCAAATTTGTGATAGTTCCTCTGAGGGCTAGAACCAGAGACTTTCAGGTACACAGAGAACTGTCAGGACACTTACATGATTGAGAAGGTACTGAACAATTATCTCATGGCCAGAAGCAGCTGCTTCCATCAGAGGTGTGTATCCATACACTGGTTCCCTGGGGAGAGAATACACACATGGACTGGTATAACCACAGCTGAACTGTGCTGCAGTTTTGTCATTCCCTAACAGAGCATTTCTACCCCTCAACCTTTGCTGGTCACAGACTCTACGATGCACTGGCTGTCCTGATGCAGAATTCCCTGAGATTCAGTGATCTAAACTGGCTGCACAGCAACAGATTACTCTTCCAGCTGCAGATCTGCCTTTAAGAGCCCAAATCAGTTTTGCAGGAGCGACTAAAGCAAGAACCTCTTGTTGCCCTCAGGCAATTGCATGTGCATAAACATGTGGCAGTCCCCAAGGCATGGGAATGCAGAGCACACTTCAAACACCAACCTGAACTCTGAGTATATAAAATAATCAATAGAAAGACTAAAGAAGTGCACTTGAATTCAGAAGGTGTCAGTGTTTAGCTGATAATTAAACAAGCAGTAAATCTGATTTCCCTTGATCTTAGTTTAATAAACAGTGACAGAATGGGCAGACTTCAATTCAGTTTGCAGTTGCCTGTCCCTGCATCAGCTGTGCCACACATCCTAAGGTACAGGGGGAAGACAAAAGCAGGTGTTGGAGTGTACTCATCTGCCACCTGTTGCTTTCATACTGAACGACACATGACAACGAAATGACAATAAAATGACAGATTCCTCCTTACTTGCAGTTGGCATTTGCCCCATTCTCCAGTAAGAACTTGACCATCTGCTGGTGCCCAGCACTGGTGCAGTGGAACAAAGCAGTCCAGCCATGGATGTCCTTCATCTCCAGCTCTGCCCCTTGCTGCAAGAGAACAGACAATATTCCTTACTGCATCTGCTCTGTTCAGGTTTTCAGCCACTGCCCCTTTATGCTGGGTCACCAGTTTAAATTCAATCCCACCAAGAAGCACAACTCACAACAGAACACAAAGTGGCAGCTTGTGGATAATCCCACCCTGAGCACAGCCCATGTTTTTTATGGGATACACACCTGTAGAAGGAAGTAAGCAACACTCTCATTGCCACAGCTGGAGGCCAGCATGAGGGGAGTCTGGCCCTCCAGGGTGGGGATGTTCACATTCACTCCCGCCTCCAGCAGCAGGTGCACGATGTTGTCGTGGCCGATGTAGGAAGCGTACATGAGTGGGGTCCAGCCCCCACAGTTCCTCTTGTTCAAATCCATGTCTCCACTAAGGAGCAGAGAAAAGAAGTCACATGAACTACTGTGCTGGAGCTGTGGACCACAGCTGGCTTCTGCAGACTCTCATTATCATCTAACACTGAAGCCTGCATGGGAATTTCTACCAGCTCCAGCACAACTCCCCCAGATTGCAGAATCACAGAATGGTTTTGGGTAGAAGGGACCTTAAAGACCACCTCATTCCACCCCACGACCACAGGGGAACACACCTCCCACTAAAACACTGAAGAGGTAACTTATACCAGCAGATTTGCCCAGCAGAGCCCTCTGCGAGTCCCAGTGACGTGTCCCTGTCTCCCAGACCAGTGTTGCACTGGTGACAGCCACACCTGCAGCAGGTGGCCCTCCCCAGCCCCTCTCACCGCTGGATGCACGCCTGCACCACTTCGTACTGCCCGATGGAGGAGGCTGTGTGCAGGTCCAGAGGCACGTCCAGCTCCTCCCAGCACAGCACTTGTCCCACCCCGTGCCACATGGAGAGGCTGCGGCTCAGCAGCTCCGACTCGCTGGCCTCGTCGCTCAGCTCCGACATCCCGCCCTGAGGAGCCAAAGCAGAGCACAGCACTCAGCTGCTGATCCCTGTTTTCCACAGAATTACAGCTCCAAGCTGCCACAGGTTTGGAAGGTGAGGCCAGCCTGGATGTGTGGGGTTTCAAATTCTTACCTCAACTTTGTTTGACTCCTCAGCCTGAAGCAGTAACTGTTGCTGAGAAGATTTTGCTGGAAGTTTTCTCTTGCTGCAGGGAAGTCTGGGATTCCAATACATCGGAAAAATAAAAGGCAATAACGCTAAACCCCACATCTTTCAAATCTTATTTTAAGATTGCAGAAGCAGTGGCTTTATCTCCTCCCTGCCTAATCCAAACATGCCTAAGGCAGCTTTGAATAACCTCGGCAAGGGAAGACTAAACATCTATGTAAGAGCCAAAGGTAGGCTTAGTGTTGTACAAAAGGATGTAATTCTTGCTCTGCATGTTGTATAATGCAGGGAGAGAATTAAGAATTCATGTGTCAGACATTCCTGGTCTTGTCCATATGTCTTGCCTCACAGGATGGCCCTGATTAAATTAAGACACAGTCAATAAGGACAGTGCCCACTGCTCCTAGAAACACTCTGTCACCTGAAGAGGGTGCACCCTCCACTGCCGTCAGGCTCTAAGCAGATTGTTTCTACCATTTATTGTTTCAGCCCTTCAGAGGCAGCCCAGCCCCACCTCAGTGAATCCTGGGAAGTGCTGAAACCCTGGGAACAGCAGCACACCTGCCCATTCATTATCCAAGCACACTCCCCCACCTCCTGTAGACACAACTTAATCACACAGCTCCTCCAGCTCCAGGACTGCCTGAAAGGTTTATCCCAGCCCCAGCCTTAGGGAGCAACTGCAGACTAATCATTTGAACCTCTCACAGGAGAGTGTTCTTGTCTGGCACTCTATGAAGAGCTGCATCCAGCAGCTGAGGGCTTCAGCTGCAGCTCCAGGACACTGAATCCAGCCCCCAGCACAGAATCCAGGAGTGGTTTGGGTTTGAAGGGACCACTGGGTGTCATCTCACCCAACCTCCCTGCTCAAGCACATTACACAGGGCTGCATCCAGGCAGGCTTTGAACGTCTCCAGGGAAGGAGATCCACAGCCTCTCTGGACAGCTTGTTCCAGAAAATCCCATGGGAATTGCTTTCCCCTCCCTGTGGGCTCACTGCCCACCATGCAGCACTCCTGGGGTTTGCCTGGTCCCTCTACATAAGCTAAGCAAACAAAGTCTTTCTTTCCAGGTAACTTTTTATCAGTTTAATTCCTTTAATTCATTCAGAGGCAAAGCAAATGCCAAATGTGGCAGTGGTGAGGAATAAAAGAGAGCAGGAACAGGCTTTTCAGGAACACTTGCTCCTCAAATTCCCCCAGCTGTAATATTTCAAGACCATACTCTTGTTTTCTGAGCAATGGGGAGTCTTTGCCTTGCAAGCACCAGCCCCTTGTAAGAAAACACCTTTAATTCCTACCTCTTCACCCCACAGCCTGGATTCTTTTTCTCCCACCTTCCTTTTCTTCCTCTCCTTCATCCTCAGCTTGTTAAGACTACAAAAGCACCATCTATTCTACTTCATCAGCTGATAAGAAATTATTTCCCTTTAAAATTATCCATAAAAGCACTTACTTTGCCTGACAGCAGCAATTTGTACTGCAGTGGAAACCCAGAGGCCTCAGGAAAGAACATGCAGAGCACAGGGGAAAGGCCTGAACACCTCACAATCAAAACACAAGGAGAGCTAAGTGGATTGAAGTGGATCATAAGGGGGAAAGCAGGAGTTTCTCACTAAAACAGATTAAAGCTGCTCCAGGAAGGCCAAAAAAGCAGTGAAAAAAGGTAAAATCCAGGGCAGTTTGTAGAAGCACATTTAGGTGCAAGTGAAGCTCGTTGTTCTCTACCCTCCTTGTTAATTTGGTATGTTAATGATAACCCACTCAGGTGTTTGGTCTTTGTCAGAATCAGCCACTCTCAGGTCCAAGTTATCAATGCAGCCTTGGGGAGGTGATCCACAGCCAGCAGGGCAATAAGGACAGGACAGAACACCCAGGACATTCAGCCTCAGTCCTATACCTGCCATGTGCTCTGCCTACATATTTTCTTCTTGATTTTTAGTTTTTTAAAGCTCTGAGATTTCCCCTCAGGCTGAACTCCAGCAGGTTGGCAGCTCTGCAAGCACCCGAGGATAGCTGCTCACAACCTCCAGGAAAACAACAGTGATCAGAGCCCTCAGGACTGAAATGAAAAAAGACACGAATGAAACAAATTTGGGGCTGTCTGGTGCAAAGAGAAGGAGCCTGGAGGGAATATCCAATACATAATAATCCATCATATCATAGAATACCAGGATTGGTATTTGGGTTTGGGCTGGAAGGGGCCTCCTGTCCCAGGCAGGGACACTTTCCACTGACCCAGGTTGCTCCAAGCTCCATCCAACCCAGCCTTGGACCCTTCCAGGGATGGGGCAGCCACAACAGAACCTAAGAAACTCAAGTCATAGCACTGAACATTTTAGATAAAGCCCACAAAAATCCCTGTAAAAGTAAACACAAGAGTACTGAGGGACACTGGGTTACTAAGAAGAAGTTTGACAAAGACCTCCTGAACATTTACAGGCTGTTCCCCTGCTTTGGGACAGAGCGACCAAGTTCACATTTGTCAGAGACCTCCCTCAGCTCTGCTGTCCTGCTTTCAGCTGGGATAGAGTTCACTGTCTTCCCAGCAGCTGGCACAGGCTGTTTTGGATTTAGGGTGAGAAGAATGCTGATAACACACTGATGCTTTGGTTGCTGCCATCCAGTGCTTACCCTAAATCAAGGACTTTGCAGTTTCCCATGCTCTGCTAGCAAGGAAGTGCCCAAGAAGCCTGGGGGGAGCTGACCCAAACAGGCCAGAGGGATATTCCATTGAACAAAACATCACTCCCAGTATATGAACTGAGGAATTTGGCTGGGAGGAGGCAGTCATAGCCTGGATACAGGGTGATAATCAGCAGGTGCAACCATGTTGCTTTTGAGCTCCTTTGAGGTTTATTTTCTCATTATAATCATTATATTTTACTTTGCTTCAATAATTAAATTGTTCTTATCTCAAGCTGTGAGAGTTTTTACTTTCTTTTCTGACTCTCCTCTGCCTCCCACTGGGATGGAGCAGGAAAAAGCAGCAGCCTGGTACTTGGTAACCAGTTGGGCTCAAGCCATGACACTTGTGAGGCGTTATTATTATTAATAAATTTAATCCATCAGCACTCAGCTATTTATCAGAGTCAGAGCTCTACAGTGCTGGGGCACAGAGTGGACAGCAAACCCCACACTGCCCTGGATTTGGAGTCTGCTGTTTGAGCAAACTAGAAGGCAGAGAAAAATAAACTTAGTATGAAAACTGAAGCAAAAAGCACCTTAGAGCCACACTACAATAAATGGGAGGTGATTTGAGAACTAACCAACCAGCCCCCAACACAGAACAAATCCAACACTGACCATTAATCACCCTCAGCAGGCATTGCTTAGCTCCAGGCTCTGCTCAATTAACTCTCCCACAAGCACAGGTGACATCCACATGTGTCCTTCTGTCCCAAAATAGGGACACCCAAGGCAGCAAAAACGTGGAGGTTGCTGGAGGTTCCAGCTGAGCCAGCAAACTAACAGGAGAGAGTCATGGAGTATTTAGAGTGAGAAGGGACCCCCAAGGATCATCCAGTCCCACCCCTGGCCCTGCACAGGCACCCCAACACCCCCACCCTGTGCCTGAGCAGTGTCCAAACACTCCTGGAGCTCTGGCAGCCTCAGGGCTGTGCCCATTCCCTGGGCAGTGCCAGCACCTCTGGGGGAAGAACCTTTCCCTGATCTCCAGCCTGAGCCTGCCCTGGCCCAGCTCCAGCCGTTCCCTGCTCCTGCCCCAGAGACCGGAGCTGCCCCTCGGGAGGAGCTGCAGCCCCTGCTGAGCCCTGCCCTCAGTCTCCTTCTCCAGCTGAACAATCCAAGTGCCTCAGCTGCTCCTCAGAGCCTTCCCCATGCCCATGTCCCTCCTTTGGACACTCTCCAACAGCTTTAGAGCCTTGCTGATATCGTGGTTCCCCCCAGGACTCAAGATGAGGCCCCACCAGGGCACAGCAGAGCAAGAACACACTCCCCTTCTGCTCCTAACTTAGTTCTATTTCCACTAAATCCAGCAACAACTTACTGGAGGGAGTAAAAAAAGCCTCATTACATCCCTTTTTAGGTGCAATTGTTACAAGCTCAGCCACAACAATAGGAACCAGAACATTTCCTTTTTGCAGTGTATCATCCACTGACTGACTCAGCTGGCACAAATCACAGCTGCAGGAACCACACCAGGTTGCTGAGGTGGGTGAGAAAACCTTCCTGGACCTACAACACTCGAGTTCAATGTTAACCACGTCTCTAGAAAATACACAAAATACGCCAAGGTATTCATCTTGTAACGCTTGGACTCAATGATTTAAAAGTCCTTTCCAAGCCGAGCTATTCTACCAGGAGCCTGTCACTCTCAGGCACATTAAAACACATCAAACAACCTCAGTAAAACAAGCTAAGAGGCACAAGAGCGCTTGAGCAGCCACATTAGGGAGCACATTTCCCCTGTCAGGGGCTGTCCCCGCCAAGGCAGCCGGACACGGCACCCGCGGGGCTCGGCCAGAGCCCACTCCGGTCACACAACAACGCACCTGAGGCGGACCCAGCGCTCGGGTGCCGCCACACGGCCGCTACCGAACGCCTCACGGCGAGACGGCTCCGGGCCCGTTATCCCCGCACCTGCCTCCCTCGCGGCCCTGCTGACAACGCGGCCTCAGCATCGCAGACTGCAGCGAGCGCGCAGGAACGGCTGCGGCCACGGGCCCAGCGAGGACGGAACGAGCCCGGGGCCGGCTCCAGAGGTGAGTGCCGCCGCTACCGCTCCTCCCCGCTGGTCCCGGTGGTGCTGGTGCTGCTCCCGGCCCCGCCGCTCCCTCACCTGCGCCCCACTGAGCGGCGCCGCCGGAACTAGTCCCTCCCGCGCAAGGCATGCCGGGAGCGTCCCGCACACCCGCGCGGCGGACTACAACACCCATGAGCCTCCGCGGCGCCGGGCCAATGGGAGGAGCTGTGTGAGGGGCGGGGCGAAGAGCAGCCAATGGGGTTGGGGCTGGCGGTTGTGGCGAGCGGCCCCCGAGGACGCGGTCCCGCAGTGCTGGCCCCGGTCCCGCAGTGCTCGCTCGGGCCCTGCGCTCGTCGCGGTGCTGCCGGTTCGCTGTGCCCGCGGTGCGGCCCGGCCCGGCCCGGCCCGGCCCGGCGCTGAGCGGGGCGGTGGGCGCCGTGAGTGAGGGCAGGGGAGCGGGGCGGGCCCGGGGGAGCGGGAGCCGCGTTGCCATGGGGACAGAGCGCGGCCGCCATGGCGGAGCTGTGAGCGGGGTCCCTCAGGCGAGCCCCGGTCCTGTCCCGGTGCTCAGCCCCGAAGCCAGGCTGTCTCCCACCACTGGCGGTGCCTTCAGCGCTTCTCCTTCCCAACAAACGTCGGTTCGTCGGTTCTGGTGACACGGAGAAGCTCAGGGTTTCAGGTCTCAATCAGAGCCATGGAGTCATTAAGGCTGGAAAAGATATCCAAAATCATCACGTCCAACCTTCAACCTACCAGCTCCATGCCCAAGCTGTACAGAAAGTGCCTGTTGTGCTACTGCTAACAAGTGTTTGTTTTGGACACAGAGCACTGTTTGCTCCCACAGAGGATGCTGATTTAGCTGACTGACAAGTCAGATCCAGTGTCCATCCATCACCTTGGGATGTTTATCTCAGAATTTGGCACAGGGAGCCATACCAGGCAGTTTGTTTTATCCCCATGAGGCTCCTCTGACCCTTGGCAAGCTCTGCTCAGTGTCAGAGCACAGTGCTCCAGCCATGAGGATTTCCGTCTTTTAAAATCTAAGTGAAATTCAGGGGTTGTCTCACACCAGCACAACCACCATAGATGTGGCCTATAAAGTGTCTGTAGAGGCACTTTGCAAGTTATACACTTCCCAGGGAGTAAGTTGAGTTTAACTAAACATTTTGAGGAGCATTACTGGCCAGTGCAGATAACTGACACTGTGATCCCTTGACAATTATTTCAGTCCTGAACAACACAGTCACCAACTTCTAATGGTCCTTGTGGGTCTCTTCCAACCCTGGGTGTTCTCTGAAACCTCTGAACCAGAAATCATTTACTCTCTTGTTTGACTGCCCATAAAACCATGTGATTGTAGCATAAAATGTAAAGGTTTTCTGTGACGGTGAATCATCTGATCTCTTAGTTCAGCTGTAGTTCCTACTGTGTTGTCTCAGCTTCTCATGGACATCAAGGAACAGGAAGAAAGAATCTGCTTTAGAAACATTTCAAGAGGTCAAAATCCACTAATGTGCCTATTCTTGACTTTTTTTGGTATAAAAATCCAGTGAAAACAAAAGTAAACATGAATCACATGGCAGGTTCCCTGCCCATGGTAGGTGGGTAGAATGAGATAATCTTTAAGCTCCATTCCAACCCAAACCATTATGAGATTCTATGACTTTGTGATCATTTTATCTATCCTTTGAGTAGTGGGAGGAGGGAAATTGGGAAGAGGAGTCAATCCAGCCAAGAGCAGAGGTGTCAGCCTGCCTTTGCTGTGTTCCTGTCCTGTCCCTGCAGGCAGAGCATGGGAACATGATTGGAGAGGACACAGTTACAGCACTCTGGCTAAGAGTCCCAAAAAAATACTTTATAAATGAGGGGCTAAACTGGCCCTGGGGTGTGTGTGGTGAGTAGGGCAGAAAGCTCAGCCCTTTCTGAACTCAGGTGGGAAGGAATAGCTCCAAAAATACAGATTTTAACATTCCTTGCTAGGAGTGCTGGGAATTCCTCTGCCCTGACCTTGGTTTGGACTGATGTTATTTCATGTTTGGAGAGGTGTCCTTAAGCTCATCTTTCCTTGCTTGAAGGGAAGCTGTCCCAATGGCCTCAAAAGCACAAAGTGAGGATGCAGAACATGCAGCTGAGCCTCCTGCAGCTCCTGTGCAGAGGGACAGGACCTTCCAGTGGGGAGCCATCCTTGCTGCAGTGAAGGACCAGCTCCCATCCCTGGACTCTGACTCCTCCACAGTAAGCACTGAAAATCTGCCTTTCTTCCCTCTGGGTCATGGGGAAAAACTCTCAAAAGCAAGAGCAGGGGACCTTATCAGGCATTTTGGGGTGGCTGGTGTGGTATCCTGAGTGGGCTGCCTGTCCTGACTATGGAACGCTCTGTGTTAATCCACAGCCTTCTGGATTATCCTTAATTATCAGATTGTAATTACCACCTCCTCTCCCTGTGTTCTTTGGATTCTGCCCCTCTGCTCAGCTCAGGTGCTGCCTCCAGCCCTGGGACCCAGCACAGACTTGGAGCTGTTGGAGTGAGTCCAGAGAGGCACCAGGATGACCAGAGGGATGAAGCAGCTCTGCTGTGAGCCAGGCTGAGACAATTGGGATTGTTCAGTTTAGAAAAGAGAAGCTTCAGGGTGATCTCATTGTGACCTTCCAGTGTTCCAGGGGCTCCAGGAGAGATGGAGGGTGACTTGGGACAAGGGATGGAGGGACAGGACACAGGGAATGGCTTCCCACTGCCAGAGGGCAGGGCTGGATGGGATATTGGGAAGGAATTGTTCCCTGGGAGGGTGGGCAGGCCCTGGCACAGGGTGCCCAGAGAAGCTGTGGCTGCCCCTGGATCCCTGGAAGTGTCCAAAGCCAGGGTGGGCAGGGCTTGGAGCCACCTGGGATAGAGGAAAGTGTCCCTGCCCATGGCAGGAGATGGGAGAAGATGGGCTTTGAGGTCCCTTCCCAACCCATTCCATCCTGGTATTCCATGATATTACGGATTATTATGTATTTGAGGCTGGTATCACATGTCCTCTCCACAAAGCATGTTGCTTTTTTGTGCTTTTTACCTGGCAAAGAAGCCTAATTGCAGAAACCTTTTCATATGAAGTGTGAGACTGAGAGGTGGTGTGCAGCATTCTTGACTGGTGCAGGTTTTCACTTGCTGGGTCTGGGCCAGGCTGTTCTTGGCTGCTGAACATCTCTGTTCACAGGACAGCATTGCTCTGCTGCTCCTCTCTAGTCCAAGATGCTCTGGCATTGACTTTTCTGAGGGGATAATATGTCTCAAGATTTGATTATTAGTGGCATTTTGTCCAAATCACAACACTGTGTTAATTTTCAAACATGTATGAACTTGAAAAACGTTTTGAACACACAAATTATATATTTTATCCCAACTTAGTGTAGCCATTAATGGTACATGGGGGAGATTGTGAGACGTGAAAGAGCCAGAAATACCTCCAGTGGGTATTTATTATTTATTTTTTATTATTTATTAATCAATGACCCAAAGCAGTGTGATCTGGTGGATAAAGTGTTGATGGGGATGACTTGGGTTCTGTACCTGGATCTCTCACTCTCATGCTGGGCAAGCCACATTCCCTCACTTCCCTCTGCCTTCACTGTCTTAATTGTTCAGAACAACCCTTGTGTGTTAACATGTGTCTCTGTAGTACAGAGGAAGGCCCAACAATGAAATTATTTGTAGGTTTTCTTGTTGAGTAAGTTACAACCAGGCTAAGCCACAGGAGCAGCTCCAGATTTTGGTGCTAAACACCATTGTAAAACCCCAAATCATGCTGAACATTTTTTTCACTCTTTACAATCTCCAAATTCTCTGTTTCTGTCCCACGTGGAAAAGATTTTCTGCAGAAGGAACTCAGGCAATCTGTCTGGCACTTCATTTGCATTCAAAAGATCTGGTTGTGTAATCCCTGTCCTGCTGAGGCTGCAGTTCCAGGGCTGCACCTTTGTCCAAGGAGTTTCCACCCGTGGAAAGATCCATTTGTGCATCCTAGAGCTGTCACCTGAACGTGCTCTGCTCCCACCTCCAAAAAAAAGCATTCACAAATGTGTTTTATGCCCTGAAGCCCTTTCATTACCCTCATATGCAATTTAGTAAGAGGAAAGGTGTTCTGTTGCAGTTGGCTTTGTGTTAAGTTAATGCCACAAGAAAGGATTCTGCTCACTGTGAGTTCCCAAAAATGCACACTTGCAAAACAAAGGGACAAGCAGGAAAGCTGTGTCCTGACTGCTGAGGAGGTGCTTAATCTCCCTTTGGTGTCCATGCATAAGGATTCATCTCCAGTGCATATCTGATGTTTAAGAAAGGGATTTTTGGAGCTATCTGATTGCTGCCCAACCAAACACAGACGCTGTTTGCATTCTGAACAGGAATCAGGGTCCTAAGGACAGTGAAAAGCCTTCCTGGCCCTGCCTGGCCTCAGCTGGGGCTCCCAGCAGCTCTATTTAAGCTCATCTCTGGCACTTCACTCCCTCTTTGAGCTATATTAGGGGAGTTTTGGGTTCTAGTTATGGTCTTGCCTGAGCCAGACTTTCACCTGTGAATCGATTTTCAGTCTTGATCTCTGATCAGCCTCCTCACTCCAATATTGCCCAAGGAGCTGGAGTTGTGCCTCAGCCTGGTTGCTCCCCCTGGTCTGTCCTGCTTGTTCTTCTTGGGTGCTGTGGGATGGGCTTTGCCTGGTGAGGCCTTGCCTTTCCAGTCCCTGAGAATCTCAGAATGGTTTGGGTTGGAGGGACCTTAAAGCTCATCCCATTCCACCCCTGCCATGGGCAGGGACACCTTCCACTGTCCCAGGCTGCTCCAAGCCCTGTCCAACCTGGCCTTGGACACTTCCAGGGATGCAGGGGCAGCCACAGCTTCTCTGGGCACCCTGTGCCAGGGCCTGCCCACCCTCCCAGGGAACAATTCCTTCCCAATATCCCATCCATCCCTGCCCTCTGGCAGTGGGAAGCCATTCCCTGTGTCCTGACACTCCAGGCCCCTGTAAATATTGAACAGCTCTGCTCTTGCCTCTCTGATGGTGAATGAGGTAGTGCAGAGAATCACTTGGGAGTCAGAGAATTTCCCACACTTTCCATTGCTTTTTTCAGCAGGATGTTTGCAGTCACCCTTCATGGGAATTTGATGTTTTACATGTTTTTTACATTTGCAGCTTGCTGAAATGGGGGGTTAGTGATTCCTGGGCTACCAGACTGTCTGTAAAGGTGTGACTGCAAGGAAACTTCTTGTCTCTGCACTTCAAGAGGTGCCAACATGGGAGTTGTCACTGCAAACCAGATATTCCAATATCAGTGAGTATTGCAGTTTCCTGTTTAATTTCTCTTTTTTTTCCTGTTTGCAGTCTGATTGTGAGAGTGATGAGGAGCTTTTCATCTTCCAGCGGGACCTGCCAAACTTAATTCCGGACCTGTCAGAAGAACTGATGATGTTTTCCCTGGAAGACTCCCAGGAGCAGGTTGGGACTGTTGTGTGTGGGCTGTACTGTCACCCCTCTCTTCTGGCTGTCCCCAGTGTGGGCAGCTGCTGATGTCTGACCTGTTTGTCTGAACAGAAAAAGCTTAGTCCTCAGTATTTTCTCCCACTAGAACACAGAACTTCTTTTCTCTTTCTGCAGTGACCCTTTAAAGTTTTCTCTGTTCTTGAGATTTTGGACCTTTTTTTCCCATCTCCTGGAAGTTTTTATTGTCCCTTTACTGTTTTTCTTTCCTGTGCACTAATTAACACTGTGCAATCTAGAATATGAATTAGGACAGTGCAGGAAGGAGGAAAAGTACGAAGTTTACTTATTGAACAGCTTTCTGAGATAAAATAATCACATTGTTCCTTCAGTGAAGATAAATCCATGGAATCACAGAATGGTTTGGGTTGAAATAATGAGGACATGTAAGAAAAAGTAATTTAAAGGATGTTTAGCAGTTCCTGAAGGAAAAGTTTCTGGAAAGTAAACAGTCTCAGTGTTTCCCATGCGGGATATGGTGTGGGCTGTTTCCATATGGTATCTGAGTTGGAGCTGTTGCCTTCCTATCACTCTGTTTTGGTTTATTATCAACTTCCAAAGCTCAGGGAAATTGACTTTCTGTGTGTTTGTGCTTTCTCTAACTATAGCAAATCCAGGAGACAGAAAGGCTTTCATGGGAGATCTGGAACGGAGACCTGGAAAGTTTTGACTTTCAGGAAGAAACAGATGGTGCCCAAATCATTGCAAAAGAAGATGTACAAATGATTAAAGATGAAGCTCCTGAACCTGCCAGCCAGACTGAAGAAATGCCAAGCCAAAAGAGAGCTGTTCTTGAAGAGTCTCCCTCAGATTCCACAGATCACCTTGAGGAGAAAGAAATGGGCAGGACACAGGCCAAGGAAAAGGGGAACTCCTGGCTTAACACAGCAGAGTCTGTGGAGGAGCTGTTCAGTAAAAAGGAGAGAAAAAAGCTGATAGAGACAAAAATACTCTCCAAGGTCATTGTGAAGCCATCCCCAAAGCAGGATGTCAAGCCTCCCTCCCATGGTATCAACAACGGTCGAGGAAGTCTTGCAAAGGAAGAAACCTCAGCTGAGCATCTTGGAGAAGCCACCCATTTGTCATTGCAGGCAAGTGGCCCTAAAATAAAGCTTTGGGGGACGCTGCAGGTGGGGTGGGGGCACAGTGCAGTGCCTGCACAGTCCCACTGCAGTGAGGAAATGAAGTGCCCAGTTCTGACACACCACAGGGGCTGTTTGGTTCCACAAGCACCAAAAGCTGTCCCAGAGATGTCAGTGCAAGCCCAAGCAAAAGCTGTGGATCAGCAGCAAGGAACTGTGAACTGTTCAGGGAAGCCAACCATATCATCTGTCCCTGGGAAGGCAAGGAGTTTTCCCAGGCAGACTTTGCATTAAAACAGGGAGTTTTCTGGCCTTCCAATGGAATGCTGGAGGTGAGGAGGTGTTTAGGGTTGTTCCTGGAGTCCTAAATCTCACCCATCTAAGGCAGATGGGATGGGCAGCTCAGTGTTAACTGTGGCCCAGAGTGGGGGGGTGGTTCTCTTCAGCACCAAGTTACAGATCTGCCTGTATTGATTTTTAAGTTCATTAGGACTTAATCAGCACAGAACAGGTCCTGATCTTCCTGTTCAAAGCCTTCCACAGGTCAGAGTACAGACGTTTCCATTCCCCTTTCATGTATTCACAGAAATGAACTTTTTGATGTTAGAGCTGTTCCAGTCCAGGCAAATCATGCAGCTTCTGGCCTGAGTTAAATTGTGCTGCATCATTGAAGGACATCTTTTTCATCTGGGTCTGGATGTAATTCCTAGCTCATAGAATTCACTCTCTGTTAATTCAGGAGCACTATTTGCCTTTCAGAACCTGTTTGAAATCAGTGACTTCAGTGAGCTGAAGTCTGGTGCTTTGGGGTGAGTTCTGAGACCAGGCTCAGTGTGTTCTCACTTTCATTTGGAAGGGGGTTGTTGCTCCCCAGCTCAGCCAGGCACCTCAGTGTGTCAAGTGCTAAACCTAATATACAGTGTCTTGTTGATTCCTATCAGTTCATCTGAATTTTTTTTTTCCCTTAAGTTCCTTTCTGTATTAGAAATGGAATTGTGCAAACCTTCCTCTCCTTCTGGACCTTCTGGAACTTAAACCAGTGCTGCAGTGTTAGAATAGATCTAATCAAGGTTCAGATATGTGTGAAGATTTATTGCTCAGGAAGGAGGGAGAACCTTCTCTCCACCAAGAGGGGCAGATGCTGGAGGTTTTACAAGGTGAAACTGCTGGGTTTGGAGGCTGCTGCTGCTTTTTTAAAGGCCATGAGTGGTTGTGTTAAATGCATGCTTGTGGCAGTGGTGTCATTGTCATGACTCACAGCCCCCTTCCTTCCAATAAAACTTGTGAGCACTTCTAATTCCTGGTGATGATATTTCACATGGGTGTGGATTCTTTCCATTAAAACTTCAATTTCAAATAAATGCTCAGAGGGGAAAGCAATGAGTGCTTTGAATGCATGTGGACTTTTGTGGCAGCCTCTTGTACCTGAGTCAGGTGAGTTTGCCCTCAGCCAGGGATTGAGAGCAAGGAGATGGATGAGCCCCTCTTCAGGGTGGGGTGAGCAGCTGAGATATCATCTGATACTGACTGTACCCGGAGCAATGGGAATTCACCCTGCTCAGAAGTTGGAGGGGGAGGAAAGGGCTCATCTCAAAAAAACTGAAGAGCCACAAGTTCTTCTCCTGTGGGTGGCAGTGAGAAGTTCTCACATTATTCAGGATCAGAATGCACATGCTTGACCTTGTATCAGGTCACTTTTTAATCTGTTCCACTGTCTCCAGTGATTTTTTGGACCCTTATCACAAGGGTTCATTATTCTCAGAGAAAAAGCCTCAGCAGAAGTAGCTGAAGCAGCTGGAGGGATGCAGTGTCTGAAGGGATGTAATAAATGCATTCCTTTCCTTACAGCACTTCCTGTGGAACTGCTGAAAGCAAGCTGGCACTGAAATTAAGGGTGGTCTTTTGGGAGTAAACTTTCCATCACATTTCTTTTGTCTCTTTTCAGAATATTGAGAAATGGGATGTGGACAAGAATCTTGAGGAGCTGGAGCAGCAGGGAGATAAAACTTGTTCAGAAGTTGCTTTCTTCCCAGCAGATTATGGTAATATCACTAGTTGAAAGTGCATAAAAATAAATAAAACTCAGGTTCCTGTATTTAAGTCATTCCCTGCAGCATAATTTTGAATGCAGAAATCACAGTGGGTTTTTTAAATGCTTCTAAAACATGTTTAATTTGCTTGCCTCAAGATTTCATCTAGGTTTCTTAGCCTGAAGCCAGTGCTTCACAGCCTGCCATAGGCCAGACAAGCCAGTTACAATATTATCTTTATCCTTCCCCTGCTGGCAGGCTGTAGGAGAAGGAACAAGGTGAACATGGGGAATGTTGGGTGATTCCCTGGCAGAAGACCACAAGTGATGATTATTTTGTTGCTCTTCCACAGAGACTTTGAGGAGGAAGTCTGAATATGAGCTCATGGAAAGGCTGGGAGAGCTGTGTGCCAGGCAGTCCAGGGCAGCATCCCCTCCCTGTGGGAGGCCACCAGCCAAGCTCTGCTCCTTCCAGGGACAGCAAGACAATAAGTAGGTTCTTTTCTGTCACATATCCCAGCTAATCCTGGCTGCCAGAATGGATTCTGGGGAACTCCTGGTCTTCCATAGGGGTTTTTCTCCATAGCCTTGCAGAAAGCTGATATTGGAGTTGGAATATTCAGCCATTCATTTCCATTTGATGATAAACACCTTAGCATTCTCCATCAACCTTTGTCTAACCCTTACCAGACACTTGGGATAAATGGGAAAGGCAGGAAAAAGAGGCTAAGCCAATTATTCTGCTCACCTATTTTTGTCATCTAGGGTACCAGTTTCTCTTACTGGTACCTCAATTGAGTCAAAATACACAGGATGATTTTCTGTGGGTATCAGTGGAGATGTCAGTGCTTCTTGGAGGTTTCTGTGTGAAGGAAGAGCATTTTCAGGCTGTTCAGAGGGAGCAACATCAAGGGTAGCAGCACAGAGGAAATAATGAGTGAAAAAGTGAAGGGGAACTCTCGTTGCCAGAGCAGGGAGAGCCACTAGGATGATTTGCACTTTGTATGCCTGGGAAGATAAAATGGAATTGCCAGAAGAGGCAGAGAGGAAAGGGGAACTTGTTCTTACACTGAGATGTTAAAAGCTGGTGCCTGCCTTTGTTCTCCAGAACAATTTGGTGGTGTCACATTTTGAGAACTAAATATCCCTCTTCATCCTGCCTGTGATGTGTGTTCCTGGGGGAAGCTGAGTCCTTGAATTTTGATAGCAGGCAGAAGCAGAGTTGGAATCTGTGTGGTAGTCAAGCATAAAGCTCCTTTCTCAGTCCAGTTTTGATCCTAACCCCATCCCTGCTGGATTCCTTGGGTGGAAAAGGCAGAGGATATGCTGAGATGGTGTTTTCTGTGTCTAGGGATGTTGCCTTGCTGTCATCCCCACCAAGTTCTCTGAGGATGGACAGGATGAATTTCCAGAGCCTGCCAAAACCTGCAACTGTGTTCATAGATTTGAGAGATGCTGAGCCACAAAAGTCAGTGACAGTCCCTGAAGAGGAACAAAGGTAAATCCTGGCTGTAGTGGGAGTGAGAAATAAGTAATAAAAAGTGAGAAACTTAAACCTTTCTGAATCTCATACTTGTGCAATGTAACTTTAAAAATGTTCTTTCACACCTCTGTCATAAGAAGAAACCTTGTAGTTAATAAACAGCCATTAGATAATAAAGAGGTAAACATTTTGGTCTAGTTGCTTAAATATTTGAATTTTTTTTTGCTAGAGTAATAGTGTCAAGAACTCTCCACAACACTGGAGATCTTCCCTGGAAATATCTCTTCCTTCTTCCTCATTTTCTAAATTTTTTAAAAATTTTTTGCTAAATCCTAGAAATGACCAAGAGCCAACACTCAGCTCGAACAGGGTTAATTAATTAATATGGTCTGATTGTTTCACAGTGCAAGTGACAGCTCCTCCTCTGAAGAAGAAGAGACTGTGATAATTAAGGATGAAGCAGAAAGGAGAATGTAAGATTTCTTACCAGGACTGTGTTTCAAGTGATATGATGTTCATTTTTTTCTGAAACTAAAATAATTGCCCTGACAGTGATCAGAGTGAAAGTTTGTGTACTTAAATATTTCCATTCCTGATCTTCACAGCAAAAAAACCAAAAATATATAAAAGCCCAGCATAATGGAAGTGCTCCAGTGTTGGCTCCAGGAGGTCACTCTTTTCCTGTTGCAGGGTAAAGCTACCAAAACTAGAGAGTTGTTGATCCTTGAGGCAATATTTGCACCTGTCCAGCTGTTTGGGACAGCTCAAAACACAGCCAGAGGTGCCCTGGGGGCTGGAAAATGTGAGTTTTTCTCCAACCATGTGTCAGTGACACCAGAACTGTGTTTGACATGACACAGTACCAAGCTTTGGAAATGTAGGGAGTTGACTCAGACAAACCTTTATTTTTGGAAATAATAAAATAGGCTAGAATGGATAGAGATTTAAAGAGAATATTGACTACATTGTATGGGCAGGGACCCTCCCAATTCTCCTTAATTGGAGGGGAAAGGGGAGAGAGTGTGATGGGTGGAATCCTAAAGTGTAAATTCCTCAGCTGGCACAGATGTCAGCCTTTTATTGCTGAACTCCTGGATTGATATCCATTGGTTATTAGACATTTGTTTAATGTGAAGCAAAGATGTCAAATTGAACCATCTTCCTGCACTCATGCTCTGGCTTCCATTTGGAATTCTGCAGCCTGGAAAGCACAGCAGGGCAGGGGACAAGCAGAGCATGTGTCTTGTTGTGCCAGGCACTTACACTTCTCTAATGGTTTGGGAGAAGAGATGATTTGACAAGGAACAGAGCCCAAACAATGTAATTTAGAACATCCAATCCAAAAGCAGTAAAAAGCAGGGACAAGGGGATGTTTGGGGAACTCTCCCTGGCACTGACACAAGTTCAGTGTAAATCTGCAGCGAAGAAGAGCAGAGCTTGGATTTTGATTCACCTTAATGTTGCACAAATGTAATGCCTGGCAAATGCTGCTCAGTTCTGCTTGTAAATAAAAAAATCCTCTTGGTCTCAGCAGGGCAGGATTCTGATGTCATTCACGAGGAGCCTATCCATTTTCATTTTTATCTGGAACAAATCATTAAACAGATTATGTCATGACAGGACCTTCCACTACCACAGTAATGTGCTTGCTGACAGTTCAGCAGTCTCATTGAGGAAATGAAACCAAACATTCAAAAATTGTAATAACTATTAGAAAGACTTTGTGCCTGCATGCATTTGAACCCCACCCCCTGTATCCAAAGGGGACAAAAATCTATAGGCTCTGATTTCCATGCCAACCATACATTTGTTCAGGGCTCTTCTGGAAGGTGTTTGTGTTGTGCCTGAATGCAGAAGAGGTAAAATTGCCAGGAAGATCAATTTTGTGTTCTGGCTCTGTTTGTGTCACCTGAGTGCTGGTGCTGCTGTCACCCCCAGTTATTATTCCTGTAGGTTCCCAGTCCTTGTTTTGAACTATCATTGTATGAGAAGTTCCTCAGAGATTGAGTTTATTCCTATAATGCTTTATCTTGATGAAATCAGGTTTTTATTTCCTTTGTAGGAGGAATTGCTCAGGGAAGAGCCTGTTACTGCAACAACTCCAATCAGCCCGTAAGGAGGCCTTGGAGCATCTTCATATAGTGTCTGCTCCAGCTGAGAAACTGCATCCAGAAAGGCTGGAAGACAGAGGTTCCTCTAATAAAAGTCAAAACCAATCTTGTAAAGTGAGGCAAGAGATAAATGAGCTGGTTCCCAGGAAACTGATGAGACTGGAAGCAGGCAAGGAAAGTTCCCCTTTTTCAAGCTGTGGGGACAACAGAGCTCATACAGAGAAAGAGAACAAAATGGGAGCTGAGAAGATTCAAAATGCAGCAAATGCTCCAGAGTGTCATCTAATTACAACAGAATTGCCAAGGTATCCCACAGGAAAAGTAATCAGTGAGTTTGGATGTGGCTTCTCTAATTGTCCAGGATTAAAGAAAATTGCTTACCTGGGCTGTGAGTTGGAGCAAGAGGGTGTCTGGTTTTGTTACCTGGGAAGAACAACAGGCCTGGCAGAGTCTGCTGGAAGGTTCAGAGGCAGCCTCAGTGGGGCCTGTCATTAGATGAGCTATGGCACTTCTGACACTGGAAATTGAGCCTTTTTCTTTAGCTTTTATTCTACAGAAAAGGAGGATAACACAGTATTGATCTCCTTTAGGAACAGCACTGAGATTTCCTAAGCACAGCTTCCTAGAGAATAGGTCTGGAAGGGTCAGTCTCCCTGTGCCAATGAAGAGTGAGGTAAAATCTAATATCTCCTGGCAGATCTTTATAGAACTTGGTCTTGAAATCCTCAATGGTGAGGATTCCTTGACTCCCAGGTAGTACATTTTGCTGTTTAATTATCTTTAGAGTTGTAAAGCTTTTCATTAAGTCTAATTTAAATTATCCCCTCTCCAATTTAAGCTTATTTTTGTTGTGTTCCCAGAAGGGATGGAAAATTGTTTATTCTCTGTCTCAGTTTAAAATACCTCCTATAAACTGGAAGATGTTTTAGTCTTCTCTTGTAATTTTTTCCTTCCAAACACAGGAATTCTGACTCTTTGCCAACAAGAAAAGTGCAAGATCTTGGAATTACAAAGTACACCCATGAGGAATGCTGCAGGAATATCTTGGAAAGCTTTAACAAATAGAAATAAGAGTGATATCAATTGAGGAAATTGCAGAGTTATTTGGGCCTTTGCCTCCCTGGGCTTAGTTAAATGTAGTATATTCTGCAGAAGGTCTAATTTCAAAGTGAAATCAGGTGGTTGCCTTGTGCACCTGCCCAACTGTTTGGGAGAGCTCCATTATGCTCCCTTTTCAAAGGTTATATCCTGCTATTTTCAGAGTGAAATTTAACATTCTGAGTTTGACATATGAGCCCTGGAAAGAATCAGGATCTGCCTGCTCTGGAGACTATTACTGTGTCAGAGTTAAACACCTGCCTGCCCTGCCACTTAGACACCTCAGCTCCTGTGTGCCTCCTTTCAGTGGCAGGTGGTTGGTTGCAGGGTTTTTTCCCTCTGGAATTCCTGACATTAAGCTCATTGCTTCCATCAGGAACACAAAACTCCTTTCTGATTACCTGTTAGCCTGAGATGGCAGCCCATGGCCAGGCAAGAATGTGGGTTATTTACTTTTTCTGAGTGATAACTCAGTGATTTTAACTGATTTCAGTTTTCTCTCTTGCTATTCTAATTATTGCTGGGGCACGTGGGGCTGGAAGGATTCAGAAGAAATTGAACTTTGTGATAGCTGTGGAAATGGCAGATGAAATCTTTCTGCAGACATCCAGATGTAGAAAGATGGGAGGTCTCAGGGTCAGGGGAACTTTATCTCTGTTGTATCCTATAGCAGATAGGAAAGGAAAAGGGTCTAGACTGGGAATCTCGGTGTGGAGATGGGGAGTGACACATCACAAACACATCTCTGCTTAAAGGAGTTTTGATCTCCAGATAGATCATCACCACTTATCAGAAGTTTGATCTCTGCTCCTTTTCTTTGAGGTTTTTTTTTTTCTTCTTAGAGAGGTTATTTCATTCACTGACAAGTTCTCATGTCCCCACACAAACACCAGAATTGCTTTCTAAATCTATTTTAGCCTTTCATGTAATGATTCCCCCTCAAGTATGTGTTGTAAATAGGAGAAGAAAAAGAAATGCAACCAGATGAACAAGGGGCTTTTCTTCCCAAGTGAAAAGCTTAATCTGTGTATTTTTCAGGAGAGAAGGAAGTGAAAGAGAGCTATCCCAAAAGGAAGAGGAGATGAAGGAGAGGCAGAGGAGGTGCAGATTGCAGGAGCAGCTGGAGCAGTGGCAGCCTCAGCGCTCGGTGTGTGGGAAGCAGCCCATGGCAGAGAACACCCCGCTCCTGTTCCACATGGTCAGTGGCTCAGGGTAGGCTGGGCCTGGCAGGGGCTCCCTGGGAGCAAAATATCATTTTTATTGCATTGTTTCAAATCTGTTGGTTATGGAGCACCATTAGCTGAGGAGAGGAGCAGCCCTACAGCTCTTCTCTCACACTAAGGGAAAAGAATTCCCCACTTTCCTGTGCAGGGAGAGCTCCCCAAGCAGCTGCCCTCCAGTTCTGACCTGTCTGGGTTTGCTGGAATTAATGGCCTCAGTGTCATCTACTTCACACCAGCCAGAGTCTCCCACATGATTTTTCATAACTTTTCCTAAAAAAAGTGAAATCATTTTACTGTCTCTGCTGAGTTCTGTCTTCTCGTCTGCCCCCAGCAGCTTTAGAGTTCCCTTTTGTCAATTGGTTTTGGGGACTGTGGGTTTAATAACAGGATTTATTCCTGATTAAGGTGTATGAGGTGATCCTGATTTTAGCCAAAGCCTACCCTATGACTTGGAGGACAGGGCTGTTGTTACTCCTCAGAAGATTTATCTCTGTCTCAGCCCTTAGCAGAGGGGTTGGAATGAGATGAGCTTTGGGATCACTCCCAACCCAACCCATTCCATCATTCTATGACAAGCAGTCCTGCTTCATCCATGCACTTCTGCTGAACACAAGGCCAGGTGAGAAGGTCAGAGGAGGTGAGAAACTGCAGAATCATAATGAACCCACCATAATGATTTATTTGGGCTAATGCTAGTAATAAAGCTCTTTTGTTAGTACAAAAGTTGAAAGACTTCACAGTCCCAGATTTGGGGCTGGATCATTTGGGTCTGTTTTGTAAATTGATTGCTGTGGTTGTGGAGATTTGAAAGCTCATTTTATTTAGCACTGGATTTGTCATTGAGGAGGAGTAAAGGACTAAAAAGCTCCCAGCTGAGTTTCCCTCTGTCAGACAGCTTTGACAAGGACAGCACAGTGCCCAGAGCTCTGATTTGGAGTGTAAAGGTTGTGGATCCTCTGGATTTGCTCCTCCCTGGCTGCTGGCTGGTGCCACCCAATTCCAGTTAGCTCTTATTAAGATGCAGACACTCACTTGCTCCTCAGAAATCCACGTGGACCTTGCTCTCTCCTTCCTGACAATGCACCAGGCAATACAGAATTACTCTGTGTTTGGTCATTTCCCATATTTGCTGTGCTGATGCCAATAAAATGAGGATGGGCTTGGTGATGTGCTTTGTCTGGAGCAGAGCTCAGGGTGGATCTGTGCTGGAACTGGAGTTGTAATTATTCCCCTAAGGGATGGGATGATGTTCCAGTCGTGGCAGCAGGGACAGGAGCATTTCTCACCAGCCCAGGCTCCTGCTGCTGTGCAAACAGGTCCCAGTGCCCAGAAACAGGGGCTTGTTACACACTGACCCGACAAGGGACAGCAGGCTTTAACCTGCCAGAGGGCAGGGTTAAAGTGGGATTTTGGGGACAAATTGTTCCCTGGGAGGGTAGGCAGGCCCTGGCACAGGGTGCCCAGAGAAGCTGTGGCTGCCCCTGGATCCCTGGAAGTGTCCAAGGCCAGGCTGGAGCAGCCTGGGATAATGGGAGGTGTCCCTGCCCATGGCAGGGGGTGGGATGAGATGATCCTTATGGTCCTTCCCACCCAAACCATTCCATGATCCAAACAAAGTGCCAGCCTGCTCCGGGGGAACCTGCCCAACCTCCACAGGCACTGGTGGTAAAAGCAAATCATCACAACCCATAATAACCATGTTGTCTGGGCAACTCTGCTCTCAGTTCTTATTCAGAAATATTAATTATTAAAATTAAAACTAAAAAAATGTATCAACATCATCTATCAAATACAACAGTCCTTTATAACATAACTTGAAACCCGCTTTGATAGCAGCATTTTTTTCCTTTGAGTTTGAACAGGGTTTTCTTTTCTTTCTTTTTTTATGAACACAGACAGAAAAAACTTGACTGTTTTGACATTTAAAACTAAAAGCCCCTGTAATTTGGCAGCTATGTCTCATTGAAAATATCTAATATCTATATATAAACACACATTCAAAGGACAAGCCCCAGTGTTTGACAGAGTAGCACACTTGCAAATTTGTTTTCTAAGCCCTTTGTTTTGGCAGTGATAGATGTTCAGATCTGGAACACTTGTCACAGTTTCCAGAATTCCTCTGACCATTTATAATGTACATAAATAATTGAATTGAATAATAATCAGAGGGAAAGTTTAGAAAGTCTGCAATTACTGTAGCTGAGGTGCTGGGAAAGATTGGCAAAGGAAATTTAAAAAGCTGCATTAGGGTTACATTAGAGTTCTTGTCTAAAATGTAAAAGCAGATTTAATGTGCTGTCTCCTTTCTCTTAACCCAGTTCAGTCAAACTCTGTCCTCAGCTTCACTCTAAGAGTCAGGGTTGGGGAGAGGTAACTTGAGAGACTGAGAATTCACTTCCAGGGGCACTTCAGCTGCTGAAGAAAGGGCTGAGATCCAGTGGATTTTCAAGACATGCAGGTGCCAATTTCCTGGGAAATCAGTGGGTTCTTGCTAAGATTTCTGCCTGTCAGGTCCATGTCTGTAGATGTCTGAATACTTGGGCAATTTGGCTCACCTCTTAGTTTTAAAAATAATGCAGGGAAATACCTGATTTTTTTTTATGCTATGTTTTGGTTTTAGTTTTGTTCGTTTTTATTTTCCTTCTCTGCACCACCCAAACTTTTGGTGAAATGTAAGACTGGCATGAGTTGATTTCTTCTGAAATTGGGCCCCCAACCACATTTTAACCTTTGGATCTGGTTCAGAACTGATGAAGCACCTAGGGTTCTGTGAAAGCCAGCAGGGTGGTGGTGGGATCCTTGCTGTAGGGTCAGGATGAATTAGTAGTTTAGAGGAACAGCAGAGGGTTTGTTTCATTATTTGAGCGGGGTTATTGATGAGGGAGACAGAAGGAATGCTCACAGGATGTAAAGCAGTTAAATGGAGGATGTAAAATGAAATGGGTTTGATCTGTCACTTCATTCATCTTGCTTATTATGATAAGTAACTCAGTGCTCAGTGCTGATGTTGTTTTCCTGTCCCACTCCCATTAGGTGGGATCCAGATAATGGAGGTAACTTTTGCCAGACTCAGAGCTGAGGAGCAGCACAAGCAGGTTATTCTGAGGATATCACAGGATCCCAGACTGGGAAGGAACCTTAAATCCCGTCCTGTCCCACCCCCTGCCATGGGCAGGGACATCTTCCACTCTCCCAGACTGGCCTTGGACACTTCCAGGGATCCAGAGACAGCCTGTGCCCAGGCTTTCCCACACTCACAGAGAACAATTTCTCCCCAGAATCCCATCTAACCCTGCCCTCTGGCAGTGGGAAGCCTCTGGGGAACACAGAGCAGGACCTGCCGGTACAAGGCAGGGCAGTCCTTGCCAGCAGGGAGGGCAGTGCCACGGTCCCAGAGGAGCAGCAGAGCAGCTCCACTGAGGGTGGCAGGTTGGCAAATGTGTGGGAATGAGGAAGGTCCAGGATGAAGGGCAGAAAGCCAAAGCAGGGACAGGATCCAGGGGCAGCCCAATGATCATCCAGGGGGCCTGGAGTGATGGAACAGGGCTGAGCTGGAGCCACAGAGCCACAGCAGTCAGCGCAGGTGAGGGAGGTGAGGCCAGGCAGAGGTAGAGCTGCTCTGCAGCTTGTCCAGGACCAAGGGAAATGTCTCTGCTGGAAAAGCAGCTTCACAGAGCTCCTTTCCCAGCAGCCCCATCTGGAGTGAAAAACCTGAGCTTGTATCAGACCTGGCCTTGAACATTCAGCCAAACCCCTGCACGGCTCATCCAGCCCTGGAATTCATTTAACACAGAGCAACTGGAATTTAGCTTGTACTCATCTCTTTTATTATTGGGACAAAGTAGGTGTTTTCAGCAGGGCTTCAGCTTGATTCTCCACTTACTGCTTTATCATGATATGGCAGAACAAGATAATGCTGTTGGAGAGCTATTAAGAGCCACCTTGTAAGCAGCCCCTTATAAACACACTTTTATCTCCCTTACACAGCCAGAGTGGCTGGGAAATGAATGTGTTGATTCATACTGAGACACCTCATTTTTCTTGGCATTCACAATCACTTGGGCTAACCTTGTATGAGTAATTATGTTACCATGATCCTCATCTCATTGCAGCTTAGCCCTACAGCTGCCTTACAAAACAAAAACATCCAGGCACAACAGAGTCATTCTGCCTTAACAAATAGATGATGTGGGCACTTTCCTTTTCCATCTTGTAAACACAGGCTCCATCACCTTTTTGTCAAAATCAGCAGGTTCTTTATGTTAATGTGCTGTTGATTCAGCTCCCTGGTGTCAGGGAGAATGCTCAACCACAAGATGTTCTATTTGCATTGCCACAAAATTACCAATATATTATGGTCAAATCCTTCCTCGCCCTTTGATGGCCTTGTCCTCTCTTTGATTTGATATTTCTTCAGGGGAAAATCCCTGACAAAATCCATATTTACCATCCAGAGTGGTGCTGAAGTGCTGTAAATTCTGCTGCTGGGACAGTTACCCTGCATCAGCACGATCTGCCTGAAAGTAGGGATTGATTTCCAAAACTTGTACAAGTATTTTTAGTTCAGTTACTGGCCCCACAAGTTATTTTTAAGTAGGAGGTGCCTTGATCTGCAAATTGTCAGTGAAATGCTTTTGATTCTTTACCTGTCTTCCTTAAATAGGTGCCTGTGATTGCCATTGCTGTTCCATGGGTGTTTTGATCTTTTTAAGGCAATGGTGCTGACATCAACATTGGAAATTGCCCTTTCCTTCCATCTCTGGGTTGTTCAAGGACGTTGTGGATCCTGGGATCCCAACCCAGCTCCTCGCCTGCTGGACCTGGGCTCCTCCTCAGCTCCACTGGAGCTGCTCACATGACTGCACTGAGGTGATGGCCTCAGCACTATTCAAAAATACACCACTTTTATTGCTGGGTGGAAAATGCATAAAGGAAAAGGATTATAATAAAGTCCAGTTAATGTCTTCACTTAAAGAATGGACAAAGGCCTGATCAACCACTCATGAAGGAATAGTTTTTGTGCCACTTCCTTACAGAATTGCCAATTTATCCCCCAAAATGCAGTGCAGTACATCTATTTGGAGAAGCTGAGGAAACCTCTAAAATCTTTTTATGATTATAACGATTTTGGGGCACAGGAGTTGAATTTTTCTATTATCTCTATTACTCTAAAGGTGATCCTGGTAGTATAAATCACCTGCGATCAAATGTTTTCATTGACTCCGGACCAAAGCAACTGCATCTGTGTGAATGTAATTATAGCAGCATTTAGCCCTTACTATTATTTTAATATAGCTTTAAAAATCCCATTAATTGTAAAAATCACCAATTTACAATTTCCTACACTAATTTTTTGCGGACACCAGAGCTGAGTTTGGGTTTTTGCTTGGCTCCAGGGGCTCTCCCTGTTGGGCTGATGCCAAGGTTGTGGCCAGCAGTGCTGTGCCCAACAGCCACCAGATGGCCCCTGAATTCCTCCTTTTTTTTTTGTTCCCTGCCAGGCATTTAATGAGTTCCTGAAACAAGATTAAAATCTCTTGTACTTAATGAACCCTCTGCCTCGACTCAAGAAAGGCTTAAAAATAAACTAAGGCAATTAGAGATGGAGTTAAACTTAGCACACAGAGACAGAAGGCCAAGATTCCTGTTTGTGCCACCAGCCCAGCACACAGCATTTGGAATAGATGGAAGATCCCAAGGAAATGTTTTCCTAGCATGGGTGGCTGGCACAGGACCTGTGTTTCTGGCCTCCTCTTCATCTCCCACATGGCGCCAGGGAAAGCAAACGGGGGGATTTGCTGGCACAGCACTTCGGTGGAGTAGCTGCTTCCTGGCTGTGGGAACAAATCCCAGGAGCTGAGGCTCAGGATGGCACAGATCTGACCTAAGGATTTGCCTGGATAGACAAGCAGAGTCTAGGCCTTATCTGTCTGTGTTGTAAACACCTCCCTCCACACAGGAGGAATTTGCTCTCCGTGTTCCCAGAGTCAGGAATGTTATAGAAGTGCCCAGGCATGTCACTCTATTTGGAACGGCGAGAAGAATGACACAGACTCTCTTGTGAGTTGAACAGGAGAGTTCTTTCTCTCTTTCTCTTTTTCTCTTAAGGTTTATTACCTCAGATCTTCTTTTATAGGCTGATAGATATGTGAAAGTACAGAAAAGAAAACTCTTATTGGCCAGTGAACTGACACATCACCATCATGGGTCAGTGGGGTACAGCACCCCTCCACCTTCTCTTGCAAAAATACAAGAAACAGACAAACAGCACCTGCAAGGCTGTTTTCTATCTCTGAGGATGGTTTTAATTCCTCCTTATGATTTCCCAGGCCACTTTCTCAGGTGAGACTGAGAATGTTCTGCGGCCTGCGATTTCCACAGGCACTGCTCCGTGCTGCACAGTTAGCATCCCTGCAGGCACTCTTAGGGCAGGCTGTGCTTCCCATCCTCAAGGCTCCTCTCCCCAGTTCTGCTCACACCACCAGAGCAGGTCCAAGAGCCACACAGGAAAGCTGCTTTCATAACCTTTGGCTGCTTTAAGAGGTTTTCCAGCCAGCTTGCTGTAGAAATGCTCAGAATCAGGAAATCCACCTGTGCTGAATCCAACAGGATCACCAAAAAAACCCTGGAGAACCTTCCATGTAAACCTGGAGAGCCACTCTGATGGCTCCCAGGGGCTCCCACATTTGTGCTTTTTCCAGCTGTGGAAGGAATTGAAGAACCAGGGCTTTACAAAGCAATGAGATCTTGCACTGCTCTTTCCCTGACTGCAGTTTGAAAAGGCCCCAGGATAATGTGAGATATTTAATCCTTTATATTCCTCGCCATATCTTGGAAGTGATTAAAATGAGTTTAGGCTTATTCTTCAATACACTCCCGCCTGAGTTTGACAGATGGGAACATTTGTTGCTGTTGCTTAAGGGAAAGGTTAATACAAGGAAAAGGAGCAGAGTTTCCAGGATTCCACTCATGAACTTGCTGCCAGTAGAGGTCCTGAATACTCCTCCATTCACATTAGCAGGATGTTCACATTAAACTTGAAGACAATAATGTAAAATGTCCGTGAGCCAAATTCTATTTCTCATCTCAGTGAGGGCAGGAGGGCACAAAACCATCTCTGGGCTTTTTGTCTCCTCAGGTGCAGCTCCGTGCCAGGCCCTGTGCTGGCAGCAGGAAATGCTGCCCTGGCTTTGCAGTGGCTCTGAACAAGTGCCAGTCACGTTTAATTACACAGAGAAACAAACACTTTCTGCCGTGATTCTTTCTCTTGGAATCAAAATAGAATTCCCAACTCCTGGCCTTACCTCAAGGCTGTGATCACTGATGCTATTTGTAGATGAAAGGAAGCTGAACCTGTCCCTCTGTTTTTCCAAGGGAATGTACAGGCTTGTCTGTTAAAGGAACTGCAGGATTTAAACTGCACTCCTGGTTTTCCTCATGCCTTCTTGTTCAGCATGGACTTAGGCTGGGCTCGTGTTCCAAATCTCAGCACACAGGGGGATAAGCTTGGTCACAACTTGTAAACACATTATTCCACAAATACTCACTATGGGGCATTATTCTCAGTGGCAGGGAATGGAATTCAGGGCTTTATCTGAGATTATGGAGTGGAAGAATCGTGCAGTTATTTTTATTTTGCAAACATAGAGCTCTACCCAGCTCTGTGCCAAGCACCTGGAGTTCCCAGCAGCTTCAGGGAACACTGTAAGCACTTAGCAGGTCTCAGGTTCACAAAGCCCCAAATTCACAGGTCTGAAGGGTTGTCTGGAGAGTGTTTTATAGCTGGAGGGAAGAGCACAGAGCCTGGGACAAACTGGATACAATCCATTTTAACTGGAAGCTGTCAAGCACTTTAGCTCTGCTAAAACTTCATGATAAAGCAACTGAGCAGAGTTTCCTCCCCCAGACCCTTTATTTTCCTCAATTTCTTTGGGGATTTCCATAGAGTATCAGGAGAAATACATGAAAAAGATAAATAGATGGGAAGAAAAAACAAGTCTTTCCCCAAGCTGATATATATATATATATGGTGAATCACAGAACCAATCCCAAATGGTCTGGGTTGGAAGGGACCTTAAAGATGGTGTCCTTCCAACCCCCTGGGAATCTCCTGGAGTATCCAAGTAGAACCATTTCTGTGGGATTTAAACCCAGCTTGGAGCATGTGCCAAATGCCAGCCTAAATTTCACATGGCTGAGGACCAGTTCCATGATCTGTCCCAGCATTTCCAAGTGACCACATGCAATTCCCTTCCCTTTGGAGGGTCTGGAAGTCCTGACACATTTTATGTCTGAGACAGGTTGGAATCTTTTGAAGAGCAAGTTGTGGAAGATGCAGATACGATCATGCTGAGGGGGCTGAGAGGCCACAACACTTCCAGGAGCAGGAGAGGGAACAGAGGTTAATTTTGAAAGTTTGTTGATGATCTTACACTCTTCCTCTTCAGAACACTTTACAGAGTCTTGAGAATTAATCCAACTAGACAGGGACCAAGATAAGGAAATATTATCCTCACTTTACAGTTCCACAGAGAAATACTCCATTCCAGAGCCAGGACTGAGGCACAAGTTCCCAATTCCCAGTCTTGTGCTCACGTGAAATGTGTAAGTAATTAAACTTCCTTTACTCATTTCAGCTGCTTCTCATTAACCAGGAGTACAAACTCATTAGAGGAGGAACTTTTTGTTACATGTGCTCAGAACACCAGCACAATGAGGCTGGGAATCCTTCTGAGCCTCTCCAAGTGTTACTGGAGTGTAAACACCAATCATGGAAAAGGCACTTCTCATTTTTAATGATTATGTCTCAGAAAGCAAACAAACTCAAATAAAACTCAGTGTTACTTTGGTTTAAATTTTAATGCATTTCTCAGGTCAGTGTTTACCTGAGCTGAGCATTTTTCAGAAAATTTTCTCACTTCTAAAAAATAAAGAAGAAATTATATGCAGGGGGAAAAAAAAGCTGTTTGGTACCAGTTATTTGAATGTTTTTTTTTATTTGTTGAATTTGAACCAAAAATATTTTGATCCTGTGAGATCCACAGCATCTCTCTGCTAACAAATCCTATGGACCAGATCCTTGCCTGCCATGGAAGAGGGTTTATCCACATCTTTGATAGATGAGCCATTAACTCCAGTGAAGCAGCTGAGAATTCCCTTAGTGCAGTTAAGAGGTTTTATTCTTCATAGCAAGACTAAGAATAATTGTCCAGAGCAAGAAAACGTTCAGCAAAGACATTTTCTTTATTATTATATTTTTAACTTAAACTCTCATGATCTGGAGTGCCCTAAGTGAATTGAAAACTATGGAGATCAGAGCAAATAATGCTCCATTACACAGCTCCCTGAATCCCTGCAATCTCCCTTGGCAGAGTTATCTGCTTTGGAGCATCATAATTCCTCCATCTGAGCAATCTGAGGCTCATCCACATGAGAAATATCAATGCCATCTTGCCCCCATCATGTTTTTTAGATCCATAACCTCAGCATGATGCTCAGAAGGGCAGTGATGCCACAGAATGACTCTGGTACAGAAATGCATTTACAGAAAGACCATTCAGACCATTAAACATCCACTGCACTCTCCTGCTTGTCAGGAAAAGTCAACTTCCTAATTCCAGAGTGTTCTGCCAGTTGCAAGCAGGAACTGCAGTTCCTCCTTTCGTCATTCTCACCCGTTGCTCCCACTTTGCAGTGATAAAGCAGTTTTTTGAATGGTTTCAGGGTTTATTCCATGCTTTAATGTGGAGTTTCAAATCATTTACCAGATGGCATTGTCATCATTTTTCCTTCCCCACAGAATGAAAATGAACAAACACTTGACATTTCCAATATGTCTTCATCTAAAGCAAGAATTTTTAGAAGCCGTGGAATAGTGATAATCTGCTTTGCCTTAGATGGCCAGAATTGTTAAATGTGCCCTAAAAATCCTACATTTCCCACATGATTTTGTGGGAAACAGGGATAAAACCACACAATCATCATGGTTATGCCTTGTACCACGAGCTCTGTGCATGGCAGAGCAGGAACATGGAATACCAGAGCAGCTGTGGAATGAGAGGGGAAGGTTCATTAGAGAAATTAGCTCGAGCTGCTCCAGCACTTAGAAATCAGCTCACATTTACAAACCCACGGCAGATGCATCGTTTGGCAAAAAGAGTTCTGCAGTCAGTAATTTGCCATTCATCAGGGATTGCCTCTTAAATCTGGGATCCAAGCTAGGGTGCAGATGACATAGGAGGATAAATTTAGATGGGGCTGAAAACAATTATTTTGATTAAACCTCCAGCCAATGAGAGTGACAGTCTTCCTATTCCTCCCCTTTCCCCTCACTCACCCCTCTGAGGTGGAGATTGTGTGAGTTTAACCTCCCTTCCCTGCAGGGGATTTTTGGATGGAGCTTTTGCTGCTGCAGAGTCTGTCCAGTGGAGTAGGGAGGGTATTTGGATGGAACGTGCTGCCTTGCCTTCCATGTTAGCGTTGGAAAAAGTGCTGGGAGGGAAATATTGAAGTTTTATTTACCTGAAAAGGGGAGACTGTATCTATTAAAATAAAAAAATTGTTTTTTCCTTTGCCTATCCTGCCACTGGTGTGACTCCTGGGACTGGATGAGTTGATTCTGCTGGGAAATCTTGGTGAAGTTGTTGCCTGGCTCCTAAACTTCTCCTTGGCCATTCCAGCCTCTCACAGCTTTGACATGAATGTTTCCCAGTCTTTGAAGCTCTTTGTCCAATCTAACATGGATCTGTAGGAAGAGTAACTATTTTAAAAAACATCAACAAAAGCATCATTAACCACTCAGAGCTATTTTATTAGAAATAAAATTATGTTAATCTTGGCTGGCAATCTTGTGCCCACCAGGCCTTGGCTTGCTGTCATCATAAACAGCTCTGGTTTAAAATTATAATAATAATAATAATATTATGGAGGTAAATTGCCACTTTTAAAAATGAGTTTTTAATGAATAATAGTTTTGAATCATCCTTTGGGATTATAATGGAATCACAGAATGATTTAGGCTGGAAGAGACCTTAAAGCTCATCCAGTGCCAATCCCTGCCATGGGCAGGGACACCTTCCACCATCCCAGGCTGCTCCAAGCCCCATCCAGCCTGGCCTTGGACACTTCCAGGGATCCAGGGGCAGCCACAGCTTCTCTGTGCCAGGGAACAATCCCTTCCCAATATCCCAGCTCACCCTGCCCTCCCTCAGCCTCTGTGGAGGTTCAGCACCACTGTCACTGCAGGCTGGGTTGTGTGGCTGTCCCAGAATTACCTTGCAATTCCTTTTTTATTCCTCATTTCCCTGTGGTGTGGATTTGGGCAGAGGTCACTCCTTGGCTGCTCACCGTGGCTGCTGCTCCTCCTTGCACTGTAGTCCTGTGAGAGTGGGGGAAAAAAGGCCAGAGCTGGGGATGGAGGGTGGTTTGGAAACTGAGCTGAGGGGCTGGAACTTGTAATGGCATAAACTGTAATTGCAAAATAAAATAACGAGAATTTGGGAAGAGGAAATTTTTATCTTATTTACTCTTTGGTAATTGTTGGCACTTGACTGCAGTCAGCTGCAAGCCTATCTCTGAGTGACAGCACAATTCCAGCCAGAGCAACCAAAAATAGTCCAGCATTTGAGTAACTTTAGGTTTTTTAATAACCTAATACTGTCACAAATAAAAGCCAGTGTAACATGGGCAAATTGAACTCTCCTCTGCAGACTGGGGTAAACTGGGCAGTGCTGTGGGAAGCCGTACCCAGAAAGCAGCAGTTGTATTTTTCTTCAGCTATTCTTGCCCAGAATTAAACTGGATTAGCTCATTTTTTGTTCATCAGTCTCAATATTTCAGAAGTTATTTAAGTTCTACACTTAGAATCTTACTGAGGTGAGGAGGATGGCAGAGGGAGGAGAGGGAAGGTCCAACCTTCACCAAAACTTCAGTCAGAAAGAACTTTAATGAGCAAACTTACCTGATTTTGGTCAGAAAACCCACAGAGACTTCCCCTGCTGCTGTGCCAAGAAGTTTGGAATAGTTGGAGATCCCCTCACCCTTGTTGAGGGAGGAAGGAAAAATCCTTTCTCCAACACAGGAGATGGGAGAAGGTCACTTTTCCCTCATGGTTTCTCCCAAGGCCTCTTCCTCAGGGGATTTCAGTGGAGGGGTCAAAGCCCTGAGGAATTCTGTTGGCACCCCAGGACTACAGTAACATTAATTAATACAAATCTACAGCATCACACACATTTCCATGGCTGTTTTGCCTTTATTATTAATTGCAGTTTTATTTGGTACCAAAACACAGGGTGACACAGTAGAGCTGCTTTCATTTTTTTCCTTATTAAACCATTTTTAAGAAGTTGTCTGTTTTGAGGACCAGCACAACAGTCAAGCTACATTAACTTGTCAAGTGGATTAGTCATGAAACACCTTTTTGGACCTCTTAATTCAGAATTAAAGTGGCTGTAATTTGATTTAGCTTATTTTGCTTTCAGAGTAAATTCAGGTAAATCATATTAAGGTTCATTCAGTGTAGAGGTGTGGGCAGAAATCCTCATTATGGGCTACATGGAGCAACTGAAAACATGAGGCCAGGTTGGATGGGGCTTGGAGCAGCCTGGTTCAGTGGAAGTTGTCCCTGCCTGTGGGAGGAGGTGGAAGAAGATGAGTTTTAAGGCTCCTTCCAAGCCAAACCCTTCCATGATTCTGCGATTGTAACTACTGAGGAGCAGTACTGGAGAATCTTTGGGATTTTAGGGACTTGCTGGTTAATTTACCAAAGAAATGTCAGGGGCAGCAAGTTGAATATAGATAGGAAGAACAAGCCAGCCAATAATTACAGCTGCTGCATCTGTGGAAGGAAAAGAAGTTGTAAGTACCACAGTTCAAGCTTGAAGTTGTGTCTTGAACAGTTCTCTTAAAGGAGAGGGAATTTGCATCCCAAATAACCTAAATAACTGATTCAGTACTATCAGTGCTGAAGTAAAGAAAGGAGGTGAGTTCCCTTAACTGTGACATCATCTCTGAAATGAGGGATGTTAGGTGAAGCAGAAAATAATGAGCTTTCACACTATCAGGCTTGTTTGAAGGCTTTTCAGTGATTAAAAAAAAACCCCAAACACTGAGTCTTGAATACAGAATAAATTCAATCACACTTTTCCAGCTGTGACTGTGTTAACCTTCCATTCACCAGGCAGTGTGTGACTAAATGAGGACCCAGGTGACAGCTGTCCAAGAAAACCTGCAGTGCTCAGGCAGGTGTCACTGATGGAACAACCTGGCTTTTATGGCTCATTCTCCCTCTTTGATAAATGCTCTCTGGGTGTTAAATGCCCCTCCTGTGATGGCAATGAATGTAATTAATTCCTGATGATGAATACACTTCCAGTAATCCGAGTGACTTTCATTTTAATACTATCTTTTTTTTTTTCTTGACAGGAAGCCTCTTTTTTGCCAGCTATTGACACGTTGCCTGGATCCCACAGAGTGCAGAAGGAGGTGCTGCTGATGACCATTTGGCTGGCAAGTTGTGGCCAAGTGGCCACGGATCAGTGTGAGGGGCAGCTGCCTGACAAGGTGCTGGGAGCAGCCAGCATCTACCAGGCCCTGGTGGCGTGGCTGCTGTCCCTGGTGAGTGCAGTGACCAGGCACAAAAGGTGATGAGGGCTGTGTTTGGACCTCCAGTGAATACACAATCACTCTTGAAATCTCCTTTTTCCCCTCTAACAGCTACAAAACAGTGGCTGAACAAAGTGGAAATTATGTTCTAATTCACCTCGGAGTCTGTAAATAAAAGTCTCGCTGGAGTCAGTGGAGCTGGGTTGTGCCTGTAGTTTATGTGAAGTGAAAAAGAAGTGAAAAATCGTTGAGCCAGATTTTCAGTTGTTGAGAGTGGCTGCTGGGTGTTAGGTTTTGTCCTTGGCAATGGACACAGGTTCCTGTTTTTCACCACTTCTGGGTAAGAACAGACCCTTCCTGATAGTCAAGAGTGCTGTGAACAAGTGAGGGGCTGCCTTCATTGTCCTTTGGTTCAAATGTTTTTCTCCTCTAAAGAAATCACCCCATCCTCTTTCCTTCCCATCCATATTACCCTTTATTCCCTAGGGAAAACAGTGTATTTTTCTGCCCCAATGTATATTTTTCCTTCCCACCCTGCTCAGTGACCTTATTCTTTTCCCTGGCAAAGACTCTGGAATACCAATACTGATCCACGCAGTCAAGGTAGATTTCACTCTGAGCAGCCAGGCTTTTAAATCACTTAAACTCCACTTAAACACAATTAATTGTTAATGATGTTCGTGCTTGCATTAAAACATTGCTAACATTCTTTAGTGTTAGTTCAGTGCTAATGAAAATTGCCACTGGAACAGCCCTAGATCCTGAATTTTCCATTCAGACTCGTTAGCTTGTGACCAGCTGCAGTGTGAGCTCTCTTCCCTTGTGTTATTCCCATGAAAAAAAACCACAAAAACCTGAGCTCTGACTTGTAGCAGTTCTCTCAGAGCCTGAAAGGGTACCTCAGCTTCCAGGGCTGAGTCACTCTGCTCGGTGTGGGGTCAGATGTTCAGATGGACTTTGTGCCCAAGAAAAACTGGGGTAAAATCCACCAATTTATTCTACACAGGCTCTGAAATGGCTGTTGGATAGCAATGAAAATGTTTGCATTTCTTTCATTGAAAGAATTGGAAATGTCAAGGCATTTTTAGACCAAATTCTCATCTGGTAATCCATGCAATTCCATTGTCTGGCTTGTGTAAATCAGCATATCCTTACTGATTCCACTGGAGATGTGATGGATGCTGCCAGGTGGGAGCAGTGATCCTCTGGATGGTGCAGAATTCCCCATGGGAATCAAGCAGGAGGACTTGGTGCTGGTGTTTTGAGTGATCCAGCTGAGCTGTGCAGCAGTTTCAAAATCCAGCCTTGGCCCTGTGTTAAAAACATGTTTTTAAAGGCCTTTATCTGCCTGTAAATGGTTTGGGGCTATATGTGCAGTAAATAGAGCTGATGATGAGACTGGTGATGGAAAACCAGCAGAACAAGACTTGGAGTTTCTGTATCCACCAGAACCTTGGGAGGGAATTACAGTCCTGTAGCTCAGACTTGCTTTTCCCTCCATCCAGAGCATGTTCTGGATCAGGTGCCTCTGCTTTTCCTTTCTCCTGGATTTGCTGATTCTCTGTCTGACTCTCCCAGTTTTCTGCCCCTTTTCACCAGCTGCCCTGGACATTTTGCAGCATCCCAGGGCCTTCCCAGGCTGTTTCAAGTGTCTCTACTCTCTCTTTTCTGACTTGTAATCAAGATTTTAATGTATTCTGCATGTTAAAGTGGATTATGTTTCATCTGACTTTGAGCAACCTAAAGAGCCAAGGCAGAGTCTGTCCTACTGGAACCTTCTCCCTGGATCTAAACTGATATTCACAAAAATAATTTATGTCTTGGGGTTGCAGAAATCACTTTTTACCCTTTTTGGTTTAAATCAGATCTATAAACTGGAAAATAGAATGTTTTCCTCCTACACATATGTGCACAAAAAAAAACCATGAAAAAGAAATCACCTCAGCCCAAATAAAAGGGGATTCACAGGATGGGGATTGATGGGGTTTGGGCTATTAGTGAAGGGCTTCTTAGGGAAGCCTGCAGCAGCCTCTTGGAATGGCATCATCCCTTTGGATGGATTTGTGAGCTGAGATTGGGTTGATCTCACTGTCACTGATAAAGGCACACACGGTGCTGCTGTGACAGGAACATTCTGGGCAGCCTTGGCAGAAAATAATGTGAATTCCTGCTTCAAACTGGTGGAAGTCAGAGCTTGCAAGTCCTCATTGAGAAAATAAATCCTATGGCTTATCAAAAGCAATGTGTTATTCCTATTTAATTTGATCTTTATTGATTTTTCTACTGGCTAAACCACAGCTAATCTCCTAATCAAAGCAGAGTGCTCCCTGGGTTGTTGTGGGGCTCTACTCAAAAGCAACAGAGCAAGATAAAGGTTTTTTTCAGTCCATCTAAAAATAGAATTGTGTTCCAATGAATTTCCAGGTGCCTCCTGTGAAGAGGAAGGATGGCCCCAAAGCTCCATTTGAGGTGGTGGGGCTGCAGCAGGCCTGGAGAGAGGAAGGCTTGGCCCTCCACGCCTGCCTGGTGGCACCAGAGGAACCTTCAGCCCAGAGCTGCCCCGAGAGCCACGAGTCACCAGTGAGTAGCAGCATTTACACCTGGTAGTTGTGCAAGCAGGGCAGGCAGCCCTGCTGTGTGCTGAGGCCTGGATGTGCCAATGGCAGCTGAAATGGCAGCGAGGCAGGACAGAGCAGTGTCAGAGCTGCCCAGATGGGGATGGGGGAACAGCCCAGCCTGTGAACTGAAGGATTGCTTACAGCTGATTGCCAGCCCAAGCTGTCCTCAGTTATGCTGCATTTAGATTATGTGCACACCAGAAACCAGCTCTCTGTTGCATCATTTTTTCTCAATTGCTCATTAGCTGGAACCTCACACTGCAGAAATTTGGCTGGATTTGGAGGGGACACATCTTTTGGCACCTATTATGGTTTTTCCTCCTTTATTTTAACCGTGCAAAGAGTGTGGCGTAGGAGGAAGAGTTATTTTTATTTGAGTACCAGGAGCTGAGGTCTGGAAGCAGGACCTGAGCCTGAACCCTCCATTTTGGTGGGTCCTTGAGCCTGAGCTGTGCAATAAAACTGGAAGGTCTCGCACACAGGCTGGAAATTTAGCACGTGCAGGTGGCACATGATATGTAAGACATGATATGAACTCCTGTCCTGAACACAGCAGAGCTCTGAAATTGCAGCTCTGGGCTCTGCTCTGTTGGTTCTGTCTTTCACAGGTTGGAATATCTTCTACCTCTGTCTTTTTTGGAGAAAAATAATTTTTTTTTTTTTCTTTTTTTGGAGACACCTTTTTAGGCAGTATTGCTACTCTTGCTTGGTGTAAATACCTATTTTACCTGGGCAATGTAGGTGACTCTTGCTGGGAAGTGAGGCCAGGTGGATGTGGGGAGCCAGATCCCCCAGATCTTCTGAGAGTCACTTGCTTGAATAACTGTTCTGTGGCTGAGGAACCTTTGAGGTGCTGCCCTGGGCTCTGCTGAGGCTGCTGAATTCCTCTCAGGTGGCTCAAAGCAACTTTTGTGGTTTCAGTGAGCTGGTAGTGGATTTTCTACTCTATTTTTGCCTGCTTCATTCCCAGCTGTCTGTATTATACCTGCTGGCCACACCATGGGGAGCCTAAATGGAACAGGATGTGTGAACATGTTTTTAAAACACACTTCAGCATCCCCTCCTCAGCTGCAGCAAGTGTTCTCCACTTGCAGCTGCTGCCTGGGAGCAGCAAAGATTGCATTGCCCATGTTGTATCACAAAACCTGGAGTTGGACAGCTCCAGAGCTCCTGAAGATAAATGATGGATGCTGGCACCAAATGTCATGATTAAAACACTACCAGAACAACCCAGCCCAAAACAATGAGCAGCTTTTCCATTGGTGCTTGAGCAGCCCTGGGCAGAGGCTGATGAGACCAGGCTCTGCTGGACTGGACAAGGACTTGGTGTTGGTTCCTGCCCAAGGCAACTGAATTCAAGGTGTTTCCTCTGTGGAGCAAAGCAAGTGAGGGACAGAGCCTGACCTGCTCTCTGCTGATTCCAGCTGAGGGCTTGGCCAAAGCACCAAAATTACTGAGCACTGATGATGCTCAAAGTATGTCCCCAGGGTTACAGAATTGAATGAACTTTTGGAGTTGTGGGCTCAGGCTGCCCTGAGTGGAGCTGGGAAGGGTTAAATGACAACCTGGTGGAACCAACTGTGCTGTTTTTCCAGTCCTTGCCATGGAATCACAGAATGGTTTGGATTGGAAGAGGCCATTCAAGGCAAATCCCTGCAAGAAGCCAGGGACACCTTCCGCTATCCCAGGCTGCTCCAAGCCCCATCCAGCCTGGCCTTGGACACTTCCAGGGATCCAGAGACAGCCACAGCTTCTCTGGGCACCCTGTGCCAGGGTCTCCTCACCCTCATCATGAAAGACTCTCAGCTCTGTTCTCAGCAGTGACATTTCAGGTGTTGGGGCAGCTCTTCCAAGCAGGACTTAGATTTCTTCTCCCTCATTAGAGGCTCTGTCTTTGTGGTGGCACTGACTTGTGTCAATCTTTCTTTCCTGAGGCATTTGTAGAACTGCTGCTTCCCCCACCAGAGATCAGAGCTGGGAGGACCAACAAAAGTTGGGATGTCAGCCCCAGCAGAGAGAAGGAAAATGACAGCAAATCTCTCCCTGTTCCTGCCCTTGGGCAGCTTCAGCTAGTGTGGAGAGAAATGTGGACTTTACTCTTCACACTGCAGGCCTCAGTCTCTCACTGTCCTGTCAATGTGCAAGTTCTCAGTGGCTGAATTGAAAAACAAAACCCTGTTGGGGCTCTTACTTGTTCTGGTTCCAGTTGTCTCCTGTGGGCACAAAGAGATACTTTTCAGGGCTTACCTTTAAAATATGATTTAGTTTCCAGGTGCCTTTGTTGCATCTGTTTGCCATAAGAATTTAGGGAGACCTTAAATTACTTTTTTTGGATTATGCAAAAAAGACCAGGTATGTGTAAATGTTAGCCATGATGACAAATGATATTTTAATATTAATGTGTAGAGCCCAGTGTCCATTTTCAGTCCCAAAAGGGGGCTCTGAGCCATCAGTTTCTTATTTATTGGCCATTTCACTGTTATCTGTGTATCTTTTATTATTTATCACACTCTAGTTCTCTGTCCCAAGATGTAATAGTTATAACTAGACTAATAGTATTGGCTTCTCCAGACAAAAGCTCCTGTTCTTAGCACATCAAGAAGTCTTTTGCCTTATTCAGCTGGGATGGCATCTATTCCTGTATCCAGTGGTTCTGTTATGTTTCCTCTCATTTTTATCAGTTTTTTTTGGGGGGTAGTTTAGGGTGGTTTTATTTCTGTTCTCCTCCAAACAGCTGCTAGAAGTGAGGCAGATTTCAGCATCCCTGCCTGGTTTTGGTTTCTTGTTGTCAGAACAAATGCTGGAACACTCAGCTCCTGTAATCCCTGTGTGCTGATAGACAGGCTGCAGTTCCAGGCATGTCTGATGGGAATTAGATTTGTACAGCCTCTGCTCTAACAATCTCCCAGGCATTCCCAGTTATCCCACTGGCCCTGTGTGGAGCTCTGGGGCTCCTCTCTCTGCACCTCCATCACTTCATTCTCCTGTGGCTCAGAGGAGCTCCCAGTCTCTGTCCTCTCTGTTGAGTCTGTTAATATGTGATTAAGTCTCCTTGAGGTCACTGGTTTTGTTCTCTGAAAGTCCTGCTAATTAAGAATCAACCTAAAGAACAATGAGGGGAGGTTAAATGATGGAAAACTGTGGTTTAGCAGTGCAGTAGTCAATATTAATGTATCAGTATTAATATTAATATTAATATTAGCCTCAGTCTTAAAAAAAAATCACAGAATGGTTTGGGTTGGAAGGAACCTTAAAGGTCATCTGATTTCAACCCTCTGCCATGGGCAGGGACAGCTTCCACCAGACCAGATTGCTCAGTGCTCTGTGCACCCTGGCATTGAACACTTCCAGGGATGGGGCACTAACAACTGTTTTCATTTAGATCCCTAAGAGATCCTTTGGCAGTTAATGTCTCATTGTATTGGGCTGGATTATGGTCCTGCTTATGAGCTTTCCTTCCCCTCTGAGTGTGGTGGGATGTGCTTTGGAGCAGGGTTTGTGAGCTGATGGATGGCAGGAGCATGGGCTGAAGGGTGTGGGGGGTTGGGAGGTGCAGGGTGCCACACCAGGGGTTGGTTTGGAGAATCTGAGGGCAGCTGTGTGGAACTGGAGTCTGGGATGGCCATGGACAGAGAAGGAGCTGCTGCAGGTGCAGGGTACAGCAGAGTTTCTGAAACCTTCACCAAAGCTTTTTAACCACTGGCTCTTTCAGGCTGCAGAGCATCTCCAGGGAGCATCCAGGTTTTACCAGACAGTTTCTGCATTTCTGACCTCTACGTGGCTTCCAGATCTTATTTGGTGGAAAGATGAACTGGCCAGTCACTTCCAAAACCAGCTGTGCCCACTTCTTCCTGGGATTCCCTCTGTCCTGCTCAGTAACATCACTGCTGTTATTCCTGACCCTCAGGTACCGTACAGAAATGCTTGGACTTCTGGTCATTTTTTGATCAGGTCCAGTAAAAATGATTTTTCCAGTGTTAACAGATATTCTCATTTGCTTTAGCACAGGATTTAAACAGAGTTTGAAAACAAATGCTTCCAATATCAGAATATTGCGTTCTGTGATTTTAATATCTGTGGATATGCACAGGGAACTGTGTGAGCTACAAGGCCACAGCACCTCTCCAAATCAAGTGCTTCCAATGTCTTGCCTGCCTGGAAATGTCTGCAGGAGCACTCACTGCTGTCTATAAGCAGAATAATAATTAACCTTTCACTTCTGTCAGATTAGCAAGTGCTCCATAACAAATGAATGAAATGTTGCAAGAATTCTTTATACTGACTGTGGGAATTTATTCCTTGAGGGCATCCAATGCTGCTTTTAGGCCTCCACCAGCCTTTCCTACCTTGGTGTAAATATTTAGAGTGGATTTTCAAACCAGCACATAATATGACCTGATTTCTATACCTTTTGGGGGAATGTTTTGTTTATTTCTTTCTCACAACAGCACCAGCCTTTGGACAATATTTGGTCTTTTCCCGATGTTTTTAGATGAACAAAACCCTTGAGACACAATTCCAGGGAATAGCAAAGCCTGCAATTCTTGTGTACAATGAAGTTTTAATTTTGAAAATGATGCAGCATGAGAACTTTTCTGCCATTTCAACCAGATTTGGGGATTACTATGACTCTGTGAGAATCAATGCCATGAAAGCTTAGGGGTTTAGCAGTGCACTTAGCAATTTGCCTAAAGGTTTATCCCACTTGTGTGCAGGAAAAGGAGGCTTAGTGTTGTTGATTTGCAGTCACTGTGGCTTTCAAGCAGAAGCAGGAGCTGTAAAGAGTCTGACGTACTCGTAAAAGATAAATCTGCTCTGTGCTTTTAAGGCATAAAATAAGACATCATTTGAAAGAGCCAGGGCTTTTATGCAAATCCCTTATTAGGGGAATTATAAATCATTAGGATTGAACAGCATGATAGCAGGTGCTTTCTGGGGGTGGATCTTTGCCTTGATGCCGTGGAAAACATGATGTCAATTTAAAAACCACATTCTCTTCCCAAGTTCAAGTGCTCTGTGCCCCCCAGGCCTGAGTGAGGCTGAGACCCCTGTGTGTTGTGTCTTTTTCACAGAGTTATGGAATCACAGCATGGTTTGGGTGGGGAGGGACCTCAAAACCCATCCAGTGCCACCCCCTGCCGTGGACAGAGACACCTTCCACTGTCCCAGGCTGCTCCAAGCCCTGTCCAGCCTGGCCTTGGACACTTCCAGGGTGGGACAGGCACATTTTCACAGCTGGTTAGGCAGCAAGGCTGATTTCCAGAGCAGGGCTCAATGAGCCACGCTCTCAGCAGGCAGCAGCTCACCCTGATGTCTGCCCTGGAGCTCTGCAAAGTGCTACCAACAGAGAATGTTCCCAAGTGTCATTAAAATACAGCCAAAAAGTGCAGCTTAGAAAACTCAGGATCACATTCTTTTAACTTCTTTGGTCTGAAGATTTGGTACAAGGCCAGTGATCCATGCTTTGCTCGTTGTACATTTGTATTTCTTTTGAGCAGTGTGTACAAGACTAAGCAGCCCAAAGAACCCACGTGTTGGAGGAGCATGCAGTGAATCCCTGCCTTTGCTCCAGGTAGATCAGGGTCTGAGAGAGAAATCCTGGCAGGATGGTGGAAAAATTGGGTAGAAATGGAGGGAGAGGGAAGCTGTTGTGTACTAAGCAGCTCTGTGTGTGATCAGGGGAGCAATTGCCAGCAGTAATTGTAATAACCTTTATGCTTTTTGTTTATTAGTGCATGAGCCAATGTCTTGTTTTCAGTCAATTTGTCTGCTGGATTTTCTGCCTGTTCTGGACCCCAAACAGATTGCTTTGCCTGTGCTGGTTTTTGGAGGTATTTTTACGAGTGCTGTGCAACCAGCCTATTAACCTGCAGCAATTCACTCCTGATAGGAGCAGCAGATCACAATGCAGTCATTAAAGCCCAGCTTGGGCTGGGAGTGACAACATCCCTGTGGAAGCTGTTAACTGCAAGGTCCCCTGTCAGCAGAAAGAGGATTTCTTCATTTCTGCATAAAATAAAAGTACTCTCTGCTGCCAAGCCACAGGATGCAAACATTCAGCTGAGGGATACAGAAGACACACACAGAGCCAGTGTTGATGCTGCTTTTCCTCAGTCTCTTTGGTCCAATTCTGGAATTCTTTTCCCCTCCCTCAGTTTTTCTGGATGTTGGGACATTTTCCCAAAAGGTGGAGCCCCAACTTGTGCAGGTGCCAGGACACAGGAATCAGGGCATAGCAACATTTTCAGGGAGGTTTTTAGGAAGAAGGGAAACCTCCATCCCTCCTCCTCTGTCCACACATGTCCCTAAGCCAAGGTGAAGGAGATTTTTTTACTTTAAGTTCCAGAAAATTGAATTTTGTTGCACCTTCTGGTGATCAGCTCCCCTTGTGCTGCTCCTTTAGCAGCTCCCCTGCTCTGACACAAAATTTGTGTAGGTTTTTGAAATAGTAGTGATTAAAGGCAAGTCTACACAAAGTTTCCTCCTTACTTTTTGCTTAAGCAAAGTGCTGTTTGTTTTGTTTTGTTTTGTTTTCTGGCTAATTGTGGGTAAGAATTCCAGAACTGGGTCCAGGGAATTGAATTTTCCCTGATATTGTTACCCAATCCTGCTAAAAATGTCCAGCAGCACAGACTGACCTAACAGCAAGGTAGATGTGTGGCAGGGACTGGCAGAAAGTAGAGCAGTTCTTTCATGTGGAATTTCAGATTTTTGGGCTTTTCCTGCTGGAGTTGGTGTTAACTGTGTTGCCATAGGAGCTCTCACACACACAAGCTTTGAAAGTTGAATATTTTATTTTAAATTCTGAACTAACCATGTTGGATACATGAAGAACTGGACATTGCTGCTGAAGTTTGAAGTCCCTTTGGGAAAGCAGCCCCGGATGCAGCACTTGTTGCTCTGTGCACTTGAGGCACAGATTTAGAGCTGAGATTCCCAAGCTGTGTGTGCAGCCTCTGAAGAGGGAGTGGGAGGCACTTCCAGAGGATCTTTTCATGTCTGTGAGTCTGTGTTTCAGCATGAGCTCAGTGAGAACGCTGTGAGCTCTCTGAGTTCAGACTCTGAGTGCTGTGACATTATTTCACTGACAAGCACCATGGCCTTGGCCCTGCTGAGTTGCCTTCAGCATCTTCCACTCTCTTTTGCTGTAACTTCTTTTAATTTCAGTGCTGAGGGAGGCGTGCTCAGTGAATGCTGCTCATTGCCACATCAGCCTTTCACCCAGCTCTCCAGGCCCGTGGCTGTGTGGGCATTGCCTTTCACACATCCCAAACTGCAGAACTGGGGTTTGCTGTGCTCCAGGGCCTGGGCTGGTTTGATCTGGGGTTATTGCCCCATGTGTTCTTTCTCATTTCATGCTGTGTGAGCAGCACCCAAGCTGGGCCATGGTTTGGGATGGAGATGCTGCCAGAGCTCCCTGGAGAGCAGCACAATTTGCTCAGCTCCCAGACCTGATCCCCACATTGCTGTGAGCTCCCAGATTTAGTTCACGGCCCAGGGCTGTGCTTTCCTCCTCCAAAGCTTGAAGGATTTAATTGTTGTGCAGCTGAAATGGGCATTAGGGAGGGATAAAACACCCAGGACAGCTCCTCCTCATGGGCACACCAGAGCAGCCCTGGCAGGACAAGCCCTGCAGCATTGGCAGTGCCAGCCATGGAGCCCAGAACTCGGCTCTGGGACATCCAGGCTGAAGCTGTAGAGCAGAAGGTTCAAAAGGACAGGTTCATCCTGTCCTTTGCTTTCAAATCTTGCCTGTGGTTTGTCTTTATCTGAGTTAGTGAAAAGGGTCAGGTCTTGCCTGGCTGGCACCCTGCAGCCTGCTCAAGTTGTACCAACAGCTTGGGTGAGAGCACATGGGACTGGTGATTCCACATGGATAAGGCTTGTCTGGGGGAGAAATGTTTGTCCTGGGACTTCATCTATTTACATTTATAGAAAATAATCCATAGCTGCAGCCCAGAATAGCTGCATGGCTGTATCTTCAGGAGGCAGAAGGTGACATCCTGGCCCTGGCTGAATGAATCCTGCTGGAGTCTGGCATTTATTTTCATGGAGCCAGGAGTTCAGGCAGGCACTGGCATTTGTAAATAAAAAAGCCCTGACCTTTAGAAGGAGGAAGGACTACGCTGATGTCTACCAGAGCTGGCACAGAGATGAAGGCACAGCTTGAAGGGGAATAAAACATTACAGGTTTTCATTCTTCCTAAAATTGGACAGCTCACATTTAGATTGTGTCCATCACTTTTATCATCCATTATTCCTGAAAAGAGCAGCTTTAAAGAATTCTCAAGCTACTGTGCTTTGCCATTAGTGCTGATGGGCACAAAGACTGGGAGCTACTCTCTCATTCTGTGGTTTAAGATATCCCCTTCCCAATCCAGAAGGGGAACAAGGAGAAGTGAGATCCATTTCAAACTGCCTGCAATAGTCACCAGAACTGCATGTCTTCCTTGATGAGCCCTCTCTATCCCTGGACTCCTCCTGTGGTGCCTCCACTTTCCTGTACTAAATTCTGTAGCCATCTGAAGAGAACATGCACAGTGGGGAGGGAAGATGTGCAGGGAACACTCTCAACATTTTGTTAATCTGGATTTTACCAGGAAAACTGCTCCTGCACACAGCAGCAGCGAGAGAAGAGTTTGAGAGTGATGCTGCCTCATTCAAGGGCAGGATTTGGTGAATCACATCAGACATGAGCCTTGCTGAGAGAGAGAGAGAGAGAGAGAAGTGCTTTCCCTGCTGCCCCTGATGTGCTCAGCAGGGCTGGCAGCGAGAGGTGACCTCAGCACAGAGCTCCCTCCTGGCTCTGCAGCTCCTGGGAGTGCAGAATCCTTCTCCAGGAGTCTGGTGTTGTCTCACAGAGATAATGGCTGAGCAGATCTTTGCCTTGTGTGTGAGGAGATGAGATTGTGGAGTATATGGGGATGCTTCCTGCAGTTTCTGTTTTCCTGCTGGGGCTGGGAACAGCCTGGAAGACTCCTTGCAACTTAAAAGAGTCTCTCAGATCACCTGACAGCAAAAGCTCTTCCTTTGTTGACAGAGATGGGAACAGAAAACTCTGTAAGCACGAAGAGGGGATCACGGGCTTGGTCATATTTCTGTGTGACAGTTAAATATTCATGGCTTTGCTGCAGCTCCAGTCTCTGAAATGTGCTTATTCTTCTTTCAGCTGAGGATTTTATGGCACATTTTTGTTCTCCTGTGAGTCTCCTTCCCAGAACTGTCTGCCTGCATCTGGGTGATATTATCTGAAACTAAGCAGGAGCTTGGGGTTTCTTTTAAATGCTTTTGGAAAAATTGGTGTGTGTTCAATCCTAGCTGTGGCACAAAGTAGTCTTTTCCAGTGTCTTAAGGTAGCAGAAGCTGGAATTTGTCACCCAAACCAAATAAGGATAAATTGGCAAAGAGGAATAACTAAAACCTGGAGTTTAAGGATGTGTCCTCCCTCCCTGCTCATCCTGATCATGGCAGTGTGGATGGAGAGGATGGCAGTGCTGTTAGAAGCCCTGCAGACACACATGGGGATGGTTATGGTTCTGTGAGTCTGGGGTTTGAAACGTGTCACAGCAGAAGTCAAGATATCCCTGGGGCTGTGCAGCTGCTGCTGGCTGAGTGCAGGGAACCTTCCTCCCTGGGATAAGGCTTTTCCCAGGAGATGGGAGGTTGGTACAGGCTCAGAGCCTCACTGGAGAAGTGTTTTCAGCTAAGGATCAAAGGCTGGGCTGCCTCTCCACCATTCTGCAGGGTTTGGGGAGTGTCCTCCACCAGGGGACAGGTCAGCATTCAGAGCTGATGCTTCCATAGGCTTGGGAAAGGATTTTCAGCTGCTGTGATGTTGGAGGAGTGAGAGGAACCAGCCCTGAGATGAAACCAATACAATTTTCACACTACCCTCTTGCAGAACATTCAAAGTAGCACCGAAGTATCATAAACAGAAATGTGTCCAAGTTATTTCTGTAGGAGAAAGGCTCCTGCAGAGGGTCCCTCTCTCTTTCTGTGTCCAAAAGGGCTCAGCTCAGTATTAGAACAACTGGCTCCATGCAATTCTCTCCTACATCACAGGGAAAGTGACTTTCTCCCTGTTTTTTCCTGCTGATGGCATAGGAGGGCTGTGTCAGGAGCTCTCCACTGGGACGTTTTAGCCAGGCTGGACAAAGCAGGGTGCTCCTCCTGCAGCAGTCTGTCTATTTTCTAATTCATGAGGAGAAGCATTTCCTGGGAGAAATACAACTTTTCAAGCTCCATTTTCTGTTGGTTTGTGAACTCCCATTCAGGTTGGCTGTTGGAAAATAAATGTGGCAGATGACAGGAACAATTCCCACAGGCTTTGCTTCCCAGGTGTGGCCACACCCCTGCTGTGGCTCTTGGAGCAGCATCCTGGGGTCACCATGGGGCCACAGCTTACACCAGGGTGCTCCCCTTGGATTTTCCACCCTGTGTCCTGGAGCTGGATGATTATCCTGAAGGTTCCTGTGGAAATAGGGGCTGGTGTTGATTTGACCACATTTGTCCCTTCTTTTCATTCTTGAATATTCACAGACATGAGGTTTGTTCAAGGAGCAGCTGGAAGAAATAGGAAACTGGGATTTTGCTGCATTCCCTCTTTGTGGGGCCTGTCTGGGCTCATTGCACTGTGCCACTGTTGCAGATGGGAGCTGGCATCATGCACTGGCAATGGGGAAGATCCCTTTCCCTTAAATCTACTTTTCCTCTGATGACATTTTCTACAGCAAACAAATGTAATATCAGCAGTGGAGGCTGGGGAATGATGGATTGCAGGACAGAATGGACAGATCCACTGGGAGATGCCAAAGCCCTTGGTTTGGTGCAGTTGATTTGACTGAAATGGGGTGGAAAGTGAAATCCCCAGTTCTGCTTTCAGGCAAATATCTCATGAAGCACAGGAAACAGAGGAAGGACACAACACAAAAGGTTACTGAAGTGGAAAGGCAGTTGTCAGAGGGGTTTTAATATTGAAATGAATTTCATTTTCTGGTCGTTACTTTGAAACATTTGTGGAATGCTCTGAAGTGCCTATCATTTGCTAAGCAGCACACCCAAAATCTCTCAGGTGATTACACAATTAAACAGCATTATATGGAGCTCATAATGCAGAGTGGATGCTTCTCCATGCAGGGTTAGCCCCTTTTCTCTCCATCATAAAAGTCCTGATGAGACCACGTTGAAAATTAATTTCTTTTTCTGTTTTTGAAAAGGTCAGTCCACATGAGCTGAGGACAAATTAACACCTGCTGTAAATCGAAGTAGAGCCTTTAAAAGTAGTGAAGCCTCTTTGAGCTACACCTGAGCCTGTGTTTTACAAGTGACTATTTTTTTTTCCTTCGTCCCTGGGATGATTCCCACCCACTGTGAACTCTGCCTAAATGCATCCATATTTCTGGAATGTTCAAACCAAACAAACATGACTTTCAAGAGTTGCTTTTGTCCCTGGCCTTGCTTACAGAGTGTGCAAGCACAGCACATTCTCCTGAGTGACACATCCTTACACTTGCACTTGTACAAGTTGCTTGCTTGGCTGCCCAGAAAACAGATGAGAAACAAAATAAGGTGCTGAGCCTGGGAAATGCTGTGCTTGTGTCCAGCTGTGGCCTAAAATGCAGTTTTTTGCCTATCCATGAGGATGTGGCGCGATGAGCCTTACAGCTATGTGTCACTTGTGGTGACATGAGCACAGGAGAAATGTGCTATTTTGGCTACAGGCATGTAGAAGTTCATGCAACCCCTTCCCTACCCTTCCATTTGGTTGGTTAATTAGAGCATTGCTTTCATAAAGCCCTTTTCTGCTGAGTGCTCAGCACAGTCGAGGAGAACTGAGGTCTCAGCTGATGGATGCAGCTCCTGGTGATGTCCCTGGGTGCTCTGCATGTTGGGGCTGGACCCTGGGAATGCTCAGGCTCTTGGGAAGCAGTTTCACATTCATGTTCTTGGGATATCAATTAAATGGAGCTACTGGAAGAGTTGCAAGAAAGCAAATCATATAAATTAACAACACTGGGCTGAGTTTAGTCCATCAGCTGCATCCTGGTGTGCTCTGTGGCTGTAAGATCCTGGTTTGTCCTGCTTTATTTTAGGATAACATGGAAGTGAGAGCTGTCCTTTGTGCATTTCAGGCAGTGGAGAAGGCGTTTGCAGTGCCAAAGGGATTTTACTGGCAGACAGTTGAGAGTGATGACAAACACTTCCCTGACAGCAGTGCCATGGAGGCTTGCAGAGACACAGACACCGAGGTAAAGAACAACAAACAACCCCCTCCTTCCTCACCTGGGGGCTGAGGGGGGACACTGAGAGACAATTAAGTGCCCTGGAATATTTCAATCTAGAGCTTTGATACAAATACTGATCTTGAAGTATTTTTCACTCAGACCTAAATATATCAGCTGAGTATTTTATGTCATCAGTATTGATGTGCTGATTGCTCTGAGCTGCAGAAGATTAAACTTTGAAATGTGTGGGTTGGAGAAATTGCTACCAACCAGGTGCAAATCTGTAAGAGTAGACAAAATGTTGATAACCTGAAACCACTCGACTGTAAGTCAGCAAACAGCACAACTTTGATTAAACTTGGGCTCAGAAACATTCTAAGGAATTTCTGAAGGTTCTGGTACTGCCCAGCCTTCAGTAACTGTGTGTGCTTTGTGAACAAATAGGGAGTAATTGTATTATTCCACCCCAGGAGAAGAGAAGGTTAAAGGGACTTCAGTTAGCTCTTGGTTAGGAGTGCAGCACAAAATGTTCAGGACCTCACCCCTGTGAAATGAGTTGTTGGGAGGAGCAGGACAGGGCCAGCAGCAGTAATGGGGATCAGCCAAGGGTCACAAAGCCACAGACTGGTTTGGGTTGGAGGGACCTCAAAGCCCATCCAGTGCCACCCCTGCCATGGCAGGGACACCTTCCACTGTCCCAGGCTGCTCCAAACCCTGTCCAGCCTGGCCTTGGACACTTCCAGGGATCCAGGGGCAGCCACAGCTTCTCTGGGCACCCTGTGCCAGGGCCTGCCCACCCTCCCAGGGAACAATTCCTTCCCAATATCCCATCCATCCCTGCCCTCTGGCACTGGGAGCCATTCCCTGTGTCCTGTCCCTCCATCCCTTGTCCCAAGTCCCTCTGCAGCTCTCCTGGAGCCCCTTTAGGCCCTGGAAGGGGCTCTGAGGTGTCCCTGGAGCCTTCTCCTCTCCAGGTGAGCACCCCCAGCTCTCCCAGCCTGGCTCCAGAGAGGTTCCAGCCCTTGGGGAATCTCTGTGGCCTCCTCTGGACTTTCTCCAGCAGGCCAACATCTCTCCTGTGTGGGTGGCCCCAGAACTGGGCCCAGCACTGCAGGTGGGAGTCCCCAGTGACAAGACCAAGGGTTCAGGCAGTGGCCAGAATTGGTGATGTCTGAGATCAGGCCAGGCACAACTCAACCAAGTTTCAGTGGAGAGCAAAGCCAAGTGCCAGGCTCCTGAGGAAGGGGGAGACTGGCACTCCTGAGGCTTCCCTGTGCTGGATGCCTGGAAGCCCAGGCATCTCAGAGCAGCTACAGGAAAATCCTTCCTTACTGGCTGCTGTGAGTACTGGGTTAATAGCAGGAGAGCTTGAGCTAGACAAACACAAAGAAATGGAGCTTTTATTCCTAATTAGACCACTTTTATATGATTTGAGTAAATTTCTATCTTCATTTATCATGATGGTAAAGCCTCATAATGTCTTTATGGGGCAGTAGCATTTCATTTCAAGTGTCCAGTAGTGATGGATTCATTTGGCTTTTGCTGCAGCCATAAACCTTGAGCTGGGGAAATCCTTGAGCTGCTCAACATCCAAGAGACCCATGCCCAAATTTGGGGCCAGAGAATCAGCTTGTCTGATCTAGACAATTTATTATTCACAGAGCCACAAAACTCCCTGTTATAAAGCCCTTGCTTTTTAAAACAATTTGTTTCTCTGATGGGGAAAATGATAATAATCTACTTCCCTTTGGGGTATAAACATTCAGAACGTGTTGGTGTGAGTCTTCCTACATGCCAGGATGGGCTGAAGTGGATTAGGCTGGTAAAGAAGACTCTGAAATGTAAATTTGGGGCAGTACCAGTGATGTGTTTGCCTTTTGATATTTTTTTAGTGTTGATTTTGATGCTGTTAAAGGTTTAGACACACAACCAGTTGGTCTATTAATATTGAGTCATCCAGAAAGAGGGGCAAATGGTACTGCACAAAGTTAACAGCAGAAGGGATGCACTGTGGGCTCTGCCCCAGAGGCCTTGCAGTAAAAAACTGTAGGTTTATGTGACAAAAGGCAGAGTTATATCAGCAGAAATAGATTAAATTCAAATTATCATTGCTAGTTGGGATTTAGCCCAAAGCCAAGAGCCTTCTGTGTAAACTGCACATGAACACAAACCAAACCCAAGCCTCTCTGTAGCTCTGGCAGTGCAGACCCATCCTGGGACCTGCAGGTGAGCAGCAGGGCTGCAGCTCTGAGGTTGTGGGAGCATTTCCCTCATTTTTCCATGTTTTCCTCTGGCTGTCCAGGTTGCCATGGTGTTGCTGTTTGAGGATCTCTTCCGAAGCCCCCTGGAGACCCATCACACTCTGCAGCTGCTGCTGGGCTCTGGGCTGGATGTCTGCGGCCTCCGCCTGCTCTACCCCGGGCAGGAGCTGCTGCTCTCCAGCTCAGGTGAGCTCTGCTTCTCCTCCAGAGCTCCCATGGTGCTGAGGAAGGCACAGATCTGTAAATGCACTGAGGGGAAGGGTGGGGAGAGTCAGATTTGCATGAGGGTTGCTTTATCAGTTCCCCTATCTTCCCCAAAAGAAATTATAGAATAGCTTTGATTGTTTCTTTCTATTCCCGGTGTTGAATATCCATGAGTGAATTTTTAACCCTTGATATGTTTCTGGGTCTCAAACTGTTGTTCCTTTGATGTGAGCTTTCACACATTTCAGTGCCCTGAGCTCCAGGGATGGGCTCACTTGAGTTAAATACAATAATTTAGTTACTCACTGACACTCCTGAAGGTTTTAGCTGCAGAAAATCCAGCCTCCCTTTTCCACAATTCCCCCATCTCATTGCCTCTGGGACTTCAGGAGTACTGATTTATCTGTCCTGTAATTGCATTGGCTGATAAACCATCACCAAAATGTGACATTATTTAGTAGAATCCCATCTGAGGTGGGAGACCAGCAGGATAAGGTAAACAAACATGATCTGGGGCTCTGAACTCAAATCACAAAGTCTTGAACATCAGACACCAATGTGTCAAATGCTGACATTTACCACTCAAGTCTTTATTTTCTCCCATTTGAGAAACAGAGATGATGAAGCCTGTCTTAAAGCATTATGGAATATTATTGGTTGCTACTGCAGCACAACTCCAGAGCAACAGTTGTTCCCTTAGCTGCAGAGTTTAGAGATTGCTGGTGGCTTGTGCTTCCTTTTAAGCCAGAAGGTTGTTCTGGAAGGTTCAGATGTGCCACCATCTCGCCCAGACAATCCATTTCTCTTGAGAAAAGCACAGGCAGGCTGAGAGGGAGAGAAATGGGCTTCCTTCTCCTCTGGCTGAAGGGGAATGAAGACCAGCTTAATCAGAGAAAATCCCCCAGTCTCCTTTCCCTTTTTGCATTTGAAAGCAACAGGAGCAGGCTGCCTTAGGACTGGGATTGCAGGTGCAGCTGTCTGGGTGCTGTGCACAGAACACATTCCTGGTGAGAGCTGGAGAGATGGAGGAGGGCTCCAGAAATGAATAAGAAAACCATAAAGCAGCAGTCATTAGGAGCTGACAGGCAGCAGATCTGCTTCAATGCTCTGTACCATGCACCTTTATTTAAGAACATTTTGTATGAAGAGACAATTCATTTGAGCTGAGAACTGTTGTGCAAGTTTGTAAATTAGATTTTTACCCTTAGCTTGGTATCTCTAAAATTATTATTTTAAACACTTAAAGCCAATTCCTCCATTATCTACCTGCTCTGGAGATTTGTGTTCTGCTTTCTGATTCTTATGCAAGAAATGATACATTTAAATATGTTTTTAAACCTAAGGGAAGGAAATCACACACCTTGCTACTTTTGCTGACATCTGCAGCAAGAACTGGAAAGGAGGAAAATTTGCTTTTTCTGGGGTTACTTCCTGGGCCCCAACTATGGTGGAGAAATAGAGAGTCATAGGGAAGAGTTGTTGAAGAAAATAAGGGAAGTCAGAGTTCAAATCCTGGCAGAAAATTAAAGGTGGCAAATCAAATATTTGCCTGGATCTTACAGCACTGTACAAAATCTTTATTTAATGCAGAAGGAAATAATGTAAAAAAGAAGTCCCCAGATTTCCAGTTTGTGATCCCCTTCAGAAACATCCCTTTCCTCAGGCCCCCGTTCTTGTCCTGTACTTCAATCCCCCAGCCTTGTGGTCATGAGCAAGAGAAACCTGAAGTGCTGGCTTGGAGTCACAGTTTGGGCTGAAAAGACCCTAAAGACCACCAATTCCAAGCCTGCCATGGACAGGGACACTTCCAGTGCATCACCTGCTCTGGAAACCTGCTGTTTTCACAGCAAACACCAGACAAGCAATTCCTCTTTCCTCAGCAGACCTCCTTGAATAACCTCAGGTTTGCTATTGGGTAAAAGTGTGCAGGTGCTGCCAGCATCTCTCCCCCAGGACAGGTAACCAGGTGATTGATTGATTGATTGATTGATTGATTGATTGATTCCCAGGACAGGTACCCAGGTGATTGATTGATTCCCAAGGCAGATAACCAGGTGATTTATTGGTTGATTCCCAGAATAGGTAATCAGGTGATGGATTGATTCCCAGGACAGGTAACCAGGTGATTGATTGATTGATTGATTGATTGATTGATTGATTGATTGATTCCCAGGACAGGTAGCCAGGTGATTGATTGATTGATTGATTGATTGATTGATTGATTGATTGATTCCCAGGACAGGTAACCAGGTGATGGATTGATTCCCAGGACAGGTAACCAGGTGATTGATTGATTGATTGATTGATTGATTGATTGATTCCCAGGACAGGTACCCAGGTGATTGATTGGTTGATTGATTGATTGATTGATTGGTTGATTCCCAGGACAGGTAACCAGGTGATTGATTGATTGATTGATTGATTAATTGATTGATTGGTTGATTGATTCCCAGGACAGGTAGCCAGGTGATTGATTGATTGATTGATTGATTGATTGATTGATTAATTGATTGATTGGTTGATTGATTCCCAGGACAGGTAGCCAGGTGATTGATTGATTGATTGATTGATTGATTGATTGATTGATTCCCAGGACAGGTACCCAGGTGATTGATTGATTGATTGATTGATTGATTGATTGATTCCCAGGACAGATACCCAGGTGATTGATTGATTGATTGATTGATTGATTGATTGATTCCCAGGACAGATACCCAGGTGATTGATTGATTGATTGATTGATTCCCAGGACAGGTACCCAGGTGATTGATTGATTGATTGATTGATTGATTGATTGATTCCCAGGACAGATACCCAGGTGATTGATTGATTGATTGATTGATTCCCAGGACAGGTACCCAGGTGATTGATTGATTGATTGATTGATTCCCAGGACAGGTACCCAGGTGATTGATTGATTGATTGATTGATTGATTGATTGATTGATTGATTGATTCATTCCCAGGACAGGTAACCAGGTGATTGATTGATTGATTGATTGATTGATTCCCAGGACAGGTACCCAGGTGATTGATTGATTGATTGATTGATTGATTCCCAGGACAGGTAGCAGGTGGTTCCTCTGTTCAAGTCTGGCTCTGACAGATCTGAAGAGCCCTTGAGTGGGGTGAGTGACTTTGGGGTGGATTGTTCCATGTTTTACTCACACCTGTGTTTGTTTCCACAGAAAAGCTGCCTTCCTCCTACACTTCAGAGCCTGGCAAGGTGTCCCCAGTGCTGGCATTATGTGTGAGAGGGCCCAAAGCCCATGGCATCCTGCAGGACATCACCCTGGGCTCTCCCAGGGCCCAGAGCCGAGCGGAGCCTCTCGTGTCCCTGCCCCTGCCCAGCCGGGTGCACAGGGAGCTGTGCCTCTGGTTTGGAGGGAGAGCTGCTGGAATCCTGCCCCCAGCTTGCAGGTGATGGCCCCGGATGTTTGGAGCTGTTGTTGCAGAGGCAGTGAGCCCTGGAGGCAGGCAGGCACTCGGAGATCTCAGTGTCAGCCTCCCAAAGGTCCTGCAGCACAGGAGTGCGGGGGGAGCGATCCCTCTACTTTTGTATTTCCAAACCAGTTATGCAGTCTGCAGAAATCCTTCTCTCTTCTGCAGCAGATCATGGAATCGTGGAATATCCTGAGTGGGAATGGTCACACAGGGATCATCCAGTCCAGCTCCTGGCCCTGCACAGACACCCCAAAACCCCACCCTGTCCATCCCTGGCAGCGCTGTCCAAACACCCCTGGAGCTCTGGCAGCCTCGGGGCTGTGCCCATTCCCTGGGGAGCCTGGGCAGTGCCAGCACCTCTGAGGGGAGAACCCTGATCTCCAACCTGAGCCTCCCTGACACAGCTCCAGCTCCTGTTCTCTCAGTTCCTACATGTGTCAGGCGTGGGACAGTTGCAGTTGCTTCCCATCCCCCTTTCCCTGCTATCCAGGCCTGTAATTCCCACCCTTGCTGCAAGATTTGGGAAGCTGGCGCTGGAGAAGCACTGCAAGGCCGTGTGTCACTGACTGACCCTCTCCTAGGAAACCTCTGGCTTTGCCCTATACATCAACTGATAAAGGGATTCTGTAGGAAAAGGTTCTTGGAGGATGATGAGAGAAATGTGTGAAAATGAAGGGTGGGTCATAAACCTTTAACTACGTTAGAAACTGTTGCAGAAAGCTCAGACCTGCAGGTTCTGGAGAGGTTTTTAGGAATCCTGCCTGATCCTGGGGGCAGGGTGGCACAGTCAGAGGCAGCAGGCTGGAGGTGAGATCCTCTGCACTGCTGTCAGTGCTTTCTGTGAGTGACAAAGCTCAGCCATGTGGAATCAACCTATGGATTGCTGTGGAGGATTATGTGTCAGAGTTCAGCTCTGCTCAGCCACAACCAGCAACTTTTTTATGTTTAAGATGTGAAAAAAGAAAAATCAATTTGGCCAAGTTTCATTCTCTTTATTTGTTTATTTTCCTCAGGGATGCCTTTTTCCTCTTACAAAGATGATGAATTCTGATCCTCTGGTATAACTCAGTCCGGAGCAGTGCTACATCCTAAATAATGCACTTGTCTTTCTCCTAATGCTGGTAATTTGGTCTGTTGGGAGACAGGAATACAAACTGCAGCTCAGATTGCCCTTTTCAGATTAGACTTGCAAATGCTGTGGGCTCCTGGGAGTGAGCAAGCAGGATGTGTTCCAGCCAGCTCCGTGGTGGTGGCAAGGGATGAGGCAGGTTTGCCTGAGCTCACAGTCCCAGCCAGAACTGTTCCCAGTCAGTCCCTGGCTTTCAAGCACACCTTCTGTTCACCCTGCCCTGATTGGGTCCTTTTGGATGTGCAGGAATGGTGTGGAAGTTTCGCTGGCATGAACATCCCTGCCAGACTGGATCGTGCTTGTTGCCTAACACGAACCCTTCAAACTGGTTAAACTCAGCCTAAAGAACCCAAAGTGAATAGCAACTAGGATGTGTCTGTGGGTGGGAAAAGCTCTGCTGGTGCAGCCTGACATATTTCTTGATTCCCAGATTTCTTTGCCAAGCTGACTACTTTGCATTAGCTACTTTTAATTGAACACAGAGAGCCTCAGGGGGAGTATTATGAAAAGATGTTCAGTCAGAGAGACCTTGATGCAGCTCATGTCATGGACAAGGGATTGGAATGGCTTTTCCAGTAAAGCAGTTTTACCAGAGAAGCTTCTGTGGCCTTGGATTTGTCACAGAAAGTAGGTTTGAGTCAGAACCTTTTAATATTTTTTATTTAATACTTACCATTTTTCTGCAGCTCTCAGAGTCCTTCACCAGCTGGGGCAGGAGCAGATGAAGCAAAAGTTGACCTCCAGGGCTTGATGCTGCCTCCACCTCCAGCCATGCTTGTCTCAACTACCAAAGGTCAGTGTTAGGAAATTAAATTTGAGGGTTTATGGTTCTCCTTCCCTGATAACATCACTTTACTCCAGCCCACCTAAGGCAATTCTGCCTCTCTGGATCGCTCAGGGCTGTGACCTGGGCAGTTCTGGAGCCAGGAATGGATTTCTAGTGGGACAATCTTCCTCCTCGTGGGAGCAGCTGCTGGAGTCCTGGGGGCTGCTTAGATGTCACTGAAGGGGAAAAAAGAAACAAAAAAACACTTCTCAGGAAATCTCTGCACAAAGAAATGTTCATCTGTTTCTGTTCATCACAGAAACAGTCACATGAAGACCTAACAGAGTCCTTAACCTGCTTGTTTATTGATCAGAGATCATCTGCCTCTCCTGCTGGAGACTGAATATAATTAGGGAAATTAAATGGTTAAGGCTTCATTTAGGGCAGGACTGACCACACAGTCAGAAAGGAAAGCATTTTATGGGATTTATATCAACATGTTTTCCTGGTTCCACTCACATCCCCATTTTCCCTTTGTAGGAGCAGTATTCAGCTGAATTTGTACCTAACCAGCAGCAAACGGTGTCCAGGGGACACCTGCCAAGGCCCTGCCTGGATAAAAGGTGTTGGGGTCCTGCTGTAAAGGCCAGCATCCCCTGGAGTGGGGCTGGCACAGCACATGTGGGGTGCAGGGGGGTTGGGACAATGCTCCTGGAGCTCTTGGCTGGTTTCTGCTGCCCCAGCTGAGGGTGGTTTCACAGGAATGAAGCCTGAGGGGAGCAGAAGTTCAGCAGCTGTCAGAGGGGGAGATGGCAGAAGGAAAGCAGGAGTGGAGTGACAGAGGAAGAAGACAGAGAATTACATTGCCAAAGGAAAGAATCCGTGAGAAAAGGATGAAAACATAAGGCAAAAAGATGAAAAAGGAGTGGAAGGAAAATAGAGAAGGGGGAAAGGAAAAAACCAATTTTGAGACAGTTTTTTCATCTTTTGGCTCATGTTAACTCAGGTAGTTTGGCAGCCAGCCCTTGGCTCTGTTATTTGGGATTGGGATTGATGGCAGCTGGTGGCTACTGATGGAATGAGTCACATTTGCTGCTTCCCCTTCCTTTTATGGCCATTAATGATTCACATTTGCTGTGGGCTGCTGAGTTCCACCACACCACGTTCCATCTGCATTGAGCCTCAGAAGTCACTGTCAAGCTTTGCTCCTCAGATAACTTTGCTCTGGCAAGAGGAGCTGAAACTCTGCTCTGAGAGCAGACACCCTTGGGATTTTCAGGAAAAAAAACATTCACTGACTCCTTCCCTCTGGTCTCCAGCAGCTCCTCTTGAAGACAGGAATATTTACCCATGCAGAACAGAGGTACTGCAGCTAGGCAGAGCTGTCCCTTCTCAGTAACCAGAGTTTTGGAGACCCAAGCAGATATTCCTGTCGATTTGGGATATGTGCAGGCAAAAAATGTTCCTTAAAGTGTTCTCAGCTGGAGAGGAACCAAAATGTTCCAACCAACAAAGTTAGATTTTGACAGTTCCCATATTGTGAATATTGGCTAAAAGCCAGTGTTAAAGCCATAAAGCCAAACTGAGATTTTAGGCAAAGAACACCCTGCCTGTCCCATCCTTAGTGATAAATAAAAGGTTTCCAGTACTTTGGTGCTGTTACTTTGAACTACCAGGCTGAGCCTTGGCAGGTCAGATACCCATATCACAAAGTCTAGAATAAAAAGAAATATTCACTGTCCTACCCTCAGAATCAATTAGGAGACAATGAAAAATCCTCCACTCATTAAATCGCTTGGTTAAAGCTACGAGAAATTACTGAGGCAGTGTAGAGGAAACCCATATAGAAATGGTACTGAAGATTTGTCTTCAGAGCTCACTCTTGGCAGCTTGTGGAGATCTGAATATGCATTTTGAGGGATAAAAAAGCTGTGTTAGGACTGAGAAAGAATAATAATGGAGGCCGTGGTAAAAACAGAGAGCTCAAGCAGATCAGGGGCTTCAGGGGAAAGTCTTGAGCTTGTCTCACAGTGCTCAAGATGTGGGGGCTGCTCAGGAGGCCTTGGAGGCTCTTTCTCCTGAGCTTGCTCAAGGCTGGCAGTGAGCCTGGGATTCAACTCAGAAAACAGGAGTCTAAAAACCCAAGGTTCTAACCCGAGGTAAATTCCAGCTGTGTGTATGATCTTATGTACTGGGATGAGGGATTCAGGGAGAGCTCCAGCAGCCAGACCTGCTGGAAGGGGATCAGGTAGGAAAAGGCAGGCTGGTACCATTCCTGTGATGTCCAAGGAACCTGTGAGGCCCCAGAGGGCACCAAACCAAAGGTGAGATCCAGAGCTTCAGGAGGTTGTGCCACCATACAGGTCTGGGGTGAAGGTTAAAGGCAGGAGCAAAGGAGGGACAATGGGAAGCAGAAAGGGATGCTGAGCAGGATTGCTGAGACCACCAGTAACAGCAAAGAGCAATGGCCAGAGCTGCTTCATGCTCTTTGGAGTGGACAAATTGATCAAGAACAAGTTCTTGTTGTCCTGTTTGGCCACTCAGAGTGTGGCCAGGCTTACAAAGCCTCAGTGCTGCCCTGAGTGCTGGGGCTGTGCAGGGACAGCTCCCACAGCCTGGCCAGCACCGACACACTGCCTGTGAGCAGCTCCCAGACCTGGGGAGACACACTGCCTCATCTCCTTTGATGATTCATAAAGACATTACTGATGATGCCATAAGCTTTCCCACTCTAGGCTGGCCTGGGATTGCAGTCATGATGAGCTGGATGCAGCAAACAAACCATAAAACACAGGGTCACCACTCTGCAGCTGTTTGCTCCCAGCAGTGGGAACTGCCTTGCATTGATACCACAGCTCCTGTGACAATAACATGCTGGTTTTCTTGCCCTTTCTTTGATCTAGGGGACATCATTCTGCTGGTGTCACCTGTGGTACCTCCACGTGCCTATGGGGCTGTGCTTTCGACCTGTGCCCGCCGGGGCTTTGTGCTGCAAGGACTGCGGCAGCTGCAGCTCTCAGCACAGCAAGGCCTTGTGCTGGGCATGACAGCAGGGCAGGTACTGTGCCCTTTGTGCCCTGGCTTACCCCTTGCTCTGCAGCTAATTGTGCCAGCACTCCTCCAGTGAGTGCTTGAGGACATCCATTCTCTCTTTTCTAGCTCTCCGTGTTCCTGTGCTGCTCTGGATGTTTTCAGTGCTGGCTTTTTTCCTAGTAGGAAAATCCCAAAAAGCCTTAACCTCTCATGGAGAACAGGAGTGTAAAATCATCCTGCTCCTACTAAAACAAACATGAATTTTGCCATTGATGTCAGAATAAGCAAGAGCTGGCAGTAGCTCCATGAACCAAAATACTGCAGAGGTGGTTCAGGAGAAGGAGGCTTTACAAACAGACTGATATTTGGTGATGTACTTCACAGTCCCTCTGGGCCCTTCAGCATGAAGTCCCCAACTTCAGTGCATTCCAGATGGGTTTCAAAAAGAGCTTTCAAAATTTTTTTTTTTTTTTCCTTTGAAGCTCTGCCTAACATGGTGATAGGTTTGAGGTAAAGTGCACTTGGCATTTTGACAAGTCAGCCTAAGGAAACAGCAATAATCACAAATGCAAGGTTGCAGTCAAACTTAACATATGCAAGAAGTCCAGTGCTGCACTTCTTACATTATAAATCCCACAGGAATCATATGACACCTTCTCTCACAAAGGAGTGGGCTACACACTTCAAATCATCGTGCTGAGGGTTCTCAGTCAGGAAATGCATAATTTTGCAAATCAAACTCTACAAATCCCCTCTTTTCTGCTTGTTCTGTGATCAGGCCTGAGGAATAACAATGTCCCTGCCCATAATATTTTGTAGAATTAATATAACCTATTTATGGAATACTACAGCCCAAATAGCCAGACATTTGGAGCATGCTGTTAAATGTCCCTTAAGGAGTTAACAGCAGCAACCATTGCTCCAATGTGCTGTTTGCAGCTACAATTTCTCAAAATCATCCCTTCATTTGGGACTCCAGATAATCTTTGAGTGACTTAGGGTGGTGCCACCTATCAGCTGAATTACAACTGCTGTGGTTTTAGCCCAGCCCAGCTGCAGGGCAGAATGATTTTGTGTTAAGCCTCTTCCCCGAGTTTAAATTAAGTTTCTCTGTCTCAGGAAAAGATGACGCAGAACACCCAGATATTGAAGTTCCTATGGCTCAGTGGTGAGCTGTATTTTGTTATGCCATTGTAATTTATCTATTTGCTTGAGCCCTATAGTAATTACATCTGGATTTAGCAGTCTAATCTGCCCCTCATTATTTCAGATTGCTGTCTTTTGCCCTGGCAAGAGTTCAAGCTCACCTGATGGTCCTGCAGGAGGAGAAATCCCTGCTGGAGCCCGCAGGCGCTGCCTGGTGCTGCTGCTGAGGAAGGAGAACGCCAGGCATCACATCCCTGCCTTGGTGACAGGTAATGCTTGCCCTGCCCAGCAGCCTGGGAGGGAGGGTTTGCATTTCAATGTGTGTGAGTCCACATTAGCAATCCAACCACAGCTGTACACTGCAGGGAATATTTATTGGGAATACCAAGGTCTGCTCATGTTGCTGTAGGAACCTCCAGACCAACATGTGAATCAGTCACTGCTACACATCCAACAGAGCTGCCTGACCTCTGCCAGTTGTTTGATGTTTAGCTCTGGAGTCCTCTTGAACTTGGAATCACCGAGCAGTTCCTCATGGAAGGGGCCTCAGAAGGCCTCTCATCCAGCATCCTGCTCAGCAGAGCATCAGCAATGAATTCCCTCAGGATGCTCAGGGCTTTTTTTCTGTCAGGTCTTGAAAATCTGCAAGGACAGAGATTCTCCTGCCTCCCTGGGCCTTTGTTCCATCATTATGGAAAATGTTTCTCCTTTATGTGAAGTTGTAACCTCCTGTTCGGATTTGTGAGCTTTGTCCCTGGGCGCTTCAAAGCTGGGCCTGACTTTGGCATCTCACACCCAACACATGGAGGTGTTGTTGGGGCTGTCCTGTTCAGGGCCAGCAGTTGGATTTCAAGGATCCTTGTGGATCCCTCCCAGCTCAGCATTTGCTGGGTGTTTATGGCCTCAATCACCTCCTCTCAGAAGCTCTTTTTGCCCAGAGAGGTAGGGTAGCCCAAATACAGCTGTGCCACTGGGCCTGAGGGCAGTGTCTGATCCTGTCAGCCTCGAGTCCTGCATCCTTGTGACTTCCAAGCACCCCAAAGATAACTCATTTTGTACACAGGAACTGCCAAAACCCAGCCAAGTTGCTGCCTTAAATCTTCTTACTTCAGTTTCTATTTTCTTGAGGATCAGTTGACATCAACCTCAAGTGGGGAAAATCAGAGGCAAAAGCAGTGGTCAGGAGGGAACAGAAATCCTGCCCTGCTTGGCTCTTCCCAACAAGGGTCACTGTGGGTGACCCTTCCATTAACACCATCCCACACAGCCCAATTGTTTCCTTTAATTTATCCACAATAGCAAAGAACATTTAGAGGTTGGGGGGGATGGGGGGTGGGGAGAACAATGACAATTGAAATAGTCCTGGGCTTTTTCTCCTGAGACTATCACAGAATGTTCTGAAAACATGTGCAGACACAGAGGATTAATCATGGCACAGTAATTACAGCCCCATGTCACCTGCTGCCTCTGCACCCAGGGAAAGTTGCTCATTAAAAAGTGCAGTTTCTGCTGCTTCCCTCAGTGCCACAGATGATGTTTTGTGTTCATGTTTTGCACGGGGAAATTTCCACTAGAAATATATAGGTGGGGCTGGAACAAAGGGTTGTCTGGAAAGGCAAAATATTTTCCCTCATGCTGGAGAACTCAGGGTTTCTCTTTTTGGTTGTGACAGATTTTGCAAATGCCTCTTTCCATGTGTTCTGTGCTATTTTCATCAGTCCTGTACTGCAGAAAGACACCTTAGTCCATATTCCAGAGCCCTGGAGAGGGGAAGCTGATATTCTTCCCACACAAGCCTTGGTTTGGCCTCTGGGAAGTGGAGAATAACACTAAGATTGGAGTAGAGTAAATAACTCACCAAGAAGTTTTGCATTTGTAATCAATATGAAAGCAGTTGCACCTTCAAGGTCGTGAACACTGTTCAATTTTCAAAGCCAGTTAAAATTTTACAATTACTCCTGAAACAGCAGATAAATAGATGGGTAAGGATCTCTGTCCTGAGGTTCAGACACAACACATTTTTTGTCCAAGCTTTACTTTCTGCCATACCCTGAGTTTGAATAAACAACAGGCAATACTGCTGGGACAGTGATGGCCCATTTTTGGTGCCTCACGCCTTTTGAATTTTGAGAAGCAAGTGATTGTCAGTGGTAAATTTGACATCCAAGCTTTGCCATCAGCCTCTAGCACCAATAATCCATTTCCCATGCTCCACTACAGTGAATTTTTGACAGGCTTGTACGGTAGGAAGCAATCAAATGTGTACAAAGTAATTTAAAAAATAACAAGCCTTTAAAAGTGTGGCCTGAAACATTATTACAGAAGGCTGAACTAATTGTTGTGGAAATGTACTGTATGCAACACCTTAATGCACTGCCTGTGCATAACCCAGCTCTTTGGAGGGAGAATGGGAGCCAAGAGATTGTGGCTTTAAGCACTTAGTGTCTGTAAAAGTGGTGTGGAATGGGAGATTTTCCAGGCTGGAAATCACAGGAGCAGAACATGATGTCTCTGTTCAGGTCTGTCACCCCAGCAACACCTCCCTGCACACGAGGGCCCTGTGGGATGCAGGATTTTGGCCTCATGTCTGGAAGTGTGAGACACCTTGAGGGCCTCCACGTGAGCACTGGGCTCAGATTTGGGACCCTTCCTAGGAGACACCACCTTATTTAAGATATGTATTCTAATTCAGGAGCTCTGTGGCACCATCTGTGCGCTTGTTCCACCTTTCAGTTTCCAGCAGAGGTTAGAAGGGGTTGGAAACAACTGGGTGCTGATGAAAAAGCCAGAGAAAGCTGTGAGCCAGCCTCAGTTTTCAACAGCTCCTTGTCCTTTTTTAAGTGGTCCATGTGATCTGGGGCAGAGGGGATGGCTCAGTTGCCTTTGGTGTCTCGGTGAGCTCAGTCTGTACAGGAGCTGTGGCCAGTGACTCCAGCGTTTGACAGCAGAGTGTTTTCATGTCAGGCTGAGCAGAGCTCTGCATTCCTCACATTTCCTGCTGTTCTGAGCACAGGGCTGATGGATGAGCTGGCAGAGGCAGGCCTTGGCATCGGGCACAGCATCCCCCCTGCAGCTGCTGGAGCAGCCCCGTCCCTCTGCTTCCACGGGGCCCCGTACGCTGCGGCCACGCTGCACAGCCTGGGTAGGTCAGGGTGGGTGGGGAACTGCTCTGGCCTGGCCTTTGCAGGATCAGACACACAGGGAATGCTTTGGGTTGGGAGGGACCTCAAAACTCATCCCATTCCACCCCTGCCATGGGCAGGGACACCTGCCACTATCCCAGGTTGCTCCAAGCCCCATCCAGCCTGGCCTGGGATACTTGCAGAGATGGAGCAGCCACATTAACAAGGGATTTTCCTGAATAAAAGCATTAGGAATATGTTTTTATCTGTAGCATCTCATGCACTGTTCTGCCAGCCAATCACTGTGACTCTCATGGAATAATCAATGGAAATGAAAATGAAAATACCTTTCTAAAGTAAATTAAAAGATGCATGCAAAAAGAAATTATTGAAACTTGACACGGTAACATCCAATTAAGTCTTAATTAAGATGATTAAAGATTAATAGCCAATCAATACATATTTATTGCCATAGTTTCAAGATAAGTCAAAACATTAAAATGAGATAAATTGGTTGTTGTGTGTAAAACTGAAATGTGCTGAAGTGATAAATGCTGGCAGCTGTAGTTCTGTAGGTGCAGAAAAGGCACTTTCCAATTTCATTTTACTCAGATATTCTAGATTTCAGTTTGTACAATTGTATTCACTTTGGTAACTCATTCATTCAAAGCTGGGAGACTGATAGGATTTCAAACAGCAAGGAAATGGCTTTTTTGTTCTTAATCTATGACTCACATGGGTGAGTCTTAAACCTCCTAGTTCTGTACACTTTGAGTAAAAAAATCCAATGTTTATTTCGCTAACTACAGGTTGGTGGGTTTTATGTGTTCAGCAAGTTAATTTAGTTTAATTTAATTTAATTGTTTGAAAATTTGGATGCCAGGACTTTTGAGTTAAAATATATTGCTCTCCAAAATCAAACTGACACTAAATCCTAAGGAAAAATGAAAATTAAATGCATGTCATTCACCATTCTCTAGCATTATGAAAAGTTATGATGTAGAAATAAGTAAGTAAATAAATATTTATTGTTACAATATCTTAAATAAGCATGTAGTGAATCAGTATGGAACAAACAGGGATTTCTGGTGGGCCAGGGATTCTCCAGGCTGTGTTGTTCCCAACAGGACTGTGGATACAAGCACAGTGTTACAGCAGTCCCCAAATTAGCTCCCAGTTGTGTGCCCTGCACAATGTCCTAGAAAGAAAAATGAGGTATTGATTTAATGTGAAGTCAGTCATTAGTTATCAACCCAAAACCGGTGCCTTAAATCATTTTGGTACAGATCTATCAACTCTGCCTAATGGTGTGAATAAGGATATCAGAATTACAAGGGAATGTATTTGCTTTACACGGCAAAATGTAATTCCAGGGAAGGACTGGGACTAATTAGAGGGGGTTTGCTGAGTTAATATTCCTCACTCAGGAGGCTTTTCCTAAGCTGCAGTGTGAGGAGACAGTGAAATGCTGGTTGGGATTTATGCAATTCCTTCACAGCAAAAGGGTTGAGATGTGTTTTCATGGGGTAACAGTTTTGTTTTGATGCTCTCCCTGGGCAGGAGGAAACCTCAGCGCGGTGCCAGAGCCCCATCACATCCCTCTGGATTTTCTGTGCCACCGAGTTTACGCTGCTGAGCCCGGGATGGAGCAAGTGGTGATGCTGACAGTGGTGGGGATGCAGGCTCTGAAGAGTGCTGGAGAGCTCCTCCAGCAGATCCTGCAGATCCCTGGCCTCAGGGGTCAGTCTCGGAGTGCAGGTGATCCCAGCTCTGGGCCAGGGCTGGAGACCTTGGGCAGAAAGGTTTATCCTGGGTAGCTCTTTTTAGCATAGCAGGAACATCGTGGAAAATGTGGTCAAGGGGCCTCAAGAAGAATGTGTTTCCTTGTTACCCCCCCTAAAGAGCTGCAGAATTTATCTCAGTTTGTTATGGGCAATCACAAACTGCTCAGGTGGGCATAATTTGCTTCAGAGAGCATCAAATGAGTTCCAAGAAGTGCTTGGACTTGCAGAGCTTTTATGTAACACAGAGCATTTTGTCCCTCCCTGAGCACTGGGAGGTAAGGCTGGGCTGGAACTGGGGCAGGAATTTGGGAGTCACAGGCTGTGTTCTGTCCAGTGACAGCCTTGGTGAGCAGAACCAAGGCACCTGAGGGCCTCACGCTCCGCTTCCCCCACAGGAGCAGCGGCGATGCCGTCCCCACGCTGGCTGCTCACATGTGCATGAAAAGGGCTGTCAAGCCCCAGGCAGGACAGGGAGTTTATGTCATTTCATGTGCAGGTTGCACTCAAGTGTGATAACACAGGAGGTGTAGGCACAAAGGGCACAAGTCATGCTGTGTTGTATCCAGCTCTCCCAAAACTCTGTTGAAATCCTAACTTGACATCCCGTGAAGTTCTCTATCCAAGGTCTGAAGCAACAGAAACTTCCAGCACTCATGGATTGAGCCCTAAATACCTTCCTACATAGTCAGAAGACAACTTTACAAACCCAGAAACATTGAAACTACTTTAGAGACAAGTCAGCATTCTGCTGTAGTTTGTTACAACGATGAACATTGCTTAAAGTGTTATGAGGGGTGCTAAAGAATCCATAATTATGGATTATGCTGTGCCAAGCCACATCATTGTTATTGTACTCTCAGTGATTCCCTTTCAACTCTCCTCCATTAGCTGTGCTCTCTAATCAAATCATGGCAATTGCTCCCTGTGGCTCCCTCTTGATTTCCCAGATAACCCTATTTTTTTGTTCACTCTAATGGTATTTCTTAGAATTTGCATCTTGTGGGTTTTCCCAGTATATTCCTACATTTGCATTACAGTCCATCCTGGATGAAACAAAAGTCAAAACAGCACTGGAACTTGTGCAGGGAAAAACAATCAGTGTGAAATAAAATGTTTGTGTCCAAAACAAAGCAGAGCATCTATGAAACACAAACTGCTGTCTGCTTCTAAAAACATTTTTCTTGACTTGCAGCAGAGCCTGATTCAGGATTTGAGCTCCTAGGCCTGAAGTGGCTGCCCCACCTCACTCGGTGTCAGGCCAGGGAAATAACCCCCTTTGAGGCTGGGGACACTCAGTGGCAGAGCAGCCTGGACACGCTGATGTCCAAGCCCGTCCTGCTGTGCGCGCTCCGCGGCGTCGACGCCTTCCGAGCCCTGGGAGCTGCCCTGAAGGGATGGACACAGGGCAGGGACAGGCTCAGCACGGGTGACAGCCTCCCACAGGCAGTAATGGCCTTGACCCCAGAGGTGACCTTCAGACAAGCCATCCTCTTCTTCACAGAGGCAGATTTGGTACCTGGTAAGGCTCGTTTTTATTGTTTGTGTTATCCTCAGCTATGGGGTGTGTGGGGATTGATTGAACTTGGACAAAGGAATCCAGTGCTGGGGGTTTTCTCAGGCACAGAAAAACGTAATAATGTGGGGGTAAAGTCTGTGCTTGGCTGAATTAAGATGAGGCAATGAAACCAGCAGGAGCCAGCTGAGGTCATCTACAAGGTGGCCTATTTAATTAATGTGGCTGTGCTTGGCCTGGTGCCCTTTCTGATGATCTTGAGGTACTCCATAAGTACTAATTAGATATCAGATCAATTGGCAGGATCAGTAAATAATACCATGCATTTTAAACCTTCTCTACAAGAGAAACTGAAGAACAGAGCCCAAGAGCTCTCCCACCTAAATGTGGGTCCCTAATTGTGGTGCCAGACTTTCAGCTTGATGCCTCAGCCTTGCCCCGAGCTCAGGGAGATGAAGGTGTGACCAATCTGTAAGAGCCAAAGAAAACAGGTTTCTTGAGAATTTCTTTTTATCTTGGAGGAGAATGAAGAGAGGAATGGAGACCTTTGCTGTCAAAAGCTTCTCAGAGTTCAGTGATGTGTGCCAGCATCGATCTTCCAGCACAGTAAATTTGATAGTTTCCTTCTGTACCAGGAAATGTACAGCCATGCCTCTTAAAACTAAATCACTGTGCAGACTCTGGGGTTATTGATACTGCATGCTTTAGAGCAGCGGACTACAAGCTCCCACTGTTTTCTTTTAATGTGAAATATTCAGAGAAGAATTGGAGCTGCCTGACTCCTCACACCCAGAGAGAAACAGTTCTGAGCCCTGACAGTTTCTGGCAGGGAATTGGAACAAGATGGTCCCTTCCAACCCAAGCCATTGTGGGATTTTATGATTACTCAGGAGCAGAGAGAAATCAAAGACTGTAGTAACACCATGTATCAGCTGAGGGGGAGTGATGCAGTCCCATAAGTGCTTTCGTGCTTTGAATTTCCAGGCCTTCCTTTATCTTTCCTTGGGGAAGAAAAGTCCTTTGTCATCAACACAAACTTAGACACTTGTGTCAAACCCACTGTGCCTGTGTAGTGTGCAGTAACAAATTGGCTTTGCTGAATACCAAGAGGAAAGATTTGTCTGGGAAAAGATCCTGGGTTTAGGCTCACAGCAAGTTTGATTTGTCAGTGAACTATGGGGGTGTTCTCTGTGAGACTGGTGAGCAAGAAGAGGAGCCTTCAGAAGAGAAGGCATCAGACATCCCAAAGTGGTGTCTAAAACTGTAAGAGTTCACGCACTGCAGCCCTTAATTAAAGTTATCTTGAGATGGAAAGGCAAGGTAAGAGGAAAGCAGAGCTGTGAGCTCAGTTTATTGAGGAAGGTTGTAATGGCAGTGCCAGCCTTGTGCACCAAAGCCACTGTGAGGAACAAAGGAGCACAGCTGAGGCAGAGCTTCAGCATCCTGCACTATCTCTTTTATAAGGTAATTCCATTTTTTCTTTGTGTTTTTATTGTTGTGGGAGGAATGGAGAGGCCTCCTGCTCAAGAACAGCTCTCCAATATTTTGTAGCAGGTTGAACATCTGCCCTGCTAAATAAAATTACCTTTGTCACCCTCCAGCCCCAAACTGTGAATGTTTCCCATCTGTGAATCCATAAAAGTACCTGTCCTTCCTTTTCCAGATCCAGAACACCGCCCTGCTATGAAATACCTTCCACCCCCTGGCAGGAGCTCCAGGACTGAAGGGAAGACCACAGGTAAGGAAAAAAACAAGTTATTTTAGACTCTTAAATAGATTGAAAAGAACTGCATGTCCTGTGTCAGAGCCATTGAAATGGGATTAGTAAACCCTTGGTTAGACATCCTAATCCCAGGCAATTGGGAAGGAAAGGCCAGTGCTGGGGGAAGGTGTGAGTATTGTCACATCATCTCTTCTCCACAGTCCTGAGAACGACCTGCTGAGGAATGGTGTGGAAAGTCAGCTGGAAAAGTAATTAATGTCAGCTCTTTAGTGGCCTTTTTCAGGTGTAGATCCCAGAAATGACAATTTTCATCACGTCTTAGAGGGGTGAAATCAGAGCAGAAGGTGAATTTCCTATGTCTCAGATGGGATGTCTCTGTCATTTACATCCCAGTGCTGCCAGGTCACCATGGGATTCACACATCCTGAAAGTCCTTTCAGATAACCCCAGCACTAAGGAAAAAAGCTGGTGCTGGGAGGATGAGCTAAAAAGTTATGAGACAAGGCAAGGACCTTAGGCCTGGTTCTACCTGCTATTTGTGCTCTTATTAGTGCAACAAACATGTGGAAAGAGAAAAAGGAAATTAGGAATTAGGAAAAAAACACTTTGGCTAAATACCTTCCAGATACATAACCCTGGAAAATAGATATACATGGATTTGGACAGTTATAAATACAAATAAAAAGAGAAGGTAATTCTGTTCTGACAAACAGATTTTAGTTTTTTCTTATCTACCTTGCACATCACAGTGGCTAAACTTGCCAACTGGAAAAGAAAATCTTTTATCAATCTGATGCAGGATTCCCCTCACTGTGCCCTAGATCTGGATAACTTCTCAATTCTCATGTGCCTGAAGTGCCTTAATTTTCCTCATCTCCAGGTCACTGCAGGTTTTATGTTAGACTGGAGAGAACATTTTTCTATTGGCTTTTGTTCTAAGCTCTGATTCCCCACACTCCTTTCATCCTGCTCCGCTTCTGAAGAGCCACTGGAGCAGTCATTCCTGGCTGCTTGGGGAATGCCAGGGAGATTTTATCAGCAGCACTTCTTTGTTTCTGAGAGAACATCAAGCAAAACACCTGAGATCTGGGAACACCAGAAACAGGGCAGCATCTGACTTGACTGGAATATTGGGAGCACAGATGGGTTTAAAATCACTGTTAACCACACCCTGAAATTCCAGAAGTAACCAAGATCCAACATGATTTAGGACTTGCAGTCCTGATCAGCCTGTGCTCCTGGGATGACCAGAGAAGGGGGAAACACCCTCCAGGGTGTCCCAGGACATCTGGAATCAATCCGTCCATGTCCCAGTGTAACACCCTAAAATGTCAGTGTCACACTGTAATATTGGCTGCTTTATGTAGAGATGATAGCACAATTCTCACATTGTCTCAGAACACACAGAACTCACTCAAATCTGCTTCTCTCCTTTAGTGGGTGACAGCTGGAGGTGCCAAGCAGAATCCCTGTTTTCCTACCTGCAAGCAGGTGAGAGGAGAGCAAATGGAAAAACGTGGCTTGACCAGGACTTGGTGGAACTGAATCATCTGGATGTAGCAGCCCAAAATAAGCAGAAGGATGATAGCAGCATTTTCCTTAGGCTGGAATCCAGGCAGTGATGCACCCTGAGCATGCCAGGAGATGTGGTGGTATCTGCTTGTCTTGAGCTCCCACTTATTTGAAGTCACACCTATCTGAACAATTACCTATAAATAGCATATAAACTAAACTCTATTTTCACTGTTAGGCTATGAAATCAAAACCTATGTAATAATTTTATGGGGAGGCAAAAAGGAAAGGATTGTGAGGAATGGATCTAAAAATATTTCAAAGTAGGGAAATGTAATAAAGACCAGGAAAGGCTCTGAGCAGCCAGAACTGGAAATCAGGCAGGTTTGAGCATTGCCAAACAGGTAACTCTGGTAATTCATGATCAGCAGAGATTGTTCCATTGGTAATTAGTGGTATTTTCTCTAATTCTTGTTACTTATAATTGCTGAGGAGAGAAAGCCAGCTCTGAGTCACAAAGTGTCTTTGACCAAACCAAGCTGGAAATCGTCCTGAAGTGTCTAAAGTCCCTAAACATGCAGCAGGTAGTGACTCACACAGCAGAAAAATGAGAATATCTGCCCAAAAACGTGGCAGATGGTGAGGAAAACATCTGGAGGCCACTGAGTGCTTACATAACACACACAGGTGAGGTTGCTGAGCTGCCCAGCAGCTTCCTGCACTTCCAGGCTGTTGCTATGGAACCCTTCCTGTTCAGGAATGATGTGAGGAAACAGCACATCTGTAACAGGAGGGCTCCCTGTGGCACAAAGTTTCCTTATCAAGTGGGGAGGAAATCATCTTTTTTATGGTTTTTATTTTGATTTTTGATCCTGTGTTTCTGTGCCATGTCCTGCTTGTCACCTGGAAATAACAGCATGAAGTTCCAGGTAGCCTCATTGATACTTTGCTGTACTGACATCTGTGTAATTAGTACTGGGGTGTACAGGAAACAGAAAATGGCATTTTTGGTACCCAAACAGATCAGCTTTAGCAGCCTGTAGGATGCTCCCCTGTGCTCATGCTGATTGATGTGGTTCAGCACCAGCAGTTCCTGGGCTTCTCAGACTGGTTCTGACACTGCATTTGCCAATAAATCTCCAAAAGATGTTATGAGGATAAAATATTAACTATACTCTTAGTAGCAAGTACTTTAGCAAGACTAAAAATTTGAAAATGCTGTCATTTAGAAATGGAATTTATGTATTTTTCTACCATTAAATCCATTTTCATCAGACAGCAAAGCTTTCTTGCTCCTGTTTGTTTTCTGTTCCTCAGAGTGCTGCACCTTCCAGGCAGCTCTGCTGGGAGAGCTGTGTCAGAAGCAGAAAGTTTTTTCTGGAATGTCAGTTTTGGTAAAGACAATTCAGTTAATTAGTGGTTTATGACATTAATTGGGACCTGTCAGGGTTGTTAGTCCCTCTCTGAAACAGAGCTCTAAAATATACAGGACACCAGAGTAAGAATGTAATGCTCAAGGATTACATCACATACTCACCACCATTCCCATGAAAAATGTAAAAGGGAATATTTTACCTCTCTTTAAACATTAATCTGTAATATAAAGGTTTGAGCCTTGTCCGACAGAGCTGCCACAAAAACTTTTTGGACCTGGAGCAGATTTCCTTGATGGAGAAACCTCCAAGATTAGACTGTTTCATATACATTTTTAATCTGAAAACCCAACAAAGCAAACCCAAATAAAGAAATAAATGATCCTGTATGCCCAGGATTTTTATGGACTTGTTTTGTTGGTATTTTTGTGAACTTCCTGCCAGGTTTCTGCTGCCCCCATCCCCAGCTGTGTGCCTGGGGTAGCAAACAAACCTGACTGTATTTCACCCCGCTTTGTTCCAGGGGCACAGGTTCTGTGCACGCTGCTGCTCATCAAACCCGGTGTCTGGAGCCGCGGGTTGCCGAGGATCCTCCGGAATTTACACCTGGAAAAATTCCGCGTGGTCGGAATGAAACACCTGGACCTGGATGCGGCCGCTGCCTCCGCGCTCCTGCCCTGGGAGGTGCAGCAGGTTGGTGAAGGGAACCAGCTCTGTGGTACCTGGGGAGGGGGAAAAGGGATGAGCTGTGGATAATCCATTCCTGAAAGCCCCAGCAGTTCCCAGCCGGGATTTTGGAGCTGTTGCTGGGAGCTATATGGAGCAATCAGATCTGTACCTTATCAGCACAAAGAGAGCTCAGTGCTGGGGGTTTCTTTTATCACATGCCATAAAGACAGCTCTGCTTTCTCCCAAACGAAACTTTGGGGAGGAAATGGGCAATACAGACCTCAAAGGAATCTGCTCAGCTCTTCCTCTTTCCCTGCCAAACAGGTGTCCTCTGTCCCAGGTCATTCCAGGTAGGGCACATCCAGGGAGCACGTGTGCCTGGGTTTATTCCATGTGCTTACAGCTGGGGAAGCCTCCTGCCCTGACAGGGAATGAATGCACATCTCTGGGGTGCTGTTACCTGAGATTACACTGCACACACAGCTGAACCCTGGGAGCCAGGCTGGAAAAATCACCTGCAAGGAGAGGAAACTGTCCTTGCTCATGTCTAATAGGCAATAAAGAGGGTTCTTAAATCTTAGGGCATTGTGGGGTTGATTAGCTAAAAATAGATGTTTGTTTCTGCTCTTTCATGGCATCAAAAACCTTTTCTTTCCCCAACCTGACGTACCCAGAGTGTAAGGATACTGTGAAAACCAGGGAACTGAACTCTGGGCATTTGAGGGGAGTTGGATTATTATTTTTTTACTTCCCTTGGGGAAAAACAATCTGTGTTATTTGATTGCTTTCCTGAAGACATTTAACCACTTGACTTTATAAAAAATAATTGATGTTGCACTTGGGTTAAGCTTGGAGAGTTTCTAACACTATCTCCTTGAAATTCTTGGTAGAGGATTCCAGAAGAAAACAGGTACATGCCAAGGCAGTGCTCTGGAACAATTAATACCTGCATGGTAACAGTGAGGACAGACATCTGAGTTTTAAATATTTACACTGGCAAGAGAGACACAGTGGCCATTAGGGCTGATGTGCTTCCCAATGTTATTAAATCACAGAGCTAAATACAAAATGCCTTTTTGTTCATCTGAAACAGAAAACATCTTAAAAAACCCCAAACATCCTCAGGAAGCAATGCAGATGCATGTGGGGTAAATGTGAGGAGAGGTTGTTTCCTGAAAATTTCCTTGATTTTGGAGTTCTCCAACACACCAGAGCAGCTGTTGAGCACTGATTCAGTCGCCTTGAAGAGCTGGTGACTAATGAGTATAAAAATTACAGACTGTTGGGGTTTTGTTCATGAGGAGAAAAGCAGGGTTTGAAAGTGAGGAAGCAAAGAGAACAGTCTGCCTCTGCTTAGGGGGAGCAGACAGTGGGAAATGCTTTCTGCTGTCCAGGAGCCCCTGCTCCTTTCAGAACAGCAGGAATGGCTCTCACAGGGGAGGGCTGGGAAAGGCTGAGCTCCCAAGATAAGTAGGGAGATTTTGAAAAAGCCTCAGCAGGCTCCAGGGACTTGGTTATTTGGAAAATCCGATGGGTAAGTGGCTCAGTGACAGCCGTGGGGGCAGGGCTGTTTTTCCCAGCTCAGTTCCATGTACAGCATTTGCATGGGAGGAATGTTCATGATGGATCTGCTCCTCAGCCTATGACACAATCCCTGGCATTTAGCAGGTCACAGAATCCCAGTTGGGATAATCCCAGTTGGATTTGGAAGTGACCTCTGGAGATCATCCAGTGCCACCCCCCTGCTGGGGCAGGGTCACCCAGAGCAGGTGACACAGGGATATATCCAGGTGGGTTTGGGATGTCTCCAGAGAGGGAGGCTCCAAGCCCTCCCTGGGCAGCTGTTCCACAGCTCTGCCACCCTCCATGGAAGGGATTTCTGCCTCAGATAGAGGTGGAATTTCTTGTGTTTCAGTTTCTGACCATCACCGCTCGTCCTGTTGCTGAGCACTGCTGGAAAGAGCAGTGGTGCTGGCACTATCCCCTGACACCCTTGGAGATATTTATATGGATTGATAAGATCCATGATGAAATGTCATGTTGAAGATAGAGCCAGTGTGTCTGTCCCTTCTAGAAGTTCTGTCCAGGGCTTTTTTCTCACTTTACCTGCTCCAAAATCCATCTCTGGAGAACCCCCAAGCACTGGGATGTGCTGGTTTGTTGTGTGCACATGGCACTTGAGATCAAATCTGGGTTTATTCACTGCAAGCAAGACAACCTCACATCTCCTTTTCCTTTCTAATGTATTATTTACATGCACTTGACAAATATCCTTGGCAGCACGAGCTCAGCTCTGTGATTGCTTTTCCAACTGAAATAGTCCCCCCGAGCTCGGAGCGGCGTGTGGCCTTTGGAGCACGAGAAAAAAACAGCTGCTCTGCTCTTTGCTGAGGTTATCATATCACAGGAGCCACAACAAGATGTTTTATTCACAGTTTAATAGTGATTACAGACAATAAAGGTCATGTAAAAGAGCTGGCATTGTCTCCCCAGCTTCCAGCATGAGCTGGTGGTGTTGAGCCAGCGAGGAGCGCCCGTTCCCAGGGGGATTCTGCCCAGGGAGCTCGGATCTCCCTTCAATGCTCATCCAGCACATCCAGCCCTCTGCAGCTTGGGCTTTATCTTTCCAGTGGGCCCTGATCTCTCTGTGGAGGATTACCTGCTCTGATTGCCTGCAGTAGCAGGTCACTGGACTCAATAACCCCACGCTTCCCTCCAGCCCCATCCTGGCATTCCAGCGGTGAAGGCGGCTGGAGATCTCAGCCGCTCTTTAATCCCGTTAGTCCTCCCGAGCCAGCACAGCTGGAACTTCCTCTCAACCAAATCACTCCCTTAATTCCAGGCAGCTGCACAGGGGCAGCCCCAGCAGGGCTGCTGGGGACCCACAAGGGCAGGGAGACAGGATGGGAATGGAGGGAATGAAGGCAGCACTGCCCTGGTGGAGTCTGGAGCGCGTGTGAGGAGTGAGAGGAGCTGCCAGAAGCTCCCTGACACCATCAGTAACCACTAGAAACAACATCATCTTCAACCCCAGGTCCGTGGATTTGCTGGGGAACAACCAGAAGACAGAAGGGTTTTGTTACTTAGATCTAAAATCACTGGTTAGAAGCTCTGAAACAAAATACTTTCGTTTATTCTGGTCAGTTTAACAGAAACTGAATGTATTCTTTGCAGCTGTTTCCAACCTGGATGAATATTGATATGTTTGATCAGTCCTTTTGAAAGTTGTCATGAAAAACAGTACTGGTTTTTCATTCCCCAAAGAGAAAACCCATAAAAAAAAGTGGATTAAATCAATTTTTTTTTAACTAACAAAAATTTTCAAGCAGGAAGGGATTATTTTGTATTATACAGAACTGAATGAATGTCACCATTTCTCAGTACACTGTGACAAGCTGAAATTCTTCATCCTCATGCAAGCAGAGCTCTTGTCACCAGAGAGCCCCTGAGAGATGCACGGTGCAGGAGCATTGACAAACACCACACCCAGCCCCTAAATTACCCATTCAAGCAATTATTAAATTATAATTAAATAATCAAATCACCAATTTAAGCACAGGGGGCCTTCTCATGGAATATTTTGCCTTTGCAAATAGAGGGGGGAATATCAGGCTTGAGCCTGTGGTTGTCAATTCATAACCTACTTCTCAGAGATGCAATTTAGGAGGCAGGCGAGTGTGAGAAGATTTGGGTCAAAGGCAGTGAATGGTTGCACGTGACTGAAAAGCAGGGAGGCCTTGAAGTGTTTTATCTCCATATTTTTAAATGAATTGATAGGATTTGCTTTTAGAAATGCTTTATCTTGAGAATTGCTATCCTCTGCTGCTTTTAGAAGGTTAAAAAATAGAGGAATTAAAATCTCTGTGAATGACGTGATTCAGCTGAATCAAATGGTGGTTTTCCCTCCCCCCCCCCTCTTGTTTTTATTTCCTCAAAAACTGGGAAAAAAGGTAAATAGCCATGGGTTGGTTCTGGCAGGGAGCTGGAAATGCCCTTGTTTTTTAAGCTGGAGAGAACATCCAGCCCTGTGGGGTGCAGGGAGGCACAGCTGGATGTTCCTGACACCTTGTTCAGATGGAGGGGGAGGAGGAGGAGTGAGAACTGGATGCTCCTGCCATGTTATTTAGGTGGAGGGGCAGGATGAGGCACAGCTGGATGTTCCTGCCACATTATTCAGATGGAAGGGCAGGAAGAGGCAGAACTGGATGCTCCAGCCATGTTATTCAGATGGAGAATTGAGGATGTAGAGCTGCAGCTGCTGTGGGCAGCCTGACCTTGTGCTCAGCCCAGACATCTGCAGCAGGCCTGGCTTCCTGAGCTTCTCCTTGATTACAACAGGCAGCAAGGCCAGAGAGCTCTGCCACCCACCTGCCCCCAGCTCTGCTGCCTTTCCCAGGGTCCCAGAACTGTCTGTCTGTCTGTCTGTCTGTCTGTCTGTCTGTCTGTCTGTCCCCAGCCCTCAGAGCAGCCTCTCCTCACCAGTGCAGTGGCTGCTTCTCATCATTCCCTCTCATCCTTCCTCAGTGTACAACCCCAGGGTGTTGTGACCTCACAGCTCTGCTCAGGAGTGGCCTTGGGCTGAGCTGAGCGTGCTTGGAAAAGAAGCAAAGGTGGAGAAATTTGCTGTGGAGCAAAGGGCAGGAGAACAAACTGATTTCTTGCAGCCCCTGGTCTGACCTTCTTACTTTAAAGTTCTGTAGTCCTGATCCTAACTAGTGTCTGGAATTTACTCTTCAGGAAAAGCAGGAGGGGGTGTTGCCTTCTGTGAATGCAAAAAGCAAAGCTCTGGTATTTGTGATCCATCCTTTTATAGCAGCTTTTATAGAAGAATTAAACGTGCCTCCTCATCCCAGAGTATTTATGACCCTGGTGTTCTTGCTGGTGCCCTGATCTGGATGTCACCCTAAAGGAGCAGCACTCCTGTGATCTGCTGGATGTCACAGGAACTGCTTGGTGTCTGAGCTCTAGGTTTTGGAATCTTTAGTACAGCAGCAGTGTATTAAAGAGGAGAGAAAACAAGGAGCAACAGCAGGTTTGCTTACTCACAACTTTCCTTCCTAGCCAAAGGAAGGCTGGGATGTTCCCAGTGCTCACCAGCTCCTTATAACCTCTTCCACCTCTGGTTTCTCCTCAGGATCCAGCTGCTGTAGAAGCTCACTGTACCTACCTCACCTCGGGCACTGCCCTCGTGCTGTGCCTGCAGAGGCCCAATGCTGTGAAGAAGCTGATGGATCTCCTGGGACCAGAGGATCCTCAACTGGCCCAAGCACTGGATCCATGCCTCTGGAGGGCTCAGTATGGCACCAGCACGGTCCAGAATGGATTTTATGGTAGGTTTTTGTAAAAGAAAACTCCAGATAGACAATATGTTATGTATTGTTCCCTCCTGTACTGTCACTACAGAGCCAGCACTGGAGACCATTATTCCCTAGAAAGGTTTCCCTGTGTTCTTGTGGCTGAGCTGAGTGTGTCCCAAGCAATGAAATATTCCCCCACAAGATATATTCCAAAAGGGTTCTTCCCAGAGCAGCCTTAGCTCTGGTTTTATCAGAACAGATTTCCTTTGATCTCTTCCCTTCTTGGTCATTTTGTACTTTTAGTTTGGTTATTTTGGAATTATCCCCAAGAACCCATCTGTCTTCCCTGCTTGTGTGTCCCTTCCTGATGTCTCCATTACCCATTGGCCAATTCCAGGATTCCACAAAGACTGCAGGACCCTGAGTTCCTGTCACATCTCACAATGCTGATGGCTGCCTGGAGAGAGGAGATCCAAACCTGCTCTGGCTGAGGCAAGCTGAGGGAAACTCAGCTGCTTCTCATCTGGAAAGGCTCTTTCCAGCTGGCACATGGGCAGAGGCACAAGTCAGCATCCTTGGAATGCTGAACCATCCCAGCTCCTCTGCCAGCAGGGAAGCACAGGGATGTTGCAGTGTGTGTGTGGTGGGGGTGAAGGATGGGAAAATGGGAATTATCCCTGGAGAGAGCAGCCTGTGGAGACCACCCAACATTATTGCCACAAGAAAGGAAGGATGTAATTCCAAAATTCACATGGAATTAAGTGTGGTTAGCTCCCTGCCTGTGTTTCTCCTCAGTGTTGCACTGATTTTGCACCAATACTTAAAGGAATATAAAAATAATAAAGTGGCAATTTCTGTAAACTCAGGTGAGCTGGCAGGCACTGAGAAGAACTTTCCTGACAAGATCCATTGGATTATTTGGCTCTTCCCATTGCACCCTGGGCTGTGAAATCACTCCCCTTTTCATCCATATCGAGTGGGCTGCTGAGAGCTGGCAGGGAGTGAAGAAGCCACAGCTTGGGAAGGAGAACCAACCCCTTGCTGCAGGACCTTCTTTAACCCTGAGGACCTGGACCCAGGCAGGAGAGATCTCTCAGCACGATCCCACAGGATCCCACAGCGTTTGGGAGTGGGAGTGACTGAAGAGCAGGATCTACTTACACAAAAAAAGTGCTCAGGGCTCTCCAATACTTTTCCATTGTCAGCCCCTGTTTCTCTTGCTCTTGAGATGAATGGATTGTGTATCCAGATTGCTCTGAAGCTCCTCAGTCATGGCTAACAATGGCTAATAAACATCCCAAATTTCAGGTGTTTGCTACAGTTGGAGCATCCCCAGCACAACTCAGTGAAAATGAGCAAGGGAAGCTGAGTCTCATCCCATTTTTGCTGGGAGGTACAGGGAGCTCATTCACAAATGGCCCACAAAGCCCTCCCTGCACACATTCCAGGAGCAATAGCTGTAGCTGTAGCTAACCCTGATGGATCTGGCCCAGCTGCTCTGCTCTGGAGCCATCTATCCATAAGGAAAGGAGTGTTCCTAACCCCCTGCACCTCCCAGAGCTTGTCCTCCAACACAGGTGAAACATTTACCTACAAGTTAAACTGGAAGAACCTTCAGTGAGTAACTGGGGGACTGTGCAAGCCCATCTTCCTTTCCTAGGAGGGAACACCAAGCTTTCCTAGTTTTTCTCCAGCTGGGGAAAAACTTCAGTTAATGCCTGAAGCAGAGCAAACTCTCACTTCTGCTCCCAAAGTGACAGGGGAAATGCAATTTAGATGAAGATGGGGTTCCAGTGAAACTGGTGAACCAAGAAATGCAGCTTTAATCCTCTGGGGCTCAGCTGCAGAGGTGAACCTGCACCCTCTCATCTCTTCTGGGGCTTGGGAAGGCATTGGATTGTGCTTTTTCTTGCATCCAAAGAGCTCTTACATGTGTACCCTACACTGTCTTGTACCTTGAGCAAAGTGAGGATAAAATGCTCATTTTGGGAGTGTTTGTGTTCTCTGTAATGCCACAAATAAGGGAAGCACAGAAGGTTTGGTGTGGAGGTATGGAAAGGATCGAGCCCAGCTCATACCCTGGGATTTACACAACCTCAGGATTGTAAACTGCTGCCTTAAGGGCTATACAAAACCTGGAATTATGGAGCTCCAGCAGGGCTGAGTGCTCTCAGGTGGGATCCTTTGAATGGGTAGCCTCAAAGGTGGTAATATTTCAGAGGATATTTGTATCCCAGGACCGTGGATCTGTGCCAGCACACTGACAATCTATCTAAACTCAATAGAAATAGCTTTTCCCTCTCTAATATTTTCCATCCACAAATCTCCAAACATTCTGAGGAATGCTTTAGAACACTGTTGCTTTATAGGGAAATATTCAGCTGCTAAGCCTGGAGGGACCTCTGGAGTCACTGAGTTCAGTTAATTCCCTCACAGACAGCCCCATCACGTTTTTCCTTCCATAAGCACTCACCCCAACTGGATGGATGTCACAGAGCTTTGAGAGCTAAAAAATCTTCTTACATTTTCAAACTTAAATATAGCCACATATACTTTGTGCCCATTTATTCCTGTGCCATTATCTGGACTTTATTTTAAGTAGCTCTTTTTACACCTCTGACCTTTCCTACCCTGAAGTATTTATCAGAAACCAGATTTGTTTCTCAGCTTTGGGTCATGTTGGGTCAAACAAGCCAAGATCTGGTTTAACTCTTTAGATGATTCTCCATTTCCCCAGTCATCCTCATGTCATTTCTCTGACTGTTCCAGTCTCAGTTTACCTTTCTTGACCAGAGGTGAACAGAAAAATGGACTTCCATCAGCAATGCCTCATTCTAATTCTGGTTTCCATGGTCAGTCAGAGTTCCCAACATATTTGGAATCTACATTATTGTTCCTAAGTACATTTGTTTTACTAACCAGTAGCTCTTCCCTTTCAGTGAGGGCAGCCTGGTGTGATTCAGAAGCAAGGGAACAACAGATTTAGAGCTGGAATTGAAAGGTTTCACAGTCTCCTTAACATTCCCTCAGCTCCTCTGTTAGGAAATAGAAGGAGTCTTGTTTACACGAGGAGGCTGCTGAGTGATAGTAGGACAGAATCAAAATACCAAGGATGCAATGGAATTATTCTAAATAGAATGGTTTAAAATGTTTGCTATTACTGTACAGAACAGCTGGCCTTTAAAGCAATTACTGCAGTGAGTTGCACATCATCAATCTCTCCAAAAGATGAGTGTGAGTCTAGAGAATGTTTAATTCATGGCCTGAGAGAATCTTCTCATTGTATTTATCTCTCAGGCTCCAGATCCTATCCAATGGCTGTCCGGGATGTGAAGCTGTTTTTCCCAGAAGGGCTGTGCTGTGCCCAGTGTCAGACAGGGCAGGAACAGGAGGTAGGAATCTGCCCTTTCCTGAGCTTTATCCTGCTGTGCCAGAGCAGCAGCTTTGGCCCTGCTATCCCGTGATTTCTCTCCTATTGTGCTTTAGATAATGCAGCTCTGGATGTGTTTCCTGAGCTGATCCTGGGGATGTTCCTCCCACTGCCCTGACCCAGCAGCCTCGGTGGGGAAGAGCTGCTGCAAGATCTGTTTGTTCAGCAAGCTCTGCTGTAAATTTGGGAGGGCTCAGGGCTGGTGCTCCCAAACGATCAACACAGCTTTGGAAGCAGGGACAGCAGCCTCACCCTGACTGCTAAACCACGCTTGACCCAGGAGCTGCTTTTTTACCTGCTTTGTGTCATTCAGGGATGGGATGGCTGATGATGTGAAAAGGATTGGGATGTGCTCAGCCAAGGCATGGAAATGTTTGAGCTTTGCTGTGGCTCAGAGGTGATCCAGCTGAGATGGTCCTGTCAGGAGATTAGCTCTGGAAATGGCCACATCTCATGTGGGTGAGCAGCTCAGTGCTGGGCATCCTGACTGTGCCAGTTCCTTCAGGGACACAGGGAGCTGCTACACCCCAGCGTGGCACTGGGTAAAGCTGTCACACTCTCACAGGTCTGGTTTGAGCTCCTGGCCTTGAAAAGCTGAGAGCAGAGACCTTAGAATGATGTGTCTGGATATGGGACCTTGCAAAGGATGATGAGATGCTGCACTGAATTAAGCCTCAATTAAAAAGAAGAATGCATGCAAAATATTCTTGTATCTCCAGATAAGCAGGTGTTTTCTAGGCTGGCAATTACAGAAATACACGACAGCAACAAAAGCTTTACAGCTTGCCTGGATCAGTACTTGAGGAGTGTTATCTCTCCTCATTAGGTAATGTGTTCACATGACTTGCTTCTCTCTCTCTCTCTCCCTCCCTCCCTTCCCTCCCGCAGATCCATAACCTGAAACACGACCCCATCCTCAGCCTGGGAGTCAGGAAGCAGCGCAAGATCCTCACCCGTGACCCGGGGAGACATCCCAGTGTCCTGGGCTCTGAGCAGCCAGGCAGTCCTGGTAAGGAAATGTAACTCCTCTTAGAGATTGGGACTGCTATTGATTAATTGGACAGCAAGACAAACCATCTGGTGGCAGCAAGAGTGGGTATTGATGTCCTCTCAGAAGGGAGAGACAGCTCTGAGCTGCAGAGAACAGCTCCAGGGAAGTCCAGCCTTTAACTGTTCATCTGCCAGCACTTCAGGGGTTTTTTACACACAGCTGCCCATGAGGGCTGACCTTAACAGCAGCAGCAGAACAAGCACTGACAACACAGCTGCTGTCAGACCAGCACATGTTCCTCTCTGAACCCTTCCCAGGTGTCTCAGCACAACCCTGGTGGTTTGTGTCCATTCAGAGCCTCCCCTGGACAGGCAGGAGCGCAGGGCTGGGCAGTGTGAGCTGTTCTGTGCTCTGAGTAGATAAATATCACTTGGTGCAGGGAGTGCTGCTGGCAGCGTGGCCAGAGGCCTCTCCTGAGCTGGGCTGAGAGCTCCTTCAGCTCCCACTGCTGCTGAGCAGCTGCCAGCTCCAAACAGCTCCCAGCTACGGCCAGGCTGACTTTGATTGGGAGTGAAGCCTCAGCCGGGCTGACACTTCCTGGGATGCAGCAGCTTCTCAGGGCCTTTTCTGCTGATTTGACTTGATAGACATGTGTAAACACAGCTGTGCTGCAGGGGCAGGAGATGGCACTGACACGAGGGGATGCTCCCACCTTGGGATGTTGTGGATTGATCCCAAGCCTTTATAAACAAGCAGGGACCAGGTGAAGCATCCCTGTGGTGCTCCCTGGGGAACAGAATTGTTTAGAACCAGGCTGTTCCCATTCCTGTAGCTTCAGTTCTGATGTGACTGATGTGGGCAGCTCAGAGAATGTTCCTGTGCTACACCTGATCACTGCAGTCCTTAATCCCAGCAGTGCAACCACAGGATTGTTGTGGATGGGAGAGCATCAGGATAAAAAATGACAGAATCACCCAGCCCTGCCTGACACAGGACTTTGGGGGGGCATTGGTCACATACCAGCAGGTGCAGAAGTGCAAGGAGGGGGTGGTAAATCAAGTCCTCTGCTCCCGGGGTGAACACCAAGTCACTTTTGTGCAAGGGGTCCCTGAAGGAGGATTTGTCCCAAGGGATTTGGAAAGGATGTTTTCCCATCATCTTAGTGCACACTGGGAAAGGAGCAGGTTTCCTGTGACTGAATCACTAGCTTTGTAGAAGAGATTGGATCAAATAAAATAACAAAATAGCTTGTTGTGAGAGAGCACAGGTATTCTGCAGGCTTTTCACAGCTGAGTGTCGGGAGCTAATCTCAAAATACATGCCCCTAATTTCCTGCTGCACGGGCATATCTTAGCTTTGAAGATGCCTAAGCAGAATAAAAAGGAAAGCAGTGTACAGCCCTGATGTGTTTATGTCTCAGAAAATGTATTTCAAAGAGTTACTGCCCTGGAAAAGCAAGTCCACGTGATCTCTGAACTGTCAGGCACGATCTCGTAAGTGCCTTCAGCAAAGCAGACACATCACTCACGTTCTGGGCTCATCTTGGACACTAGAGGAAGCTCTTGCACACAAGGAAACCTCCTTCCAGCAAATAATTATCACAAAGCTGCTGCCTAATGGACAGACAGATTTATCATGAGGAAAATATGAAGTACATTAAGCCTCACGTATGCTGAGCAGAATTACATTTGGGATTATAAAAGCAGCTGGATTAGCAGCTTTCTCTGCTTGGAAAAAATGAAAATGGAATAGTATCTCCTGTAGCAAACCAGCAGCTGTCCTTGTCTGACTCCTGAAATGGGGTCACTCCTGCTGTCTTGTGATCTCCAGACAGGGACACAAAGGCATGCAGCAGCTCGGGGTGAGCATCCCAGGGCACATCCCAGGAGAGATCCCAGGAGAGATCCCAGGAGAGATCCCAGGGCACATCCTGGGACAGATCCCAGGGCACATCCCAGGACAGATCCCAGAAGAGATCCCAGAGCACATCCCGGGACAGATCCCAGGGCACATCCCAGGGCACATCCCAGGAACATCCCAGGAACATCCCAGGCACATCCCAGGAGAGATCCCAGGAGAGATCCCAGGACAGATCCCAGGACAGATCCCAACCCCACAGTGCCTCTGACTGCCCCGGACGTGTCTGTGCCACACAGAGGCACTGAGAGGGCTCAGAGGTGCTGGGGGAAGAGACCAAATAAGTATTTTGCTCTTTTGCCATCAGATCAGGCATTGCTGGAGAAGCTCTGCCAAAGCACCTGCCTGGTGCTGCCCGGGATAATCCTGCAGGGTTCGGAGCCCCCCCCGTACGTGGAGCTGCTGGAGGAGCTCGTGGGCAGCGGCTTTGTGGTGACCGGAGCTCGCCTGGCTGTGCTGGACTCACCTCAGGCTCTCTGCATCTCCCAGATGCTCAGCAGGGCCAAGGGCAGTGTTGCAGCAAAGGTATGGAACAGCTGGAGCTGGGCTTTGCTTCCTTGGCATAAAAGAAGAGCCTTGTAATGCCTTGCTCTGGTGTGCTGCCCCGAGGCTTTGGTGGCACGATTGCAGCACTGCCTCTGAGCCCTGGCACCTCTGGTGAGTAATGTGGGCACTGGGGACACTTCCTGGAGTTCCTGCATCCCTGGGAGCCCTCAGCACCATCCTCATGGGAATGGCCCATCCATCACTCATGTATTGAATGTTTCATTCCAGTCAGCCATCTCCCTGTTCTGTGTGCTCTGCTGCTGTCTCCTGTCTTGTTTCTCCATATAAATACAGTTTCTATTTCCCTCTCTGTAATCACACCCCTTTAATCCTCCTCTGCAATGCTAAAAACCCTTCCTCTTCTTCTTGGCCTGTGTCCTGGAGCCTGAGGCAGATTTCCCACCTGCAGTGTTGCCTCCAGCTCTGGGGTTCCCAGCACAGGAAGGACCTGGAGCTGCTGGAGCCAGTCCAGAGGAGGCACCAGGATGATCAGAGGGATGGAGCAGCTCTGCTGTGAGGAGAGGCTGAGGGAATTGTGATTGTTCACCAGGAGAACAAAAGGCTTTGGGGTGACCTAACTGTAGCCTTTATGTGATGGAGCTACAAGATGGAGAGAGACTATTTACAAGGGATGGAGGGACAGGACACAGGGAATGGCTTCCCACTGAAACAGGGCAGGGATAGATGGGATATTGGGAAGGAATTGTTCCCTGGGAGGGTGGGCAGGCCCTGGCACAGGGTGCCCAGAGAAGCTGTGGCTGCCCCTGGATCCCTGGAAGTGTCCAAGTGGGACAGTGGAAGGTGTCCCTGCCATGGCAGGGGTGGCACTGGATGGGTTTGGAGGTCCCTTCCCACCCAGGCCGTTCTGTGGCTCTCAGTAGGTCCAGCCCAGCCTGAGGTTTGGACACAGGATGTGCTGCTGGCCTGAGCTGACATTGCTCCACAGCAACACAATACCAGGCCCAGACTGCTTTCCTCTTGGTGTAGGAGAAACCCACCCAGTCAGGAACCTTGCCTGGGCAAAGCTGGGAGGTGGAATGTGCAGGAAAGTGCTGTCAGCAGCAGAGTAAACAAGGGGGAAAAGTAATTACAGTGGCAGTAGCAAACCAAGAGTCACCCGAGGGCTGTCAGACCACAGCAGGCCCTTCACAAAACACAAACATTTGGGCTTCCAGCTCTCAGCTCTAAGTCTTGGGTGTTATCTGTAATAGGAACATGTAAGATCTTTTCAGGTTGTGCTTTTTAAAACTGACAGCATCCCTTTGAAGTACCTCTGTATGGAGCAGCAATTACATCTAGCAGCCAATTAGTGTAAGCACTGCTTGCCTGTCCCCTGAATCCCCTGAGGATCCATCCCTCTGCACATGGAATGTGCACAGCTCCCTAGGAAGGACAAATCAGTGCTGGGGGAGCAGGGCCATCCCTCCTTCCTCCTGCCAGAGATAAATGGCCCTGGCAGAGCTGGCGTGTTTCCAGAAGGATCTGTCACTGCTGAGCCAAAGGTGAATGTTACAGCCTTTGCTCTCCCTCTAGAAGGGAGATGGGCTGCTTCAAGTAACGAGTGTTTCTGCTGCAGTATCTCAGTATTTACCTGGATTGGTGTTCCTGCTTCCAGCAGAGCTAGGGACTGAATAACACAGCCAGACACTCTGCTGGTTTTCATTCTGAGGGCAGCAGCAGTACCGGTGGGCTGTGGGGATCACAGCTCAGCCATGGCACTGGCTCTGCCTGGAAGGATCTGTGCCTCCTGTTCCTCACCCATCAGGCAGACTTAGAGACTTGTTCAAGTGCAGAGCAGCACCAAAGCTCTGTTCTCCCTCTCTTGCAGTGCTCCCTGTTGAAGGATGGGTTGTGCCTGGTGCTGGCAGCACAGTGGGACAGCGCTGTCACCTCGCTGGGCTCTCTGCTGGACAGGTAAGGAGCAGCTCCTGCCCTCCCTCAGGGCACCTCTCTTCTCTGTGCTGCTGCTCAGAGCAGCTGCCACTCAAGGGCAGCCCAGTGAGCACAGTTACCTTGTTCATGGGTCAGTCACTGAGTCATGGAATGGTTAAGGTTGGAAAAGATCAAATCCAGCCAGGAACCCAGTGCCACCAGCATGTTCACCATGAAACCAGGCCCTCAAGTGCCACATCCACACATTTTAACACTTCCAGGGATGGGGATCCCATCAGTGCCCTGGGCAGCTGTGCCAGGGCCTGACCACCCTTTCCATGAAGGAATTTTCCCCATATCCAATCTAAACCTCCCCTGGCCCAGCCTGAGGCTGTTCCCTCTCCTCCTGTCCCTGTTCCCTGGGATCAGAGCCCAACTCCCCCCGGCTGTCCCCTCCTGTCAGGGAGTTGTGCAGAGCCAGAAGGGCCCCCTGAGCCTCCTTTTCTCCAGGCTGAGCCCCTTTCCAGCTCCCTCAGCTGCTGCTGCTGCTCCAGCCCCTTCCCAGCTCTGTTCCCTGCCCTGGACACACTCCAGCCCCTCGGTGTCCTCTACTGTGTCCTCTACTCAGGACCTTTAAAAACCCAGTTGTGTTCTTTGTTAAGGACCTGCAGTGTCCATAAGGCTCAGCAGCATGGTTCCATGAATACAGGGAATTCTCTGAAATAAGGACTCACATTGGGAATAGACCTGCTGATTCAATAAAATTCCTAGGAGAAATATCTTAGCAGATTTTATGTTTGCTGTGAAGAAAAAAACACCCAAAAAACCAAACCTTAAAATAAATGCCAGAAAGCAAAATCAAAAATTTGCCTCTTAAATAAATCACCAGAAATGCTGGGTAGAGGATGTATAAGCCTGGAAAAACAAACAGAACCCCTCTGCAGGGACTGATTAGTGAAACAGAGTGATTAGCAGGGCAATTAACCCTGTGTTCCCCAGAGGGAAGGGTTCCCTGCACGAGGCTGGTATTTGGCAGTGGCATGTGCAGCTCTGCACATGGCTCCTCTGGCACAGGAACCAAGAGTCACATTTGTGCCACATCCCATGTGGAGCAGCCCAGCAGCCACGCCAAAAAGCCCATCCTGACTTTGGCTGTAGCCTCTGGAGCACTTCCAGAAAGTGCTGCCAGTGGGACAGGAGTCAGGGATTCAGGGATGCTGGAGTTTGCAGGCACCAAGGGATCAGAGCTCAGCATCCACGTTGCTGCACCTCAGAGTTCTCATACTTTGCAGAAATGTTCTCAGGGCCACACCTGGGAGGAATGGTTGGAACTTCATTGGTAACTTCTCATAAATGTTTTTAAGCTACTGACAGCATTTTCACTTTGCTTCCATTAATTTAAAATCATACCCTTGGAAGCCACATCCCAAAACTTCTGCTCTGCAAGGGGAGAAAAATAGCAAATTACCCAAGACCTTTGTGGTGAGATTTCTCCCACTCTTTCTCTTGTTGACAATGAAAAAAAAAAAAAGAAGTGAACTTTAGGGAGGCCTGGAGGTCTCTGCTGGAGGTTGTTCTGGGAGAGTCACTCAAGATCCCCCCCAGCTCTTTATTTTCCCCATGGCTGCTGTTTAACAGGATGAGCTCCAGCACTTCCCTCTCCTTCGGGCTGGATGTGTTTCCAGGGGCCAGTCCCTTCCAGAGACACCTCCTGTGGCTTCTCCTGACTCTCAGGGAGCCGAGGGGCTGAGCAGGGAGTGGGCAGGAACAGGTGCCAATCTCTGCACCTTCACCCCCCTCCTGCTCTGTACAAAGGATGGACTTCTGTGCTGAGCTCCAAAATACAAGTGTGTAACTTATGGGGGTCAGGAGGCACTTCCAAAGTGCAGGATCTACCCCCAAACAACAGGATCTACCCTCAAACAGCAGGGTCCACTCCCAAATAACAAGATCTACCCCCAAAAAGCAGGATCCAAACTGCAGGGTCCACTCTGCCTGTCCCCCCAGTGCCAGAACCAACGATCACAGAGCCTTTTCAAACCAGCTCTACAAAAGAAACCAACAAAAAAACAAACCACACCAACATTTTTGCCTTCATGACAGAAAATGCCTGTGGAAGGGAGGGGCAGCAAGGTGTGCCCGAGGGTGGGAGGAGGGAGGGCTCTCATCCTCAGGGAGATCAGGAACTCACACTCTTATTGTCTCCCAAGCCGTCGAACTTTTTAAAATCAGCCTGACTTCACTGGTGCCTCCCAAGGACACTTCATGCCAAGACATCTTCAATTTAAATAACGCCAGAGGTTAATTACTCTTACAGCTCCATCAGCCCTTCCTGTCCCGGATAAATCACTGGATATTTATCTTCCTCCTCTGCCAGGGCCCAGGATTCCAATACCTGCCCAATTCCCTGAATTTCAGCTGCACTGCTGGAGCCTCTCCTCGGTGAAGGGATTATTTTCCAGCCCTGGGGCTTGAGTCACAGCTGAGCCACATTTCTCTGGTTCTGTGCCATGGGGAGGGACGTTCCCATGGGTATGGAAGCCTGGCTGTGATGTCAGAGATGGGATAAGGAGGAATCAGGTGTTGAGAGGAACAATGTGGGCTCTGCCAGTGTAACTGCTCTTAGTCCTGAGCTTATTAAAGCTTTCCTAAGGCAGCTCTGGCAAGGAGAGACATTCAGACCCTTTGGGGGGTTTGGAGACAGCCCCAGACCCTCCTTGCTGTGGTTGTTGAGCAGCAGGGCCCGCTCTGGCTGCTCTCTGGACATCCAGGGCATTATTTCTGCACCAAAAACCAGCGAGCACAGAAAAAGGGACACGAACAATGCAGGTGTGGGCACAAAAGCAGCCTGGGAGTTTGGTTGCCTGCCAAAAGTGGAGCCAAAGCAGGAATCTGGGAGAGTCTGGGAGCGTTCCAAGGGGAGCTCACAGGGCACAGGGAGGTGTTTGGAAGAGGTGAAGGAGCAGGGGGGACCCCAGAGAGGGAAATGCCACCATCCTATCCACAGACAAGGGAAAACGATGTAGCACTTACCTTTCTTGTTCTGTCAGCATCCAGCTGCTTGGTTGGCTTGGGATAAAGCATCTGAATTTTCACTGTCATAACTTGTTTTCACAGCCACATTTCCTGGCTGCAGGGTGGCAGAGGCAAGAATTTACAGCAGTAGATTCAAAGCAACTCCTGGAAGGAAGGCATGCTCTGCTTTTTATGCATGACAAACCAGATTTAGCTGCCTTAAGAGGTGATGCTGATTCCACAGTGATTACTCCTCTATGGTTTTAAGCATTTAAAAAGCACTTTAAGATTGTCAGGACCTGTGTTGTGCACAGACTTAGCAGCTCACCTGGTTCATTCAGCTCACTAGTTTAGCTAAAGCACCCCCAAAACCGAGCTGCAGCAGGAGAAAATTACAGTTTAGGCCAGGCTTTGTGCCTTCCTGCCTTTAAACGAGGGACTTCAATCAGAGCAGAAGCCAAGTGCTGAGGAACTTAGCTGGATGTTTTTCTCTCTGATGAAACATTCTTACCAAGTGTTAATTGCAGCTAGCAGGGAGCGATGTTATCCCTATAGGAAGCTCATCCTGGGGAGCTTTGGAGGGGAAGGAGGTGTAGAAATTAAAAAAAAAAAAAAGAGAAAGAAATAAATGAAATATTTGGAGCTGTTGAAAACCAGTGAAGGGAAAACTGTTGCCAAGTACAATACCTGGATATGGGGGCAGGGAGCAGGGAGTGGTTCCCAAAGCCTCGGGAGAGTTTTCAAGCCGGAGGCTCTGAGTGTGCTGTTTAAAAGGCACTTCTGAAATTGGTACCCTGCCTTTCCATTTCTCTGGAATGATTTTGTGGTCAGGTCGTGTGTGGCTTGAGGAGGGCCAGAGCAAAACCAGGACTGGTGAGGCTGCTCCAGGCAGTTCAGTAAATCCTGGGATTGGGGGAAAACACCCAGATTATCTCAGTGGAGAAAAAGCCCCTTGCCCAGAGCGAAATACCCACATTTCTGTGCATTTCCCACTGCTCCAGAGCCATCGTTATGCAGCTGGACGTGGCTGTTTGTTTGAAGGTTTGTATTTAAATAGTGCAAGGCCATTTACACAAAGCTTTGTAAAACCCAGGATTTAGCTGTGTAAAGAGGAGCAGAAACAGATGCCCGTGGCTGGAGCTGCTGGCACAGAGCTCAGACCTCACCAGAGCTGGGTCATCCCCCAGCTGACACAGCAAACTAACCCTGCTTCCCTTTCTCTTTGCCCCCAGTGCCTGCTGGCAGAACCACTCAGCCCTGGACACTGCAGAGCATCTCCTTTATCCCCAAAATGAGAATCAGGCAAGTAGAGAAGTTTATGGTGTGGATATGTGTTCTTTGTGCTCCTGTGATGAAGGAAAATTGTTAATATTGGTTGAAATTTCAAAGAAAATGATAACTTTTGTGAGTCAGAGGTGGTGACAGCCCCAAGCCTTGGAAGAACTTGCTGAAGGTGGGACCAAAATCCTGTCAAATTGTCTCCCACATTGCAGTGGTGACACAGTTTTGAATCAAAACATTTGAAGAGATTGATAAAGGTTCTATCTTTTCCATAGAAATCCTGTTACTTTTAGTGAAAAATCAACACTGAAAAATATCACAGAATCATGGAATGGTTGGGGTTGGAAGGGACCTTAAAGCTCATCCAGTCCCACTCCTGCCATGGCAGGGACACCTTCCACTGTCCCAGGCTGCTCCAAGCCCTGTCCAGCCTGGCCTTGGACACTTCCAGGGATCCAGGGACAGCCACAGCTTCTCTGGGCACCCTGTGCCAGGGCCTGCCCACCCTCACAATTTCAAATGTCTGTGATATTTGTCAAAAATAGTGTCAGGAAATGTTCATTCAGCCCTATGGCCAAGCTGGCACAGGTCCTGTGTGCTGAAAGTTGCGTTTCAGAAGCCCAAATCCAAGTGGAAGAGGAGGAGTGAAGCCATTTGCCATTCCAGGGATGGTCTAGCTGAATATTTTCTCAGTAATTCATCCCAAGAAAGGAAACACTGAGCTCCAGACATGTGGGCAGCTAATGGGAATAAACTGCATAAATACATTCAAAATTCGGGCTGTAATCATCAAAGTTTAGTTCCAAACAAATGAGAAGTTTGGATGGAGGAGGCAGAGCCTGAGGAGTTGGAATCAGGAGATGTAAAGTCCTGGTGGAGGTGTCCCTGCCCATGCCAGGGGGGTGGAGTGACATGAGCTTTAAGGTCCCTTCCAGCTCAAACCATTCCGTGATTCTGTGATAAAAGACTTGTGGAGAGTGAGAAATGATAGCAAGTGGACAAACCTCTCCTCTGGATCCCTTTTTATTCCCAATAAAAGCTCAGCAGGGGAGCGAGATGTGTTTGTAACCTCATCTAACACATCAGAGCTTCTGCCTTCAAGCACCAGTGCTCTAAGGATTGAGCCTTAAAAGACACCGAGCCCTCTTTGAAGTGTGCATTCCTGCTTTTAACACATCCCAAAGTACCCCAACTTCCCCAAAGTCACTGAGCTGGCGTTTCCAGCAGTGAGATCCCCTGTGCTGCAGTGCCCTGCACGGCTCTGCAGGGCTGTCACAGCCCAGTGCTCCCTGCTGCCAGCGTGCCAGGCTGTTGCCAAGGAATGTGACAGGGCAGCAAGTCCAGGCTGTCTCCTGATTTGCTTTGAAAGGACATTACATCTCTGTGCCTGACATAAAATCCCTTCTGCTTCCCGGCGCAGGGGGACGAGCCTATCGGAGAGAGGCTTAGAGAGGGGTTTTGTGCCAGAGAGGAGAAAAAGCAAATATGCTCAGCCCTTCTCCCTGCTCCTGGCAGCCTGGGATGCACAATCTAATCCCTCTGGAAGCTGGGGCTGCTCGCAGAGCTCGGAGTTTGGGGCAGGAATACAGTCCTGGGACAGCAGCACATCTCCCTGGGGGTACAAACAGCGCAGCAGCAGCAGCTCCTGTTGGTTTTCCAGTGAGCCTTTCCCTCCCAAGTTCAGGGTAGGTTCAGGAACCAGAGTGAGATCTGAGGAGCAAACACGCCACAGAATCTGTTCCTCAAAGGATGGCCCCAGGAATGATGTTTGAGCCTCTGATCTCCTGCTAATGAGTTTATGAAATGTCAGCCAGGCTTTGCAGGGCAAAGCTAATGAGCAACAACACGATATCAGGCAAAGTTCAGGAGGGTTAAATGAACATGGGTTCCAAATCCTCAAGGTCTGAGCAGAGCTGCAGCCTTTCCTGGTGGAGTCAAGCCACAGAAGTGAGATGGAATATCATCCTCGCTCCCAGTGTGATTTGGGATTAGGCGATAGGATGAGAAATCAGCTTTCCAAATGCGGCCTGACATCTGTGCCTGGGCTGGTTGTGTGCCTGCTTCTGCTGCATTCCTGGAGCACCTTCCCCCCTGCCCAGGGAGCAGACAAATCCAGCCTTTGGGAGTTCCTCGTTCTCCCCAGTGACCCTGCAGGTGCCAGGCACACTCAGCTCACATTTGGGAGTGACAGAGCCACAGTTTGTTGGTGCCACCATTAGGGGCTGGTGACCTTCCACAGGGGTGTGCCAGATGTTCCTGCAGCTGCTCCATGCCCAGACTGGGATGTCCCCAGTGGTCAGGGAGTGCCTGGGGCTGGACACTTCCCCTCACCTGCAGCAGGACATGGCTGTCCCTCAGTGACATCACTGACCTGCCACCATCAGAGCAGCAGGGTGACACGGGCTCTGTCCCTCAGTGAGAGCCCACACGGAGCAGTCCAGCCTCCCCTGGCAGCACCAATCCCTCCACCCTCCCTGCAGACACCTGAAACGTGGAACTGGAGCAGAGCAACACGGGAAACACCTCCCAGCCCCTCTTGGCATGAGCCCCTCAGCAGGAGGCAGAAGGGCTGCGGTCCCAGAAAAGAGACTGAAAAGCTGTGAGGAGAGGCAGGGCTGGCAGGAGGGCCTGGGGGCTGTGTGGGGTGGCAGCACAGCATCCCCAGTGCTCTGGGGCTGTGGTGCAGATTGGGCTGCAGCCCTTGGCAGCACATTGGCCTCTCCAGCTCGGAGAGAGCCGTGCCAGGGCTGCTCCAGGGCTGGGCTTGGGAAGGACAGGCAGAGCAGCCAGGGAGGGAGGAGATTTCCCACTCAGCACCTTGCTTGTTGTTGTTTTTCTTCACTTCCTTGAAAACAAAACTCCTGAGTGTCACAAGCAGCAGGGGACACTCACAGCCACCTCCGTGCTGGGACTAATCCAGCCTGGGAACAGCCTCTGCACAGGAAACCATGCACAGAACTCACAGCTCTCCTCCAACCCTTTCCTTGTTTTCTCCCCAGGCCCAGGAGCTGCTCTGCTGCCTTTTTGACTCCCTGACATCAGAGAGCATCCACCAAATTGAATGCCAGGATTGCTAGCAGAGATGGGCAGTCCCCCAGGCAGTCCTTGGATCTCTGAGATGGACACACAGCACAACCAGCTCTGAGAGCACTTTTGTTTGGAATTAAAACACGGAGTCTGAAGTGTGGCATTAGCATGGGTCAGAGAAATGAGAGTGGTGGAGGAAGGCTCAGCACCCCAAAACAAACCCCTCTGAAGTGTGGCTGTGCTTCCCACTGGAGTCCATCCAGAGACAATCTGCTTGTGTCCATCAGCAAGGCTTGGAGCACTCCTCTGGCTGGGAAAACCTCGGGAAGCAAATACTGGGGCAGGTGTTCACTGTTGTGTCTCTCAGGTGCCTGGGGACTGCACCTCCCCCAGGCCTCAAAGACTTCATGGAGAGACTCCTCTTGCTGCTCCTGTGATCTTTGAACCAAGGACAAACCCACAGCAAATGAACTGGAAATAGTCAGAGGGAGAGCTGGATCCCTGGAGGTTCAGCACACCAGGACGAGCCGTTCAATAAGATTAAAACTGGACAGCTCAGTGTTCACCTGCCTCTGCTCCAGCAGCCCTGTCAGGGCTGTGCCAGCCCACATCCTGCTCCTTCCCATGGGCACACGGCCCTGCCTCCTCTTCCTCCTCCTCCAGCAGCTGCTGATCCTCTCATCCTTCCTAGGAGCCCAGGGGAAAGGGAAGCTGGTGTTAATAGAAAGGCCCTCAGCATTCCTGGGACCCACTGGGGGTTTTTCCTTCTTTTCTTTTGGAAAGACTTCTCTGAGCCCAGGAGCCTCCAGTTCCCACCTGCCCTGCTCAGGCAAACTCAGACTCTGCCCTGGTGAGGCCTCACCTCGGGTCTGGGGCAGCTGTGAATGCCACATCATCAGAAGGATCTAAAGCTGTTGGAGAGTGTCCAAAGGAGGGACATGGGCATGGGGAAGGCTCTGAGGAGCAGCTGAGGCACTTGGATTGTTCAGCTGGAGAAGGAGACTGAGGGCAGGGCTCAGCAGGGGCTGCAGCTCCTCCCGAGGGGCAGCTCCGGTCTCTGGGGCAGGAACAGGGAACGGCTGGAGCTGGGCCAGGGCAGGCTCAGGCTGGAGATCAGGGAAAGGTTCTTCCCCCAGAGGTGCTGGCACTGCCCAGGGAATGGGCACAGCCCTGAGGCTGCCAGGGATGCCCAGGGTGGGGTTGTTGGGGTGTCTGTGCAGGGCAGGAGCTGGATCCATGATCCTTTTGGGTGCCTCAGGACATTCTGTCATTCTGTGCATGCTTCCAGTTCCAGCCATGGCAGAGGTGGCCGGGACAGTCCCTGTGAGTGTCCCAGAGGTGAGGGCAGAGCAGTGTGGTCAGCCCAGCTCTGGGGGCTGTGGGCATCTGAGCCCCTTCTTCACACGGCCTTGGCCTCTGGAAGAGCCTGGGGTGAGCCCTCCTCCTCCCCAGCTCACACACACTGAGGAGGTGACACCTCTGAGATCTGTGCCTTTGCAGGTGAGATCAAAGTGCCCAGTAAATCCTGGAGCTGTCAGAGGTGTGGCCCTGCTCTGCTTCCTCAGCAGGGACCAGTCCTAGCACAGCCCCTGCTCTTCTCTGAACTACCTTGGAACAGCCAGACATTGTCACCGTGAGGGGGGACACAGTGACCTGGCCTGACCTCACACAGCATTTCAGTGTCAGAATCACAGAAACCCAGACTGCTTTGTGTTGGAACAAACCTTAAAACTCATCCAGTGCCACCCCCTGCTGTGGCCAGGGACACCTTCCACTATCCCACCTTGCTCCAAGCCCTGCCCAACCTTGAAAGTTTCTCCCAACCTCTGCTCCCCAGCACTGTTCTGCTTGCATGGGCTCTCTGGGCTTTGTGGTAGGACCAAACATCTCCAGGAAGGAGCTGGAGAGGGAAGCAGGGAGCTGCCTGGTCCCTGGGGAGGATGAGGTCCTTGGAGTCAGCGTGCTGGAGGAGCCTGCTCTGCTCCTGCAGATAAGTAGGCCATTTCCTGCACTCCAGGCGCATTTCTGTCATGCTTGTAAGCCCTGTATGGCTTTGAAACAAATGAAAATTAAAAGGATCCACCCCCAGCACTGGGGGAATTTCATCTGGAGAAGGAATGGAATAAAGACAGCAGCTGAGGGAGCGGCCCTGTGGAGCTGCACGTGAGGAAGGGGCACACGGGGCCAGCAGCAGCCCTGACCCCGCCAGCCTGGTGACACAAAGGGTCACAGAGCCCTGTCCCTGTCACCTGGGCCCTCAGAGCTGTGGGACTGAGAGCACAGGGAGCTGCACATCACGAGGGGATGCTCTGCTGAGTGCCAGCAGTCAGCCTGGGGAGGGGACATCCCAGTGGGACACCCCCAGCCAGTCTGGGCTTGGCAGGAGCACTCCCAGGAGTTGAGACCAATTAATTCATTAATTCATAGAATTCATTAATAAAATCAGAGAATTATGAATGGTTTGGGTGTGAAGGGATCTTAAAGCCCATCCCAACCCTGCCAGCCACAGAAAGGGACACCTTCCCCTATCCCAGGCTGCTCCAAACCCCATCCAGCCTGGCCTTGGACACTTCCAGGGATCCAGGGGCAGCCCCAGCTGCTCTGGGCACCCTGTGCCAGGGCCTCAGCACCCTCTGAGTAAAGATTGATTCACTGTGTAACAAACCAGGGCCTGGAACAAAACCCATCCCATTTCCCATCCCCTTCCAGACATCCCTGCTGAGGCTTGACCTCTGTGAGCCTCCATCCAGCAGCAAGCAAAGCCCTGTGCCTCAGTTTCCCACCTAGGAAATGTTGGTGGCAGCTCTGCCACATCCCCCAGGCCCAGCAGCAACATCCCAAAAATGGGGCAGCACCCAGAGAACTCGGAGCAAGGATCTGCTGCGGATTCCTATTTTAAAGCCCAGCTAATTAATCTCAAACGTACCAAACTCGCACGCCCTGCGCAGAGCAGAGGAAAGCATCATCCTCTGGTATTTCCAAAATGCCAGCATTCCAGAAATAACCCTGCCAGCCTTTTCTCCTAGAGAATACCCCACTTGTCTCTGGGGAAGTGACAACCAGGAGCACCACGACCCACCAGGAATCAATCTCGTCACCCGGCCGTCAGCTCCGGCTCTGTCAATGGGAGCTGCAGCGTTTTTCCCTGGAAACTGCCACAAGACAGCCAGGATTAGCTAATCAGAGCTGAGGAGCAAATTAATGATTGAAAGAACTAGGAGAAAGGCAGATTTGATCCGAGATTGCCAGCTTTGCAGCTGGCTCCTACTTGCAAACAATCCATTTAGATTATGAAAGCAAGAAATTGAGTACAAAACCCCCTAGATTGTTTGCTTCCTGGAGAAAGAAAAGAAAAGAAATGGAATTTAGATTAAAAATTATGCAGAATAGTATTAAATCCCCACCCTCTTGTGCCTCCCCTCTTGCTGGAAAACCAGAGCTAATCAGAATTTTGCATTGTTCTGCTGCCAGTGTCAGAGCTGCCTCAATGGAGGAGAGATAAAATACAGGAGGTGGCATTTGCTGTTAACTCCTTAGGGTCCAGCCTCGGCAAAAATGGGAACACAAAGTGCCAAAATCCCATTCTCCCAGCCTGATCAGCTCCCTTTAGGGGCAGGTTTTGGGGTCAGAGCAGCTCCCCACGCCCTGCACAGCTCCTGCACATTGTGTTTATTCCCACACCTGGCAGCTCAGGTGAGCCCTTTGTCCCTGCTCAGGAAGGATTGGTGTCCCCAGGGATGTGCAGGTGCTTCCCCTGTCGAGGGCACAGGCAGAGCCTCGCTCCTGCTGGAGCTTTGTAGCTCCTCTGTGCCAAGGACAGATGGAACTCGTTACCAGCCTGGAAATTCCTGCCTGGCTGTCCCCAGCAGCAGGGGGACACTGACACCTTGGTGATCCCAGGGGTCTGTGGAGCTCCTCAGAGCCTGAGCAGGGCAGGGGCAGCTCCTCCCCACTGGGCACAGCCTGGCCGTGCCCTTCTCTGGGTGAGCACCCAGGAACTGCTGGGGGAGCTGGGTGCCAGCTCTGCTGCGCCTCTGCAGCCACCAGTGCAGACACATGGATTGCTTTCAGCCTGGCCAAACTGGCTCTGTCACCCCAAAAAACGTTTGTGTTTCAGCCCTGTGCACAGGAGCCCTGCTGAGCCCTGGGAATGTCCCATGTCACCACTCAGAGCCACCAGCCTGGGAATTACTGCACAGCCAGCAGGATTTGCTGCCCTCGCAGCAACCTTGAAACTGGGCACCTGGGTTTCATCTCCCGAGGTCCATGGCTGGCTCAGGAAGCAGGAGGAGTTGATGGACCTGCTGGAGCTGTCCTCAGATCATCCATACTCACCAAACTCGATAATCCTGTGCCACGCACCTCCCGTGCCCACAGATATCTGCCTTGCTCTGGCTGGCAGAGCCAAAAGCACCTCTCTTGGCCAAGAGCCACTGCTGATCTCCAGGGACACCTCAGAGCCCCTTCCAGGGCCTAAAGGGGCTCCAGGAGAGCTGCAGAGGGACTTGGGACAAGGGATGGAGGGACAGGACACAGGGAATGGCTTCCACTGCCAGAGGGCAGGGATGGATGGGATATTGGGAAGGAATTGTTCCCTGGGAGGGTGGGCAGGCCCTGGCACAGGGTGCCCAGAGAAGCTGTGGCTGTCCCTGGATCCCTGGAAGTGTCCAAGGCCAGGCTGGATGGGGCTTGGAGCAACCTGGGACAGTGGAAGGTGCCCATGGGAGGGGATTTGGGTGATCTTAGTGTCCCTTCACACCCAGCTCTCATTCCATGGCTGTGACATGACGGAGGGCTGGCTGCTCCTTGCCTCACCACCGACTTCTGGGCTGGGATCAGGCCCTGGGCTCCAGTCCCAGTTCTGTCCCATGGGGCAGGCAGTGGCCCTTCTCCAATCCTTGATCTCCCCCTTCCCAGGGCTCCATCCCAGGCCTGTGGCAGCAGCAGCCGGTGCTGAACTGGTCCTTGGCAGCCCCCCCTGGCTCCCTGCAGGAGCACAAAGGGCGCTTTGTGTGCGGGCTGATAAACGGGGCCGGGGTGAGTCAGCCGCGGGAATTAAAGCAGGGAACGGCAGGAATCGGGCACAGGAGCTCACTGCTCTAACTGGGTCACACGGGACACCAGGCTGGCACTGCCTGGCCCTGCCACAGCCACGGCCCAGCAGCAGCACTGCCCGTCCCCAGAAATGACCAGTTTGCTCCAGTAAACCAAAGCAGAAGCTCTGCCAGGACAGTTTCACACACTGTGGGCTCAAACTGCGGCTGCTGGGCCTACAAAAAATTCTGAGGAGCTCAGCTGAGTGACTGTAGGGTCTGTCTGTCTCCATCTGTCCATCCATCATCCATCCATCCATCATCCATCCATCCATCCATCATCCATCCATCATCCATCATCCATCCATCCATCCATCATCCATCCATCATCCATCCATCCATCATCCATCCATCATCCATCCATCATCCATCATCCATCATCCATCCATCATCCATCCATCATCCATCCATCATCCATCCATCCATCATCCATCATCCATCCATCCATCCATCATCCATCATCCATCCATCCATCATCCATCCATCATCATCCATCATCCATCCATCATCCATCCATCCATCATCCATCCATCCATCATCCATCCATCATCCATCCATCCATCATCCATCCATCATCCATCCATCATCCATCCATCATCCATCATCCATCCATCATCCATCCATCCATCATCCATCATCCATCCATCCATCCATCCATCCATCATCCATCCATCATCCATCATCCATCATCCATCCATCATCCATCCATCATCCATCATCCATCCATCCATCCATCCATCATCCATCCATCCATCATCCATCCATCATCCATCCATCATCCATCATCCATCATCCATCCATCCATCATCCATCCATCCATCCATCCATCCATCATCCATCCATCCATCATCCATCCATCATCCATCCATCATCCATCCATCCATCCATCCATCCATCATCCATCCATCCATCCATCATCCATCATCCATCCATCCATCATCCATCCATCCATCATCCATCCATCATCCATCATCCATCCATCATCCATCCATCATCCTTCCATCATCCATCCATCATCCATCCATCCATCATCCATCCATCCATCATCCATCCATCCATCATCCATCATCCATCATCCATCCATCCTCCATCCATCCATCCATCATCCATCATCCATCCATCCCTGTGGGGATATTTAAGCCTTACCTGGGGCTCTGCTGAGCTCCTGGCCCTGTCCTGGGGCTGTGCTTGGCTGCTCTTCCAGGTGAACCAACGGATCTGACCCCTGGAGTCTCCTCCTTGCACACCTGTGGGATGTTGGCCATTTTCTGGCCATCAGGAGCCTCCTGACATCTTTGTGAGCTTTCAGAGATGATTTTGAAGATGAAAACACGTTCAGCAAGATCACAAAGATTCTGTGGGTGCTCCAGATCCCGAGGTGGCTCCTGTTTGTGGCTGGTTTGCCCATGACAGTGGTGAGGGGCCTGGAGCATCTCCTTGTGAGGAAAGGCTGAGGGAGCTGGGGCTGTTCAGCCTGGAGAGGAGCCCCAGCTGAGAGGGGCCCTCAGCCCTGGGTGTCCCTGTGAGCAGGGAGGGCTCAGGGCAGGGGCCAGGCTCTGCTCCAGGGACCCAGCAGTGGGCAGGAACTGATCCCAGGAGTTCTATTTAGACATGGAATCATTAGGGATAGAAAAGACCTCCAAGATCAGTGAGGCCAAACTCTGAGCATTCCCACTAAACCATCAACATGAGGAAGAACTTCCTCCCCAAGCAGTGCCCGAGCCCAGGCTGCCCAGAGAGGCTGCAGAGTCTCCTTCCCTGGAGAGATCCAGGAGCCATCTGCACACAGTCCTGAGAAACATGCTCTGGGAGATCCTGCTGGAGCAGGGTGGGACCAGATGAGCTCCAGGGGTCTCTTCCAAGCTGAACTCTTCTGGATGAGCTGTGATGTCCCAGCCTGGCACTGACACCTGACAGCAGTGCCAGAGGGAAGGAGGGAGCAGGGTGTGGTACAATGTCCCTGCTCCTCTTGATGCCTGGAGAAGGCTGACCTAGAACAGAGGCTGGACAGAATTAAGAATAAAATAAATATTGATTAAAAGGCCTTAAAGGACTTGGGCACTACAAGAGCCTGGACAGGGCTACACCCAAGATGGACCAAAAATGGTCACAAAAATGGACAACTGATCATGAGGTCTCACATTTTTATAAGTTTTGGTCCATCTGCATATTTGGGTTAATTGTCTAATTACAGCTTCAGGTTATGAAGTCCCATCTTCCTTGTTCTCTCTCTTCAGCCCACCCTTGTTTATGCTTCTGGGCCTGAAATTTGTAACAGTTGTCCTTGGTACCAAGCTGGAAAAGGAATTGTTTTGTCTGCCTGCTCTGTGAAGAGAGCTCACTAACACTGAATATGAAGCTCAGAACTACACACCTGGGCAGCACAGAATATGAAAAATATAAAAGCTAAAACCTAAGGCATCACTCTGCCTCAGCTGGCCATTGTCCCTCAGCTGGCCATTGTCCCTCAGCTGGCCATTGTCCCTCAGCTGGCAGCCACTGCCTGGAGACTGCAGAGAGCTTTTGGTTTGTGCCTCTCAGGAGCTCGTGGGGCTCTGGAGCCCCTGACACCCCCGGCTGCAATCCCAGCTCCGAGCGGTGACTCTGGGCTCCTCCTTGCAGAGCTCTGGCAGAGGCTCCTGAGCTGGTGGTGGCCAATTCCCTCTCTCAGCAGAATGGCCAGGGAATTCTCCCTGAGGGCTGTGGAGCTGCAGGAAGGAGTGGCTCCCGGGAATGGTGGGAGAGCTGGGCAGTGACTCTGAGCCGGAGCCTCGTCCTGCAAGGAGGTCACTCAGACAAAGGGGACTGTTGTGCTGGTCCCCAGGCTGTCCATCCCCAAGATCCAGCCTCACTGGGAAGCCTGGAAGCTCCTGGGCTGCTTCAGCCCTGCTGCCAGCCCAAGTGCCCCGAGGTCCTGCAGAGCTGCTCCTTCCCCCGTGGAGGGAATATCCAAACCCATGGAAGTGATTGAGGTGCTACGGAGCAAACTAAAGACCCCTGAGAAGCTCCTGCCCACCAAACCACCACAGCCCGTCCATCCTGAGCTGCTGAGCTCCCACACAGCCACAGCCAGAGTCGATGTGCAGCTCACAGCCAGCACAGCCGGCAGCCTCTGGAGTCCCCCAGGTGCAGGCAGCCCTGGCACTCTCCAGGTAACCTGGCCAGCCCTGGGGACAGACGTGGCCCAGGAGCTCTGCAGAGCCAGCCACACCCGTGGGGAACAGGGGCACTTTGGAACCGGACCTTGGTGCTTGGGAAAGGCTCCCGGCAGCGCTCCTCAAACCACGCCTGTCCCTCGAGTGGCTGCAGAGGTGCCACAAACTGGAGCAGAGGCTGGGGGAGGTGGAGCCTTCCTCGGACTGGAAGTGATGGAGAGAATCGAAATCCCTGCCTGGGGTTATTGCATCTGGGAGCGGCTTCAGCCAGGGAGGTGCTGATGGGCTCCTGTCCAGGGGGGTGGGGGAGCCCCAGGAGAGGGACCCCAGGTTAGCCGCGGAGTTTGCCCCCTCCAAATGGTCCCCAGTCACCAAGTGGTGGTGACTGGGATAGCTCCGCTCCAGGGCACATCTTCCCTTATAAACTGGCCTTGCTTCAGAGGCTCCAGCCCCGGGGGCACTCAGGTGTCCCAAATTCCTCTGCCTGCCTCGGTGCCAGGGCTGGGCTGGGGGAAACGCTTGTAAATCCCCGTGCCCCAGGCTCACCTGCAGCCTTTCCCCTAAAATTCCCTTCCCCTGCGGTGTCTTCGGGGCTACAAGGTGATTAACATCCCCTTTCAGCATGTTCCAGCCGTCTTCTGGATGCCTTTAAGCCCCCAGGGTGTTACACATGGCTTACAAGTCGGGCTCCATTAGCGCTCGATTCGCTGTTTATTAAAACCTCGATTAATCTTGTATTAATGCTCTTCAAATGCGACTTTTGTGGAGATGCAGCAGCCTCTGAGACGAGGAGCTAAGCTTTTCCCCAAACCTGTGCCACTGCTGTCAGCGAGGAATTAGCTCGGGATCTCTCCAGGCTCAGAGCTGAGGGGCTTGGAGGCTGCAGGGAGCAGGAGCCCGTGAGGATGCTCCGATTAATGGGGGTAACACCAGCCCAGAGACACCCCTGGCTCTGCTGCCCCCAAATCTCAAAGATCTGTGGCCTGGGAGCCCACTGCCCACTTTGTCCCCCCCAGAGAGGACAGGAAGGTGTGGGGGCAGCCTGGAGAATGCTGTGCTTGCCAGAACCCCGCAGATCCAGAGCAGGTGGAAGGGTTTGGAATCCCCGGTTTGGAATGGGAAGATCCACATCTGAAAAGCAGGAATCTCTCCTGCCCCTGCCCTGGCAGCCGTGTGGCTCTGGGAGGGCTGTGCAGGATGGAGGAGCATGGCCCAGCCTTCAGAGCCAGCAGAAATTGCACCTCGTGCTCCTCCATGGGTTTGGGATGCTGCCTGTGCCAGATCCGGAGCCATGTCCGGGCGAGGCGATGATGGGATGGAGGAGATTTCCCATCCCTGCCAAGCTGGGATGCTGCAGTTGTCATGGCAACATGGGAGGCCTGGAGCTGGAGCCCATAGCCCACCCCTTCGGGGGGTGAGGGGTGTTCAGGGCTGGGGGTGCTCCCCAGCCCCACCCTCCCCGGGCCCTGGCACCTCCCTGCACCCCAAAACTGCCATCAACCCCCTCCTCCCAAAGCTGACACCCCCAGCCATCCTTCAGCCAAAAGACCCTGCTGAAAACACTGCCTTTTCCACGGGGAAAAAACACCTTTGGGTGGAAAAACGTGTCCAAAGGCGTTGTGGGGAGCACAGGGCCAGGGGAGCTGCTGGGAGGAGCCTCCTGCTCCCCTCTGCGGCCAGCCCAGATGGCCCGGCTGGCTGAGGCTGGAGAGAAGGATCTGGAAGGATCTGGCAGGATCTGGAAGGATCTGGAAGGATCTGGAAGGATCTGGAAGGATCTGGAAGGATCTGGCAGGAAGCACCTGGCAGGCTCTGGCCATGAGCTGCTCCTGTGGGATGCTCCCAGGGCTCTCCCCAGCAGACAGGGATGGCTGGAGGTGCAGCCAGCTCCGCTCTCCCTCCTCCCACAGGTGGCTGGATCTGCACACGAGGTCACCTCTCCTTCAGCCACGGGCCTGCTGAGCCTTCCCACGCTGCACAAGCTGCTTCCCCACCTCGGGATGGGTTTTGCTGTCTCCAGCAGCTCATTCCCGCTGCCAGGCCTTGACTGACATCTGTCCATCATCCGCAGCAGCTGGAATCGCAGACAGCAGCGGGTCCCCGCGGGAAGGACGGGCAGGGACGAGCCCGAGCTGTGTCCCCGGTGCCTGCTCCCATTCCTGCCGCATTCCCGCATCCCCGCTCGGGCTCCCGCCCGGTTCCGCCGGGGCTCCGGGTGCCACATGAGTCACACTTCCTCCCTTCGCCCATTCCAGAGCCCTGCCGCCGCTATTTTTGGAAGTTTTTGAAAGCGGATGGGCCCCGAGAAGCGCAGTTTATGGATGCTCCCCACGCCGGCCTGGCGTCCCCCCGTGTCCCCGAGCCGGGCTGGGGAAGCCCCCGGCAGCCCGGACCCTGCGCTCCCCTCCCTGTTCGGGGTGTGTGGGAACTCCCTCCTCATCCCACGGCCCCTCCTGAGTCAGCAGCGAGCTGAAGCACCATCCTAGTGGCAAAATATTACCTTTTAAAGGGCTTGTTTGCGATTGGGGTGGGACTTCGTGCGCTGCCAGCTTGGCGTTGATCATTGTGCTCCCAACGAGAGGATCATTCCCGGTTATTTTTACTCCCAACCTCCAGTGTTTTAGCTGGGGCTGCAGTGCCTCACAAAGTGTCTGTGAGGAAAACAGGGCACAGTCCAGCTCCGGAATCGGGGGGTGGATGAAATCCGAGGTGGGATCAGTGTCACAGCCTGGCCTTCCTCGGAAGGATCTGATTTTACGGGATGCTGCACCCACACCATTCCACACCTGCCCCCCATCCCTCTTCCCTCCTCTCCTTCAGGATCTGTCCAAATCGAGGATCATTTTCCTTTCAGAGCAGTGATTGTGTTGCCCATCCCTCGCCCGGGGACTGCCCAGGGTCAGCGGCCGTGACCCGGGAATGTCCGGCCGCCCTCCCGGCCACACCGGGGACAAACTGGGAGGGGTCGCGGGGAGCTCGGGGCTCCGCCGGGCTGGTGACACTTTAGCCGTGCGGGCCGGGGCTTGGCAAACTTTAGCTCCTTTTTTTTGTGCCTGGACACAAGCAGCTCCTGCCCCGCCGGCGCTGCCGGGCTCGCAGCATCCCGACCTTGCCGGGATAAAATTATCCCCGTTTCACTTTGGATTAAAGGCAGCTCCGCTGGAGCCGAGCGAGCGCTTCGGCTCCGAGCCGTCAAATGGCAGCGTTCCCTTTTTTTGTCTGGATCGGGGGAGGGGAGTCCTACCAGCCTGCGCCTGGTGACAATGACATTGATTTCCTAGACCTCTCGGCGTGGCAAAATCTGTATTTTTAGCCGGAGAAGAGAAAAATACGAATCACGTGTCAGAGCAATGCTTTCCCTGCCGTGCTGGGAGGGAAGGAGCCGGGAGCTGCTGGAGCAGGGGGTGAGCAGGACTCGCTGCCCGGTTCCCGGAGCTGGGGATGCAGCACGGAGCTGCTGCTGCACTGCCCGGGCTCTGTCCCCGGCTCAGCTCCGGCCCCCGGCAGGGCAGGTGGGACCCCGCTCCCAAAGGATCCCCTCCATCCCCTCCGCATCCCCCGTGGCCATTTATCTTCCGGGGCAGGCGCTGCCTTCATCTCTGCTTCCCTGCCACCGCCTCCTCCTCCTCCCCGCTCTCCCCCACCCTGTTCTCATTTCCCCAAGAAGACTTTAATGAAATCTGCCCTTAATTAAATCCACATTCATTTGCATAATTACCAGGAAATTGAAATTAGCCTGAGGACGTGGCTGGAATACATTTCGCATTCAAGGCGGCCGTGGCTGTCGGGAGGGGGCTGCACCGCTGGGTGCCCCCCACCCATGGGTGCTGCTCCCCACATCCCTGCCCTCCCTCCCGGCCCTTGGTGACAGGGTCCGAGTGGAGGGACAGCCACTCCTGAGGTCACGGCAGAACACAGGCTGTGCCCTCCACCCCTGCACAAGCAGCTTCACGTTTTCTTTATTTAATAAAAAAAAAAAAGTCTTCACCGCCATTGAGAAATTTTTTGTTGCTTTTATATCTATGTATTTTGTTATTTTTTTATGGTTTCAGTTGTGTTTTTTTTTTTAAATCCTTTTCAACAGTGACAAACTGAGGTAACATCTGTGACACTACAGCCTCTCCTACGGGAAGAAGGTCCGAAACCCGACAGCTGAGGGAACTGGAAATAAAAACCTGACAACCTACGGACACAGCGACCTCGACGGGGACAGAAATCACACCGGGCACCCTCTGGGACCCACCCCGGGCGGTGCCACCGAGGGCGGCCGGGATCCCTTATCTACATTATTGCACGAAAGATCGAGGACATCGAGGGACCTAAGGCAAAGAGGAGTAAAACCGGTGCCTAGCTCTCTACGTGGGGCAATGCTACGTCTAACGCCGGGCCCGGGGGTGCCAGGGACGGGGCACGGCGGGGGCGGGGGGCGGCCCCTGCTCTGTAAACTGCTGCTGCTGCTGCTGCTGGAAAGCGTTTATAGCCCTTTGTGGGGAATTGGGGCACCGGGGTGGCCCCACGGCACCCACCCCATGGGAGGGAAGCCCGAACCCCCCTGCAGGGTGCTCCTGCCTTGGGGTGCCCCCACAGCTTCCCCACCCGCTCTGCTGGGTGCCCAAATCCAGGAGGGAAGGTGTGACCTCCACACACACCCCAGGACCTTGTCGCTAAGGGGCCACCGGCGGCTGCTGCCACCACGCCCTCGCTGCAGCCAACCCCGGCAGGGTCTGTCCCGCTGCCGCTTCCCCGCCAGCCCCAGGGGAGGGTGACAGGTTTGGGGAAGGAGGGGTGATGGGGACAGCACACAGAAGCGGGCGGGCCCACGGGAGGAGCTCCCTCCCCTGCTCCCGGGCTGTGCAGGGCAGCCTGGGGGGCACCGCTGCCACCTCCTCCAGTCCCTGGGTACAAAGAGTGCACAGGGGCCGCGGGGATGCCGGCCCGGCCCCGAGCATCCAACCTGCTGGATGGTGGCACCGCTGGGCACAGCCCGGAGCGCTGCTCCGGCCACAGGGGACCCATCCCTCCGGCAGGGCCTGAGCCGGGTGGGGCAGGGCGGGGGCACTGCCAGTGGCAGCGGCTGGGACACACAACGACACACAGACAGGGACACTTGCTACATCAGTGGCTGCCAGCACCTCCCACGGCAGGGAGGCAGCCGGGGCTGCCGGGGGTCCGGGGCTGCCGGCAAACCCCGGCTCCCCGTCACCCACCTCCCCATCCCCTCCCAGTCCCCAGCAGGGCGGCAGGGACCAGTGGAAGAGGGAAAATCACCACCCACCCAAACCTCCCCAAAGGCCTCCTCCACGGTGCAGGGTCATCGGCCTTCCCTCTCCCCCTGACAGGGTCCAGGCACGGGGTGGGGGCAGAGCCAGTGGGTCACCCGCCACCCACTGCCCCCTGACTCTTCCTCCCCGTACTGGGACACCCCTCCCCGTGCCACCCTGGGGGGAGCCTTGGAGGGGGCAGCACAGCCGTGGCAGGGCTGCGGGTGCCCCCAGCGTCCCCAGCAGCGAGCGGTGCCCTCGGCTGGGCTCCGGCCACTGGGGGATCGGCATCCTCGGCGCTACAGAGCGCAACCAGTTCTGTCCTTTTCCTCTTCGGTTGTGTTTCTTTTCCTTTGTTTTTTTCCTTTGGGAAACCCAGAGCCCGGTCCCGGCTCGTTCCACCACCACCACCACGACGTACTCCCCCCATCCCTGTCCGGGGAGGGGGGACGGGGCGGGTCGCGCAGCCGCCACGCTCCGCCGTCACACGCAGATCTCTATTGCTGTGGCCAGGACCATCTGCCCCTTGCCCTTGTCCTGCCGTCCGTCTGTCCTGCCCGCCGTGCCCGGGGCGGCTGCGCCGGGCTCGGAGCCGCGCGCTCCGCTGCCCTCGGTCAGGACGGTCCTCTTGAGCGGGGCGGGGGTGCAGGAGCCGGCGGCCTCGTGGCAGTGGGGCCCGGCCGGGAGCTTGTCCCTGGCGTGCTTGCGGGAGCGGTAGGAGGGCCGGCACCGCACCTCGGCCATGAGGTCGCACTTGATGAAGTAGAAAACCTCCTTGACGGGGCAGCGCTTCTCGGGGTCGAGGGCCAGCAGGCGCTGGAACATGCGCAGGGCGCTGTCCGTGAAACGCCGCCACTGCGAGGGCAGCCCCGCCAGCCGCCCCTTCTGCCACCGCACAAACTCCTCGAAGAAGGCGTCGGACGCCACCGCCGCCTCCCAGGGGAAGTTCCCGGTGAGGACGCAGAAGATGAGCACCCCAAAAGCCCAGACGTCGATGCTGGTGTCCACGGCGAAGCCCTCGGCGCGGCCGGCCTGGCACACCTCGGGCGCCGTGTAGGGGATGGTGCCGCTGATGCGCTTGACCCGGCAGCCCACCTTGCGGGTCATGCCGAAGTCGGCCAGTTTGACGCGGCGGCAGTCGCGGTCGAAGAGCAGCACGTTCTCCGGTTTGATGTCCCGGTGCACCAGGCTCTTGCTGTGCATGTAGTCGAGGGCCAGGCCCAGCTGCTGCACGCAGCGCTTCACCAGCTCCTCGGGGAGCCCCACCTGCGGGGGACACGGCATCAGCCACCTGCTGTGGGTCCCACCCAGCCCGGGCACCCCCATCTCTGTGGTCTGATGGACGTGGTGCTTTTATCTGGGTGCTCTGAGGCAGGGGGTGGTGGTGGGTCCTGGCCCACCCAAGGGATGGTGGTGGGTCTCAGGCTCCCCATTGGACGGTTTGGGTTGGAAAGGACCTTAAGCATCATCCTGGGCAGGGACACCTTCCACTGTCCCAGGCTGCTCCAAGCCCCGTCCAGCCTGGCCCTGGACAGTTGCAGGGATGGGGCAGCCACAGTTTCCCCAGGAGAAGGGTGATGGGTCTCAGGCCATCCTAGGGATAGGTGATGGATATTAGGCCACCCAGGGCATGGGCGATGGGTCCCACACTTTTTTGGAGGAGTTTGTGGTCAAGCCCAGCCTGGATAGGGGTGCCCAGTCCCTGCACCTGCACCCCCTCCCACATGGGCACAAAGCCCAGCACCCCCTGAACCCCCAGAGCCCCCAGAGGCTCCCATGGGAGGTGCCGGGGTCCCACCTGAGGCGGGATGATGTCGAAGAGGTCCCCGCCGGGGGCGTACTCCTGAGCGAAGACGTAGCAGTCCTCGGTCTCGAAGACCACGTCAAAGACCTTGATGATGAAGGGGCTGGAGGAGAGCGTGTTGGTGATGCTGAATTCCCGCAAGAAGTTCTTCAGCTTCGTCTTGCTCTTGTTGACGAACTTCAGGGCCATCTTGGTGCCTGTGGAGGGCAGGGGACAGGGGTGAGCCCTCGGCTGGGACAGACTGGGCACCCCACTGCCAGCACCCGCCCCGCTCCCCTCACCTGTGCTTTTGTGGGACACCAGGTCCACCTTGCCGTAGGTGCCCTTGCCGAGCTCTCGGATGAGGTCATAGTGCTTGGTGATGTCGGTGCCCGAGAGGGTGCGGATGGCCAGGGACTGCATGTCCTCGGTGATGAGGGGCACCCCGCAGCAGCCCAGCTTGCGCGACGGCTCCTGCTCAATCGAGCCCGCGCTCATGGTTGTGCTGCAAGGCAGAGGTGGCGCTGCTTCCATGGGGGCTGCAGAGCCATTGTGTCCCATCCCATCCTGTCCCATCCCATCCCATCCCATCCCCAGGGCTGCAGCCATGGCTCCTTGCAAAGGGGGATTGGGCTGCCAGGGTGGTGCTGAGCAGCCCCCAGCGGGTGTCACCTCTCTGTTCCCAGGGACCACCAAGCCAATGGCTCTGGAGGGGATGCTCCAGCCTCTGCAGGGGCTGCAGCTGTGTGGATGTTTGGGGGCAAAGGGAGGGCTCCAGGCATGGCAGAGACAGGGACAGGAGACAGGGACACACACAAGGACACACATGGATCAAACAGGGACACACACACAGACACATTTTCTCAGGCCTGGTGTGTTCACAGCCACCCTGCAGGACAGGAGCTAAGGCCCTTTGGGGGTCCCCTCTGCTGCTGTGTCCCCAGTGGGGACCCCAAGAGCCAGCCCTGTCTCCAGCAGGGAGCCCCCTCAGGCTGAGCCTCGCCCCAGCCAGTGGAACCAGGACTATGCACAGGGACCAGTGTGACACGATGGCTCTGCAGCAAATCCCTCCCTCACATCCCTCACATCCCCCAGCACCAACTCCTGGCCTTCGCCAGCCAGGGTGCCAAACACTGCTGTGGAGAATCCCAGAATCCCAGACTGCTTTGGGGTTGGAAGGGACCTTAAAGCCAATGTCGTTCCATGGGCAGGGAGACCTTCCACTGTCCCAGGCTGCTCCAAGCCCTGTCCAGCCTGGCCTTGGGCACTCCCAGGGATCCAGGGACAGCCACAGCTTCTCTGGGCACCCTGTGCCAGGGCCTGCCCACCCTCCCAGGGAACAATTCTTTCCCAATATCCCATCCATCCCTGCCCTCTGGCAGTGGAAGCCATTCCCTGTGTCCTGTTCCTCCATCCCTTGTCCCAAGTCCTTCTCCAGCTCTCCTGAAGCCCCTTGAGGCACTGAAATGGTCTTTAAGGTCTTCCAGAGTCTTCTCTTTTCCAGGCTGAACAATCCAAATTCTCTCATCTTTTCCTCACAGCAGAGGTGTTCCATCCCAATAATCATCATTGTGGCCTCCTCTGGACTTGCTCCAACATTTCCATGTCTTTCCTGTGCTGGGGACCAAGAGCTGGATGCAGCATTCCCGGTGGGATCTCAGCAAAGCAGAGCAGAGGCCAGCCCAGCCAGCAGCACATGGACAAACACTCCTCACTCCCAACAAATCATGGATGGTTTTCTCCTCTGACCATTCCCACAAGAAGATCCAAGATTGGAATCACCCATCACACCACCACAGCAGTGAAACCACTCCAGCATCTCCTCTGATGTCTTCAGGGCACTGCCTCACCCTCTGTCACGGCAGAAGCACAAACCCCAGGCAGCCAGGGACGTGGGGACGGCACTCGGTGGCTGCAGGTGGATGAGGATGGACAGAGAGAGCCCAGGTGGTGCCCATGGACTGAGCCCCATGCAGGGGCTGTGAGAGCCACCCCAAATGGTGCCAGACACCCCACAAAGCACCTCCAGCACCCCACGGTCAGGATCACAGAAGGATCCTCCCAGCCCCTTCCCAATAAGGCTGAGTCAGATCTCCAACTTCTCCCTCCTTCCTTCCTTCCTCCCTTCCTTCCTTCCTTCCCCCCACCGAGCTGCCTGTCATCCCAAACCAAAGCTCAGCTTTTTCACTTATTATAGTTATGTTTTTTCCCTGGGAAGTTGGGGAAAAAATAGAAAAGGAACTTCAACATCATGATGTTCCAAAAATGTAACAGTTTGACTCATAAGATCTCCGAAGCAGCTCATCTCCATAGTGTTTCATTGGCCCCCTGGCAGAGGAGCACCATCTCAGCGTCTGGGTGCTGGAGGTGGAGGTGGATCAGCAGCAGCTCGCTGGAGGCAGGACTGAGAACAGCCCCCAGCATCCTGCACGAAGAATTCCGGCTACGCTTGGATTTACGATTGCACTCATCAATATCCCTTAATTAACCGGCTTTGAAATGCAATTATTCGAGTTGGGAAGGTTGGGTTTGAGGAAGAACCCCGCTGGTTGGATGGGAGAGAGGAGAGGGAGGACTGGCAGCTTGTGGAAGTGCTCTCCAACTCAAGGGCTGTTTGCTCTTCCCCTTGGCTCAGCCTGTTGGGGTTTCCAGGTGTCTCCTTCCCAACCAGCAACCGAGGAACGTCCACGGGAAGCAGGGATCCCGCCGAGTCAGGTCCCGTGTTGCGGCGTGGGCTGGCACAGCTGGCACCGGGATGTGCTGCCAGGGATTGGGATGTGCCGGGATCCTGCCGCAGTGCCGGCTCCCAACAACAACCCTCGTCAGGGCTATCGGCAACACGGGGCCACCAGCAATCCCAGGAGAAACCAAACAGCGGCGGCGACCGAAATACCGACGCGCCAAGGCCAGGGAAAGCGTAAACACAGAAGTTTTCATTAAAAATTGAAAGACTTTTGAAAACATGTTGGGTTTGATGTGAGCAGCGAAGCGGGGCGGCAGCAGGAGGCAGCGAGAGCTCTCTTCCAGCTCCGTGCACTCCCGGGGACGGCAGGGATGCGGGAATGGCGGGACACGGAGGGATGGCGGTGCCAGAGCGGCAGGAGATGCCACCGGCTTGGTCCCACATCCTTCTGCAGCCAGGCCAGTCACGCCAAGGATCACCTGTGCGCCCACACGCCGGGTCGGGTCACTCCAGAGGCAGAACGGAGCCTTTTCCCAGAGCCCAGCTCCTCTCCCACCCCAAAACTCCCAAAAGAGGAGTCAGCACCGCGTCTGAAGGAAGCCAAACGCACCCTCTCCAGTTTCAGGTGTTCCTGAAGGAGCTTTCCCAAGCAGGGAGGAAGGATGCTCATCCCGGCCGAGTCCTGGCAAAGCCCCCCAAGGGTTCAAGATCCCGGGAGTGACAGAGGCAGCGAAGCTGCTGCCACGTGGCCCCGGGACCTGCCGCTCACCACAGGCGGTTCCTGCCGTCATCTCCGCATCCTGAGCCATTTCTCCTACTATTCAGACTAAAATTGTTCTGTGTTTAAGCTTCAGAACCGTTTATCTCATTGAGTGAGGAGGATAATCCACCCACCTCTTCCTTGCTCCCTGGCAGGTATTTATAGGCAGCCACTCGTCTCCCGTCGGCAGCTGCCGCTCCTCTTCCCAAACCTCCCGGCTCCATCCCCAGCACGGTGGAGCAGATCCCGGCAGGACATCATCCCGTATCCACAGCCCAGCATCCAGCAGGGAGCCGAGCCTGGCACCGACAATCCTGCCCCAGCTCCGTTCCCTGCTGGGGGATGCTTTGTCCTGCTCTGGATCCAGCCCTGGGCACATCGGCTCTGCCCATAACTAATTGCAAACTCATTAGGAGCTCATTGAGAGGAGCAGAGGCCGCCCGGGAGAGTTGCCCCAGGCTCCCGCAGAGGAGGCTGCTGGATCAGCGGCTGCTTGGAAATTAAGAGGGAAAAAGGGGGAAAAAAAACCCTCTGGCCACATCAGAGACTGACGGAAAAACAATCCGGTTATTGCAGGAGGTTACAGGAAAAGGGTTTGGGCTGAGCCTGATGTACGGTTGAGCACCAGGGGCTGGGACTCGCACCGTGGGCTGTTCTGGGGTAAGGAATTGGGAAGATGAAGGGAAAATCTATGCAGGGCAGGAGCTCTGCAAGACCCAGATTCCTCTTTAAAGAGGGGAGAAATGTGAAATGCAGCAGTGGGATGTGCACAGGCCCACGCTGCTCTGTCCCTGCACTTGGCAGAGCTTTGATTTCCCCATTTCCATCCCCAAACCCTCAGTTATGAGCAGGTAACACCGACTCCCACCCAAGGCCAGCAGGCTGGAGGCCTGGGCATCCCTCAGGAGGGGATGGCACACCCTCCACACCCCAAACAGCTTCCAAAACAGCCCTGTTTCCCCTAAACCACACACTGAGCCAGCAAAGTCACACCCTGGGCCCTGCCAGAGCCATCCCCTCTCGCAGTTCTCCACATGCCAGCACCACCCTGGTGTCACTGGAACGAGGGACCCCCACGCTGAGCCGCTGCCTCCCAGCGCCCCACTCCGATTCCAGCCCCTGCCACCTCCGTTCCTGCCTGACCCCATTCCAGGGACATCCTCTCCTCTCTTCCGTGCCACTGGGACCCACAAACCAGATATGAGCTGTGCTTCCCGGGGGCTGTGGCACGCTGGAGCCCAGGGAGGGCTCGCAAAGGCACCTTGGCCTAACGAGGACAACGTGGCTGTGGGGGGAGGACGGGAATCTCACTGGGGCTCGGAGCCACCGGCACCCACCATGGCCAGCCAGCCTCCGGCCAGGCCACCTCCCACCTCCCCCAAAGCAACAAAACAGGCCAAGGAAAAGGGTTCCTGCATCCATGTGCCACCCCAGGGCCATCCAAAGCCACTCAGGACAAGCCGAGTGTGTCCGGGAGGTGGCTGCTCACACACGGCACGGGGACATTGGCTGCTGGCAGTGGTGTGGGGACAGCCCCTCTACCAGCATCCCGCAGCCCAGCCGGAGCAGCCACCTCAAAGAGGCCATGGGTGGGACAGGTCTCCATGTCCAGCTGGCTCCACAGCAGCAGGACAGCACCAGGAAAAGCTGGAGCACCACAGACACCACCGGAAATAGCACCAAACCTCCACCGAAGCACCTGCAGCAACCGGGACTCCCCAGTGCCCCCAGTTTAGGACTGAATTGGCACTGAATTCCAAGTTATCCAGCAATTCTCATACCAGCTCCTTGCCTTGCAGCCCGCTCGGCAGCAGGATTGTCTTCAGCAAAGCCAATGAGTGTCCAGCTAGGCACGGGCTCCCAGTCAGGAGCTGCTCTCCCAGTGCAGATGTTCCAGCTGCAGGGCAGGGTCAGGCCCTGTCACACCCATCCATGGTGCCCTCCGCTGCAGGAACCATCTCCCATCCTGGCCAGCAGCCTGTGACAAGCTTCCTCAGCCTTTGGTCCCAGGATTCAGGTTTCACAGAGCAATTTGGGAAGAGCAAACAAAGCAGTGCCAGGACTCCTCCGCCAGCTCCCCGGGGAGCCACCACTCCTCCTTCCTGCCACCGTTCCCTGTGCCCTCCGCACTGCTCTCCCGGAGCTGCCAGAAGGATTTTCCCTGCCTTCATCCACACGGGGCTGTCTCTGTCCATCAGCCCCGATGACAGGACCTTGTATTCCTTTCAGTGCTTCGGCCTCCCGGGGTTTTTGCTGCCGAGCAGGATGGCTTCGTTAGGACCTCAGCTCCTCCAGCCTGCAGCTCCTCCCGCCTTCGCCGCCAGCACCGGGGATTTATGATTACTTCATTGTTTGATTGGTTTCATCAGCCTGTCATCATCTCCCTCCCAAAACTCTTCCGCCAGCGCCGGCTGCACCGCACGGTTGGGATCTGCAAAGAAAAACGCCCCGAGCGGCACCTGCCCGACCCCACGGCAGGGCCAGCCGGCCTCGGCCCCGCTCGCTCCCGGCGACAACAGGGACACGTCCCTCTGCCACAAAACCCAGCCCTGACTCCGCTGCAAGGGGCTTTACGTGCCCCGTGCAGCCCGAGCATCGCCCCCAGCTCAGCCTCCCGCCGGCTGGGATGCTCCCGGGGGGGAGGATGCTCTCCCGGGCAGGGCTCGGTGACACGGCGACACCGGAGGGGTCGGGGGCTTGGCACACGGACACCCGGCCCTGACCTCTGCCTCCCCGTGGGTCCAGGACAGAGGGGTGCCGAGGCAGAGCCACCCTGTCCCCGGTCCCCGAGCTGGGCTGGGGCTCCCGGCTGGCATCGCCCGCCCGCGGCCACGGCGGCAGCGAGGCCGGACCTGGAGGAAAGTGGGTCACGCTCCCCCTTCCCCGCTGCAGCCGGGGAGACGCCGGGGTGGGATGGAGGCCCCGCGGCCAGGGGACAGCAGGGGACAGCAGGGGAGGTGAGAGGGGAGATAGGGGAGGTGATGAGGGGACACAAGGAAGGTGAAGTGATGAAGGGAGGCGAGATGACGAGAGAAGATGACACGGGGAGATGACGAGGGGACAAGAGAGGACACGATGAGGAGAGACAATGAGGGGAAACCAGGGGAGATGATGGACGGGGCATGAGGGGAGATGACAAGAGGACATGAGGGGGGATAATAGGGAAGACAGGAAGCTGGTGAGGGAAGACAAGGAGAGGTGAGGGAACATGAGGGGAAACAAGGGGAGATGAAATGAGGAGGTGATGAGGGGACACAAGGGGACACAATGAGAGGACACGGCCTGAGCTGCCCTCGAGGCCACCTCTTTCTGCTCTCCCCTTCCCCTGTTCCCAGCTGTCTTCCAGCTCAGCGCACCCTTCCAGACGCCCCCAAACCCGCCGAGAGCCCCCAGGGACCAGCCCCGCGGCCGCAGCACCGCTCGGTGTCACCCACACCCCTCCGTCCCCGTCCCTCCCCCTCGCTCCCCCGCCGTACCGGGGCCGCCCGGGGCGCAGGTGCCACCGGCCGCAGGAGGGACCCGGGGCGGGGGGGCGGCCGATCCCGGGGACAGCGCCCGCACCTCGCGGTGCCCACCCCGCTCCATTCATCCCGGAGCGCCGCTTCTACCGGGATGGGGGTTTTATCCCCTCCCCGCGCCGTGCGGGCAAACAAAGGGCGGCCTCGGTACTGGGCGGGCAGCGCCCCCCGCACCCCCATCCCAGTATCCTCATCCCAGTATCCTCATCCCCGCACCCCAACCCCGCACCGCCGCCTTACCGGAGGGGCGAGCCGCCGCCGCGCCCCGTCCCCGGCGGGAGAGGAGCCGCCGCCGCCGCCGCCGCCGCCGCCGCCGCGCTCCGCCCGCCCCGCCGGGCTCCTCATGCCGCGGCCCCGCCGCCGCCGGAGGAGCGGAGGGAGCGGAGGGAGCGGAGGGAGCGGAGGGAGCGGAGCGCGGCGCCCCCCGCAACCCCCCGGCAGCGCCCGCCCCGCGCCGCGCTCCGCCCGCACCGGCACCGGCACCGCCCCGGGGAGGGAGCGGGGAGCGGGAGGAACGGGAGGAGCGGGAGGAGCGGGGGGAGCGGGGGGAGCGGGGGGGCTCCGCCGCCGGCCCCGCGGGGATGGGGGGATGCGGAATGAGCGATTCGGGATGCGGGGCGCTGATGTCCCCGCCCTCCCCCCTCGATGTAGCCGGGGGCTGTCGGTGCGGGAACAGCCCAGGAAAGGGGGGTCGGGGCTGAGCCGCCCCCTCCCCGCCGGGTGCGGAGCTCCGGTACCGCGGGTTCGGCTCGGAGCAGACCGCGGCGCTGGGGACAATGGGGATGGGAGCGGTGCTCCGCAGGGGGAGGTTTCACACCCTACCCCACACAGGGACCCGACAGCCCAAGCTTGGAGCTTGGGCATCACCAGCACTGTGCCAAAAGCACAGGACCGTGTCCTGCTGCCCGGTGCTTCCCTGGGCCCTGCTGTCCTTGAGCTCTCCCAGACTCTGTTCCCTCTCCTTTGGCACAGGTGATGCCCCCGTGGTGTGGGTGATGCCCAGCCTGGGTCAGGGAATGGTTTGGGTTAGAAGGGACCTTCAGGATCATCTCGTTCCAAGCCCTGCCATGGGACACCTTCCACTATCCCAGGCTGCTCCAAACCCCATCCAACACGGCCTTGGACATGTCCAGGGGTCCAGGGGCAGCCACAGCTGCTCTGGGCTCCCAGAGGAAGGCAAGGGGTTGGCACTGTGCTCCCTCTTGGAGCATCCCTGGACACACCTCTTCTTCCCGGATTTCCTTCTGTGCACACCAAGGCCAAGCAGGGGTGTTTAACACGGGCCAGGATTTGCTTTGGGACTTCTTTGTTTCTCAGCTGGGTGCCAGCTCCTTTTCCTCCCGTGATGTCACTTTAAAGGGACCCACAGTCGTGGGGCTGCCCCACGCTGCGAGGGGGAGAACGGACTGTTCCCCCACATCAGCTGTGCCCTCTCCGCTGAGACCGGGGCCGTCCCACTGCCCCCTGAGGCCCCACACACCGGGGAGGGCCGGGGAGCCATCGGCACTGACTCACTGATGGCTCTGCTCCGCTCAGGATGCAGCCCAATTAAGTCTTTTCATGAATGACTTCAAGGCAAGAGGCTGAATCACACTCCGACACTCCGCTTTAATTTGTGCCGGCATCGGCTGTGCCACCGTCACCCTCTTCTTCCAGCTGAGCACCGCCAGCCCCGGGCAGGGCCCGGGAGGAGCGGCTGAGGCTCCCGGGACCGGCCCCTCCATCCCGCTCCGCTCGCCGGCTCCTGCCACAGCTCCCGGCTCCTGCGGCTGGGATGATCCAAGTATGGATGATTCCCCCCGGGGTGGAAGCATCGGAATGGCACTGGGAGGAGAAATGCTGGAGCGCAGTGACCCGGCCAGCCGGGCTGGGCTGCCTGGGGCTGCCGGTGCTCGGGACAGAGCTGGCACAGGGCAGGAGAGCGCCTGAGGAGTGAAGGTGTGCGAAAGAGGAAAGCTGTAGGAGATGGGCAGAGCCGGGCTGCTCTCTGGGTCACCGCAGCAGCAGACACGGGCCGGGGAAAGGCAGAGCTGCTGGGGATGGGGTGGCTCCAGCTGGCCCCTTCCCGAGGCTCCTCTCCCCCCGTGTCCCCTGCCTGTCCTTGCGGTGCCATCCTGGCTCCCGCAGCCTCCCGCTCGCGGCGCTCCGAGCGGCTCCTCCGAGCTCGCTGTCATCTCTCTCCCTATTTATAGCTCGGGGCTGTTTCTAGGTCAGGCGGGAGGTGCCGCTGCCCGGGGACCAGCCCAGGGACCATGGAGGGGGCTGCAGGGACAGTGCCACACGTGGGGGTCAGCTCCCAGTGCCACCGTCCTGCTGCTGTGCCCTGGGCACACAGGGCTGAGCTGGCACTGGCACCAGCTGGGCCTGGCAGGGCTTCCTGGGGCTCTGTGGGGCTAGACAGGGCTTTGTGGGGCTCTTTGGGGCTTGACAGGGCTCTGTGGGGCTCTGTGGGGCTTGGCAGGGCTTTGTGAGGCTCTGTGGGACTCCATGGGGCTCTGTGGGGCTTATCAGGGCTCCATGGGACTCCGTGGGGTTCAGCAGATCTTCATGGGGCTTTGTAGGGCTCAGCAAGGCTCTTTGGGACTCCACGGGGCTCTGTGGAACTCAGTGGGGCTGTGTGGGGCTCCGTGGGGCTGAGCAGGGCTCCTTGAGTTTCTGTGGGAGTCCACGTGGCTCTGTGGGGATCTGTGGGGCTCCATAAGGATCTCTGGGGCTCCATGGGGCTCCTCAGAGCTTGCCAGGCCTCTGTGGGGCTCAGCGAGGCTCCATGTGACTCCGGGGGGTTCCGTGGGGCTGCGTGGGGCCCGTCAGGTCCCTCTGGGGTGTCCCTGCCCCTCGGTGGTGCGTGGGTGACACCTGAGCTGAGCCATAGTAACACCAGTTGTACCAGGGAGCGCTCGCACTGAGCTCGTGGTCTTCAAAGCACTCCCGGAATATTAATAACTAATTAAGATTAACGAGATGAAAGGAGCCAGATCAAATATGTTTATCACCTCATGCAATCCCAAACCGTGCGAAGAGCCCCCGCCTCCCCGAGGGATCATGAGCACCCTTGGGATTTGCGGAATATCCGGCTCGTGCCGTGGGATGTGCTTGGACAGGGTGGGCAGCGGGAAATGACCTGGAAAGCCCAAAATATTCCCAGCGTGCCAAGTCCCCTCGGAATTCAGCGAGAAGGTCGCTTTGTCCCTTTGCCATCGCTCGGTCAGAGCGGGAGCCGAGGGGCTGAGCCCCGCACGGGGCCGGGGTCCCACGGCCACCCGCGCCTGCCGCGCTCCGGTGACAGGAGCCAAAGCTGCCGGGGATGCTGCGGGGATGCTGGGAAGCGGCAGCGGAGGGAAGGAGGGAGGGAAAGCGGGAGCGGAGCACGCCGGGAACGGCAGCACGGGCGGAGAGGACCCGCTCCTCCCGGGGAGCTCCTGCGGGGCCAGCACCCTCCGCCCCCAGCCCGGGGGGCACCACTCGTGTCGGGTGTCCCCTGAGGCCCTGGGGACAGAGCTCATCCACGAGGATTCCCAGGGGAAAGGAGGTGGTGGGAGCTGGTTCCCGGAGCGCGGGGGGAGCGAGGGACTCAGAGCCCCCCAGCTCGGTGTCCCCCCGTGTTCCTGCTGCCATCCCACCGGGGACAGCCGGGACGAGATTCACAGGGGCTGCTCCCAAGGTCAGGGAGGGGCCGCAGCCGGGGACAGCCCCGCTGGGGATGGGCACACACCGAGCCCCTGTCTGCGACCCTCGGGGCGCTGACCCCGGCCCGGAGCCGGTCCCGGGGCTAGCAAGGACCGAGCAGGCGGGCGGGGAACAGCGGCCGAAGGGATGGATCCCCCGGGCAGGGCTGGGCAGCGGCGGCAGCAGTCGGGATCTCGGGAATGGTGCTGGCCCTGGAGCACAGCGAGGGCTGTCCAGCCCCTGGGACCGAACGGGACAGCCGGGGTTCTTTGGGATGCGCTGCTTGGCAGAAGAAGCAGAACGGGTTTCTTCCAGGGGAAGGAGGGACTGAACTGGGGGCACGGGGGGAGCGCGGGGCCCGCCCTGGCCCCCCGGTACCGCGGTACCCCAAGAGCAGCCGGCACCGCCCGCCGCCTCCGCTCGCTGCCCGTTCTCCTGGCACCATCTAGAGGCTGCGGGGATGGGCACGGGGAGACGGGGACAGACGGGGGGACAGGGACAGACACGGGGGACAGACATGGGGGGACAGACAGACACGGGGGGCAGACAGACATGGGGGGAGAGACACGGGGGGACAGACAGACACGGGGGGACAGACAGACACGGGGGACAGACAGACACGGGGGACAGACAGACACGGGGGGACAGACAGACACGGGGGACGGGCACTGACACGGGGAAAAGAGGACAGACAGAAAAGAGGACGTGAGGACAGACACAAGGGGACAAACAGAGGGGAGAGACACTGGGAAGAGACGTGGGGACAGACACGGGAGGACAAACATAAACAAGTGGGGACAGACATGGGGGACAGACACACTGGCACAGCACCCACCGCACTGCCCCCGGCACAGGGGCAGGACCAGCGCCGGGGCGGTGCCAGGACAGGGAGCGCCTCTGGCAGCGCCTCCTGTCAGCCCGGGGAGCCCAGCCCGGTGGGGCTGTGCTGGAGGTGACAGGCGATGGCAGCTGTGTCCCCACGGGATGGAGAAGACTCAGGGACAAGCTGGTGACAACCAGGGCAGTGTTCAGGGACCGAACACCCCCCCACCCCCCCAGTGCAGCCCACCTTGAAGCAGGGCAGGACAGGGAGAAGGGCACAAGCCATGGGTGTCCGTCCCTCGCCGTCCCTGCAGTCACCCTGCGGGACCATGGGCCACCACACTGCCACCCCGGCTGCTCCCTCCCTGGCTGAGGATGCCAAACTCATGCCACCTGTGGCCTGACAAGGGCTGGATGCCTCTGGTCAGCTCCGAGCCCGAGTTGGGCTGTGGGACAGCAGCCCTGGGAATTCTGTGCACCCCCCCAGCCAGCAGCACCCACACCTGGGCCCTCTCGACCCCCGGTACCTCTGTTCCCCCACCTAGGCACTGACTCACGGGAACTGAGGCTCTATAAACTCATGATTTACACCAAAACAAATCCTACAGCTTCCTGCAACCCGGCAGGAAGGACAGACTGCATAGATTGATCCAGCTGATGGCCCTGAGGCTCCCCCAGACCTCTCTGGGGACAGCCAGTGCCTGGAGAGCTCCTGGCTGGAGCGGGCAGGGGCTGTGCCCGGGGCTGGCAGCGTGGGCCAGGAGCTCGGCAGTGGCTCGGTGCCACGGAGGAGCAGTTGGGCACAACATGTGCCAGCACTCACACCTCGCATCCTGCCGGCTGCCCGGCTAATTCCGGCACCGCCACCTTCCCCCTGGCTGTCAGCAGCGCCGGTGGGAGAGGAGATTTCGGGGAAGGGGGAGGCGAGTGCCGGTGCTGCTGCCCGGGGGGACAGGCCTCGGGGAGCCTCGTGGCTCTCCTTGGGGACCCCCAGCTGCACTGGGCCCCCGGCACCAGCCGGGCAGGGAGGAGCAGGCACTGCCCAGGGACCCTGCTCCGGTGAGCCGGGGTGGGTGGGACGGCTCCGGGTGGATCGGGGATGGTTCTGGGATGGCTCCGGGAGGCAGTGGGTGCAACATGCTGCTGGCCAGGCACAGCAGCACCGCTGAGGCTGGCACGGCTCGGCTCGGGATGCCCATCGGGCTCCCTGGAGAGCTGCTGCCAGGGAAGCACATCCCGGCCGGACACACGTGCTCTGCACAGCACCGGACTCCTCTGGCCAGGAGAGGATGCGCCGGCTCCCAAGGAAACTTTGGCACTGTCCCCCCCGGGGCTGTCCCGGCTTGCGGCTCTGACCTGTGCAGGTGCAGGGGCTGCAGCTCCTCTTTCTGGAAGCAGACGAAGCAGAAGGAATCCATCGCTCAGCTCCGGTGGCCACCGCGCCCGGGCGAGGGTGACCGCAGGGCAGGCAGTGCCGGAGGGCTCTTGGCATCTTCCTCGCCAGCGCCGGCGGTGGCCGGAGGCTCAGGCCGGCCCTCCCAGGGCCATGGTGTCGGGGAGCCGCACACACGGCTGGGCCCGGCCGCTCCCCGGGCACCGAGGCCGCTCCGGGCTGTGCCGCGTCCCGCGTCGCCCTCACGCCGGGTCCAGCGATGCCCGGGGCCACCCCGGCACCCATCGCTCTGCCCGGCCCATGGTGACACCGCCAGTCCTCAGCGGGTGCCAACAGGGACCTGGGATGGCATCGGCAGCCCCAGGGCTCCGGCAGGACGGGCCGAGGCACCGGCCGAGCCCCGCGGTGCTTCAGAGGCCCGCGGCACCGGACAGCGCCCGCCGTGAAGGGAAAGTGTTCCCGGCAGCAGGTGGGGTCCTGGCGGGACCCAGCGCGGTCTGGAAGGGTCTGGAAAGGTCTGGAAAGGTCCGGCAGCCGAACACACCGAAGAAGGGGGAAAGTTGTACCGTCGTGGAGCGTCTCTCTCTCACCGGCAGAGCCGCCGCTCGCTCTGACAGCTAAAGCAGCGTGCGAGTATTAATAGCTCCCGACTCCCGCGGCGAGGATGGAAGTTAACTCCTCCATTGCCGCCTGCCCGGCCTCCAGCCGCCCCCTCCCCGTGCCCGCTGCTGCCTCCGGGCTCGCCAGCACGGGCTGAGGCCGGGCAAAGCCACCGCGCCCGGCCGGGGCACCGCGGCCCAGCGAGGAGCCCGGGCTCTGTCCCCAGGGGCTGTCCGGCATCCCCGGGCTCTCCACAGGGGACACGGCACCCTCGGGGGGAAATCGCCGGGCCCCGGGGCTCCTGGTGGCCCGTGTGGGTGGAGGAGGCGGCGTGGGGCCGGCCCCGGGTGTTTCCCACTGCACGGGCACGGTGGGACAGGGCACGGGGCGGGAGCACGGCGGAGCCTTGTGAGGGGGGTCCCTGCCCCACAGCACTGTCCCTGCCCCACAGGACTGTCCCTGCCCCACAGCAGTGTCCCTGCCCCACAGGACTGTCCCTGCCCCACAGCAGAGTCCCTGCCCCACAGCAGAGTCCCTGCCCCACAGCACTGTCCCTGCCCCACAGCAGAGTCCCTGCCCCACAGCACTGTCCCTGCCCCACAGCACTGTCCCTGCCCCACAGCAGTGTCCCTGCCCCACAGCAGAGTCCCTGCCCCACAGCAGAGTCCCTTTGCCCCTTGATGAGGGTCCCTGCCCCAAAGGGAACCATTGCTGCAGGCAATGTCCAGCTGCTCCAGGCAACGCTGGCTCAGGAGCCCTCAAACTCCCACGGCCCTGACATTGTTCATTGTCCTGTCACTGTTCCCCATCCATTGGGACCGGCTCAGGGACCAACACGCGTCCCCCAGGTCCTTGGGACCGAATCCTGGTCCCTCGCCCCAGCCCGCACCCAGTGTCCTGGGACAGGAGGAAAAGCCATGTCCTTGGGAAGCTGGAGCAGAACAGGGAGAGGCTTCCCCAGCCTGGCCTTGGGCTTTGTCATCTCTCTCATCCTGAATTATTCATAGAGCGGCTCTGCCTATGGCGTCTGCCCCGGCCACACCCCCGCTAATGGCAGAAATCGATGGCTTTTTAATTCCTCATGGCCAGAAAAGCTCCTGGCTCTGCTTCTCTGGGTCCTGTCCTCCCAGGAGACTCTGATGATCCCAATTTTATCTCACAGAATCTTGGAATCCCAGAATGGTTTGGGTTGGAAGAAACCTTAAAACCCATCTTGTTCCACCCCCTGCCATGGCAGGGACACCTTCCACCATCCCAGGTTGCTCCAAGCCCCATCCAGCCTGGCCTTGGACACTTCCAGGGATCCAGGGGCAGCCACAGCTTCTCTGGGCACCCTGTGCCAGGGCCTGCCCACCCTCCCAGGGAACAATTCCTTCCCAATATCCCATCCATCCCTGCCCTCTGGCAGTGGAAGCCATTCCCTGTGTCCTGTCCCTCCATCCCTTGTCCCAAGTCCCTCTGCAGCTCTCCTGGAGCCCCTTTAGGCCCTGGAAGGGGCTCTGAGGTGTCCCTGGAGCCTTCTCCTCTCCAGGTGAGCACCCCCAGCTCTCCCAGCCCGGATCCACTGGGGCTGTGCAGGGTGTTTGGTGATGATTCTCTTCCCATGCTGGTCCTTGGGTGCTGGGGGAAGAAGCATCAGCATCCCCCAGGCATTGCAGTGAGGGAGTCCATGGGATCAGGTCCCCCAGGCCCCCTGGTCCCCTGGCTCCAGGGCCCTGGCACCCAGCCAGGCACTCACTCACCAGGAGCATGCTGCAGGAACAACAAAAATGTTAAAATTTAATGCCTTGGCTAATGGGCTGAGCAGAATGGAGCAGAAACCTGGAGCAAAAGGGAGGGGGATGAGAGTGCCCAGGCCTGGGGAGCCCCTAATGGCTTCACCCTCCACTCTCTCCTTCCTGGAAAAAGGGGACACCTCGCTTGGCTCACGGGACCCTCCTGCCTCATTAAATAAAATCCCACCACAATGTTGGACCAAGGGGCCAGTCATGAATCCATGTGGTTCCTGGTGGATCCCCACAGGAGCTCCTGGTGAGGGACAGACCCCTCAGGGTGAGACCTTACCCATGGGAACCCAGGTTCCATCATCCTTCTCCACCACCTGCACCTCTGCTGGTGTCCCACAGAACCGTGGGATGCTGAGAGCAGGGAGAGGCACAGAAGGGCAGGTCAGGACATCGTGCTGTGCTGTCTGGGTGGATTTGAGATCTGGGAAGAAGGTTGGGACAGACTGAGCTTCACGTAGGTTCAAAAGAAACCACAGCCTAAGCGAGTCCTTTCTCCCAGCCTGCAACAGAGTGGAGGGAGAGAACTGCCGTGGCTTCCACCTGCTCCTCTGGCTCTGGAGCTGTTGGAAGGGGTGGTTGGGACATTGGGATGAATTTCCAAGGCTCTCTTTCAAATATTTTTGGGACATCAGATCTACAAAGCCTGGCTGAAGCTTGGTCTTGCTGTGCTCCCCATCCATGTGTCCTTTGGGGATCTGGTCAGCGCCCTGTCCCCATGGGCTGGTTCAGTCCCAGGCTGGGAGCAGCCACCCCTCAAAGGGAATTGGGAAACCATTCCCAGGGATATAACCAGTGCCCAAACCCAGCACAATCCCAGATGAATCCCAGTGGGGCGTGGAGCAGAGCAGGAGTGGAGGCACAAAGACCCGGCCAGGACCAGTGGTGGCTACAAAGCCACAGAGGTTCCTCAGCCACCACAGCCACCCTGGATGGCCCTGGGCAGTGTGGCCAGCACAGGGATGTGGGGTGGGGTGGGCTGCCAGCCCCATCTGAGCACCCTCCCCCCCTGGACACCAGGCTGGGGTGCCTGTGTCCCACCCCCCACCAAAGCAGGACACGGAGCCATCCCAGGGAAGAGCTCCCTGTCCTCAGGCTCTGCCAGGTTTATACCATTAATTATCCACATCTGCACTTTCCTCAGGAATTTTTACCTGCTGGGCTTTTACAGCTTGCTAAATAAGCAAATTCCTTGCCAAGGAACTTGGGAGACGTGGGGAGCGGTGGGGCTTTGTGGACAAAACTTTTCCAAGCGGCTTTATTGAAGTTATAAAACACAGTTTAACCCTTTTCATCAAATTGCTTTGCATGAGGTGGCAGGGCAGTAAAATGCTCATTTTTCCACGGCATTCCCAGTGAGTTACAGCTCGGTTTGTGGCAGGAACAATAAAGGAGATGGGAGCAGAGGGGAGGGATGTGAGGGGAAGCACAACCAGCTGCTGGGTTGGCGTGAGGCTCAGACTCACCCTGAGGGCAAAACCCAAATGCTGCAAAAAGGGAATAAAGCAATTAAATGTGATGAATATTTGAATGTGGGATTGAAGGGGATGGAATCAAGGCTGGAACAGTGCATTGGGTTGGAGAACAGGCATTTCGGTGCCTGTTTGCAATAAAAATTGAGAGATAAACCATGTGGTAACAAATTATTTTCACAAATCCTATTCCCTTCATCTCCCCAAACAGCTGTTCAGCTCCATGGCATTTCCATTCCTTCTGTGTTTTTAAAACATAAAGTTACCAAATAAATTAAAAAACAAAAAAAAAGGTGGATGGCTTCTCCTACCTTGGGGCTGGTCCAGGGACAATCCAAGCACTGCTGCTCCCTCTTTAGGGATGGAGGAGCCCCAAATTGAAGCGAGGACTGGCACAGTCACTGGTCTGGGGAGCTGTTGATTTTCTTTAAGAAATTATGGGATAAAGCAGGCCCGGGGCCTGGCATGGCCATGTTCCCAGGCTCCTCCTCATGCTCCAGTGATGCTGGAGGCCGGTGTGGAATTCCCACCTTGTTTTTTCATGGATCAACAACAACAGGAGGTCCCTAATGGGGCTGTGTGAGACCTGGTGTTTCCTGTGTGAGGCACAAGGACACTGGGGACACCTTGATGTGTCTGAAGGTGTCTGGAAGGAAGATGGGCACAGACCTTTTATTAGGGCCTGGAGAGGCAGGACAAGGGGGAATGGCTTCCCAGTGCCAGAGGGCAGGGATGGATGGGATATTGGGAAGGAATTGTTCCCTGGGAGGGTGGGCAGGCCCTGGCACAGGGTGCCCAGAGAAGCTGGGGCTGCCCCTGGATCCCTGGAAGTGTCCAAGGCCAGGCTGGACAGGGCTTGGAGCAGCCTGGGATAGTGGAAGGTGTCTCTGCCCATGGCAGGGGTGAAATGAGAAATCTTTAAGGTTCCTTTCAACCCAAACAATTCCATGCTGTAGGATTCCTTTACCTGGGGACAGATGTTTCCAAATCAAAGGCTTGCAAAACTCAGAATCCTCACATCCCTGAAAGCTGTTCCACATCCTTGTCTTTGGCAGGGATAAGTGGAATAGAGGAGAAATTTCCCTGCAGGGATCCAGCAGTTTGGCAGAAAGTTCCTTCTTTAGGTTCCCCTCAGCTGCTCCATGCCTGTGGATCCCTCCCTCCTCATCCCAGGGGTCTGGAGCCGCTTCTCTTCTGGAAACCCCAAGAGAGCCCATCCCCAAACCCCCCAGTGCTGGAAGGAGAAGGTCTCCTGCCTGGGGAGGCTCAGGAGATCCCAATCCCCGCTGTCCCCGGTGCCTCGGAGCACGTGTCCGCGCCCAGCCCTGTCGGGATGACGAACGGTGATAATGAGATTATCCTTTTAATGATCACCATGGTAACGAGCCCGCGCGGCTCCACATCCCAGTGGGAGCCCTGCTGAGGAGGAGAATCCAGGCAGCTCCAGCCTCGGATCAACACGGACACCCCACGGCTCAGCTGGGGGGCTTGGAGAGGTCTTGGAGTGGGTTTGGGGCAGCCAGAGGAGTTTTGAGATGTCGGGGAGATTTTGGAGGAGTTGTAATGGTTTTGGAAGTGCTGGAGAGGTTTTGGAGGCATCGGAGGGTTTTGGTGGTGCTGGGAATATTGGGGAAGTTTTGGAGAGGATATGGAGGTGTCAGAGGAATTTTGGAGAAGTCAGAGGTGTTCTGGAGGTGTTGGAGAGGTTTTGGAAATGTTGGAGAGATTTTGGAGGCATTGGAATTATTTTGGGAGTGTTGGAGAGGTCCTGGGGGCATCTGAAAGTTTTGTTGGCTTAGGAAATACTGAAGAGATTTTGGAGAGGTTCTGGAGATGCTGGAGTAGTTTTTGGAAGGGTTTTGGAGGAGTTTTGGAGATTGTAGAGAAATTTTGAATGTGCTGGAGGGGTTTTGGAGATGTCTGGAACATTGAAGGGGGTTTGGAGAGGTTTTGGAGACTTTGGAGAACCTTTGGAGAGGTTGCAGGTGTTTTGGAGGTGTCAGAGGGGTTTTGGAAATGTTAAAGGGGTTTTCAAGAGGTTCTGGAGGAGTCAGAGGGGCTTGAAGGCGTTGGAGGGGTTTTGGAGGCAATAGAAGGTTTTTGGCTGTGGTGGAAATTTTGCAGAAGTTTGGAGGTGTTGGGGAAGTTTTGAAGATGCTGAAGATATTTTGAAAATGTTGGGAGATATTTGGAGGTATTTAAGGGATTAGGAAAGTGATTTTGGAGGCATTGGAGTGGTTTGGAGGCTGTTGGATGAATTTGGGAAGTTCCAATGAGGTTTTAGAGACATTGGAGAGATTTGAGAAAGGCTGGAGAGATACTGCAGGTGCTCAAGGGGGCTTTGAAGGTCTTGAGACCTGAGAGATTTTGAGGGTGTTGGAGGGTTTTTGAGGAGTCAGAGAAGTTTTGGAGGCATTCAAGGGGTTGAAAATATTGGAGTCAAGGGGTTGAAAATATTTGAGAGGTTTTGGAGAGGTACTGGACATGTCAGAGAGATTTTGGATAGTTTGGAGAGGGTTTGAAGGTGTTGGACAAGTTTTGGAGATATTTTGGAGAGGTTGCAGGGGTTTTAGAGAGGTTTTGGAAGTGATGGAGAGGTTTTGGAGTAAATAGAGAGGTTCTGGAAGTGTTGGAGGGGTTGAGGAGGTTGTTGGAGAGGTTTTGGAGGGGTTGAAGAGGTTTAGGAGGTGATTGAGATGTTTTGGGGGGTTGGAGAGGTTTTGGAGGGGTTGGAGGGGTTGGAGGGGTTTTGGAGGGGTTGGAGGAGTTTCAGAGGTGATGGAGAGGTTTTGGAGGGGGTGGAGAGGTTTCAAAGGGGTTGGAGGGGTTGTGGAGGTCTTGGAAGGTATTGTAGGGCACTTTGGAGGTTTTTGGGAGGTTTGGAGGTGATGCAGAGAGGTTTTGGAGCTGGGGCTCTGCCTGGGGGCGCACACGATGATCCATCGGCACATCCAGGCCGTGTCTCCTCTCCTGCTCCTTCCTCGGCAGTTCCACCACCCTGCCTGGCCCAGGAACAGCGTTTTCCCTGGAGGAATGAGCAGGACTGGGGCCTGTTGGGGTCAGTGCTCTGCTGAGAGTGTGGAAATAAAATCCTCCATGACGGAAAATCCTCCTGGACACCCCATGGGACCGCTCAGCCCTAAGCTCCTTGTGGAGCCCTGGGGACAGTTCCAGCCCCACAGATGGTTTATTCTCCCTCCTCCCGGTGTTTAATCCTCTAAAGGAAGTGCCAGCCTTTGCAATGTCCCCACAGGGCTGTTGTCCCCTCTAAAGCCCGTTAAGCCATCAGGCTGAGCCACCTCTTGTCACTGCAGGTGCCACAGGAATTTGGGAACCATAAGGAATACCTGGACCTGTATCACCCTCACTGGTCTGGAGTTCCAGTGGGTCACAGCTCCTTGATTTTGTGAGCAGTTAGGGACTGGATTTCAATTTTCCTGACATCGATCCCTGGATAAATGGATCTGGGTGTCCCCACTGATGTCTTCACTCCTGGCCAGGTCAGGCAATAGAAAGCTGATGGCCACAAAGAGCTCCAGGCTGAGACAAACCTGGGACATGGGAATAGCAGAGGATTCCATGCTGTGGAGCTGCGTTGTCATTGCTGAGGAGGGCTGGAAGTGTTGGGGGTTTGCCTCACCCTGGTTCATTTAATTACTTAATTAGTTACACGGGCACAAAGCCAGGATCCAGCTCCGGAGCCCTGGTAGCTCTTCAGGGGACAGGAGGCAGCACAGGCAGCCCTGGGGACCAACTCCAGGGTCAGCTCCAGCTGCAGCTCAGGTCCAGGCCCTGGCCCAGGTCTGGGTCTATCCCCCTCCCCATTCCCATCCCCATTCCCATTCCCATCCTCATTCCCATTCCCATCCTCATTCCCATTCCCATCCTCATTCCCATTCCCATTCCCATCCCACCCATAACCCATACCCTTCCCCATTCACATTTCAGCTCCATCCCTCTCCCCATCCTCATCTCTATCTCCATTCCAATCCCATCCCACCTTCATCCATATCCCTCTCCCCATCCTCAATCCCACCCCATTCCTATTCCCATTCCCATTTCAGGTCACGCCCACGAGGGCGTGTCCCAACATAGCCCCGCCCACAAAGAGTCAGCCCAATCAGCTCCCATTTCCTGTCGCGCGGGAAAGCGCCCTGTGCGCATGCGCAGTAGAGCAGGGGTGGGGCCAGGCGCAGCTCCGGGCGTGCCCTTCGCTCAGAGCCCCGCGAGCCGCCGCGCCCTTCTCCAAGATGGCGGCGGGCAGCGCGCCGCGCCGAGCTGCGCATGCGCAGAAGGCGCTGCCCCGGCTCTGATTGGCTGCGGCCGCCGGGGAGCGGTTCCGGTGGGAGGGCGGGGCGGGGCGGGGGGGGGCGGGGCCTGGGGGCGCCCGGCGTAGCCCCGCCCCCCCCCCCGGCCCCGCACCCGCGCGGGCCGCACCGCCCGCCGCTCGCGCCCGTCCTCCCGCGGCCCTGCCCGGCGCCCCGGGGCTCCCCGTCCCGCCGGCCGGGGGAGGCCCGGGGGCTGGGTGCCGGCAGCTCTCCGGTGCTCGTGGCTGCGCGGCCGGCGGGGGCCCGCCGGTGCATGGGCGGGGAGGCCCCGCCGGGCCACTGCCGGCCATGAGATGAGCAGAGCGCGGCGCCCTGCCTAGAGCCTTCCCGGGGCCGCCGCGGCCATGGTGAGCTGGGGGAGCGGGGCCCCGGGAGGGGACGGGAGGGAAGGAAGGGAAGGGGAAATTGTCCCGCGGGGCCCGGGACACCGGAGCCGGGGGCCGCGGGGGTGAGGGGCGGCTGCACCCCGCGAGCCATCGCAGTCACGGGGTGGAAAAAGCCGGGAGGACACAAATTCCTCCTGGGAGTGTTGGTGCCTGGGGGTGTTGGGAATTACAGGTTTTATTACAGTGAGGGTGCTGAGGGGGTGCCTGGGAAAGCTGCGGCTTCCCCTGGATCCCTGCAAATGTCCAAGACCAGGTTGGACCGAGCTGGAGCAGCCTGGGCCACTGGAAGGTGTCCCTGGATGTGGCAGGGGGAGGAACGGGATGAGCTTCAAGGTCCCTTCCAACCCAAACCATTTCGTGATTAAGATTCTCCGACGCCAGCTGTGGGCTTGCCCTCACGGCCTCCAGTTCAGCCTTGGATAAGCTGTAGGAATGACCCGGATTCTGTTCTGTGCTGGAGACACAGGGAGCGATCCAGCCCGCTCTCATTTGCACAGTCCTCTCTTCCCCTGGATGAGAAGCCCGAGGAGAGATCTCTGATCCTTTGGGTGCTGGCAGGGCCGGGAGCTGGGAATTGCCTCCAGGGGAGCGGGGTGCTGCTCACTGTCACCATCCCACAACTGCTGTTCATGTTTTCCCCTTGTTCTACCCACAGGGAGAGCTTCTATCCCAGTATTTATCGGGATGACAAAGGGAAGCCCCAAACTGCTTTTGCAGGTGGACAGGGAGTGGGGAGGTGCTTTCAGCAGCCCTGGATCTGCTCCTGAGACTGCCCTGGCTCACCCAGAGAGTCCCACTGAGCACAGGCTGGAGTTCTGGCCTGGTTCTCACCCCTTTCCAGCTTAACCTGCCTTAGGTGATGTAGGATCAGGCTTTGCACCCATTTTCTTCTGGAATTTGGGATCCTGGTTGTGAATTTCTTTGCCCAAAAGCTGAGATAATTACATCTGCTCACTGTGTGATGTGCTCCTGGTGCATGATTGTTGTTTTATTGAAACTTTGATCTCTGTAGCCCCTTTGTTGAGCTTCATGAGCCTCTTGGAGAAGCTTTGCTGCTCCATCTGGGATGTGCTGGGGTGGGACATGGTCTCCTTAGTAAATACTGGTAGTATTTTATGGTAGCTGGCTGAGGGTGCTCAGGGTGGGCTCCTGATGTGTCTGCCACGTGTCCCAGCTCTTTGTGGCTTTAGCTTCAGGCAAAGGGTGACATTTTTGAGGTGGATTCTTCTTAGTGAGCACCCCAGGTTCAAAAAGGTGAATAAATGGTTTGCAGGATTTGGTAGGGCAGGGTGTGCACTTCACATTGCAGGTGGCAAAAGGACTCAGTAGTTGTCCCCTCTCTTCCCTGTGGACACACACGTTTATCCTCCTGAATTACACCTGGTTTTCTTCTTTTTTTTTTTTTTCCCTTGAGCATCCACTATTTGGCTCAGCCACAAGTCCTGCCTGTGGAAGTTGAGAAGCAGTCCCTGGGCTGTGCTGCAGGATTTACTGTTGTAACTCATCATGTGATTCCTGTGCAAGATTTTCCTTCTGTTCCCATTTCCCTGGAGCCTCCAGATGGGCATGTTCTGCTGCTAGTGCACCCTCCTTCCCGGAAACAGTTGGGAAAGTGTGAAGATGAGCTGCTGGAAGGCACACTGGGAACAAATAAAACATAACTAAACTCTGCTCCAGAATAACAGGCTGAGGGGAGCAGATTTTCCTTAGTGTGGTTGGTCTGGAAGGGAATGAGCAGGGATGAATTAGAGCCTGATTAATTGGGCAGGAATTTTGGGAGGAAATTGGGAAGGCAGGAGGGAATGCAGGGATGCACAGTGAGCTCAGGCACTACAAATGTTGCAGAACAAGTGCCTGTTTGCCTGGCTTAGTTTACAAGTTTACAAAACATGGTTTAGTTGCCACTCATGGCTCAGAAATCTTAATGCTGCTGAAAATTTGGGTTCAGAGAAAGCTTTAGTCATTCTTTGCTTTCAGAGGTATTTGCAGGGAGCTCTGTGTGGTGGTTCTTGGGGCTGCTCCTGCCTGCTGTGTGTGTAAACAGTGCTTGTGCAGTGTCCAGTTTGGGCTTTCATGAGGGGAAGGTGGTGAGCATGCTGTGGTGTCTCTGTAGGGAAAACAGGATATTGTAAATTCCAGGTGGGTTTCTGTAGAGTTCATCTCTAAGCACATAGAGCAGATCCAACTTCAAGCTTTCCCTCCACAAACCACAGATTACCACATTGTTTCCTCCTCACCCTTTAGGATCCTTTTAGAGGATTTTTTGAACAGCTTCAAAGTAAATATTGTTCATGGAGCTATCCTTGAAGGGATTTATTTTCTGTTCAAATAAGCCATGTTTTTGTCTCATCACTCTTTCCTTCACCTTGGTTCCTTCCACTGAAGATGAACCATCTTTGAAGCCCTGGGAGTTCCTGAGCAAATCACTCACTTGGGAATTGCATTTGCAACTCCCGTGTGGGGCTGGAATTTCAATGACTGCCTCCTAGGAAATACATTCTTCAGTTATGTGGCATTTGTATCCTGCCAGCAACAAAAACAACTTAGGAACAGGGACTTCCAGGAAACGCTGCTGTGTGAGGTTAGGGATGCAGAGATGCTGGAGAACTGCAGCCAGGCTTCTCCCAGAACAAATCACACTTCCCTCAGGTTGGGCCTTCCAGGCGAGCAGCCACGCTGGAAGCAGGCAATGGAAGTGGCAGCCCAGATCCAGGGAATCTCCTGTCCCTGTTGTGTGTGAGGCACTCAGAGCTGCTGAAATGGGAGCAGGCAGTGGGCGTCTGCAGCTTGGATGTTTCTGACTTTCCCACAGCAGCATCCTGGCTTTTATTCCATGGCCTCTCTTACCACCTTCCCGTTTTTTAGCAGTAAGTGCTGTTGTTTTCTTGTGCCTGGTGATGGTTGAAGCCTTTCATTCAGGAAGGAGTGAAGTGTGTGTGGATTGCAGCAGGTCCTGCTGGGGAGCCCTGGGTTATCCTGGTGCTCGTGGTTGCCAAGGAGCTCCTGCTCAATTACCAGGAGAGCTCCTGTTTATTCTGTGTCAGCCTCACTGAGCTGGTGGCCCTGGGGCTGGCTCAGGCTGTGGCTGGCGACCAGAGCTGCTCTGGGGAGTGCTCCTGCTGTGTGCAGGTGACCTAGCACATTGTGACAGGGGGGAACAGGGGCTTCTTGTTCCTGCAGAGCCCCTTGGGCTGTCCCATCAGCCTGGGGACACTCAGGCCCATGTGGGCTGTGCTGCTGTCCCTGGCCCAGGGGAGCTCAGGGCTGCTGTCCCTGGCCCAGGGGAGCTCAGGGCTGCTGTCCCTGGCCCAGGGGAGCTCAGGGCTGCTGTGCTTTGAGGAGATGGGGAGGATGCTGTTGCTGCACAGGCAGGAAGTGTTGGCATGTGGTCAGGTGGGCTCAGCTTCACAGCAGGGTTTTGGGAAGAAGAGGGAGCTGAGGGTGTTGTCCCCCAGCAGTGCCAGCTGAGGTACAGCATCAAAGCTACACCCCTAAACCTGTGGTTCTGTCTGCTCTCAGTGCATCCCCTTCATGTGCAGTTAAAATAAAAGCAAACCCTTTGTAGAACCCTTCTGGCTCAATCAGCTGCTGAGCAGAGAAACCAGAGAGTAGGAACTCGGAAGTTCCAGCCTCAGCTTCAGCATCTGGCTTCCTCTTTTGGCCAGCAAGTCATGTTGTGACTTTGTGTGCCCCCCAGTTATCCCCCCTCTATTAAATCATCAATCTGGAGATGATTAATGCTGGAGAACTTTCCCATCTCTGCAGCAAGGCCTGGGTAGCTCTGGAGATGAACCAGGAATGGGAACTGGAGCAGGAGAGCTGATCTGTGCTCAGATGCTTCCTCCAAGAGCAGAGCTTTTTCTCAGGAGGAAACAGCTCATTTAGCAGAATGGTTGCACATAATCCCTTTCAGAACCTATAATAATTCCAATGCATCCATATTTCAAAGACCTGGGTAGCTAAATGTAGGCTGCAGGAGGACTAAAAGCTACCAAGGCAAAATTGTTGAGCCTCCAGGTTGACTAAAGGAGCTTGAAAAGCTCATTTCCACTGCCTGTCACTGATGGATGGGTGGTAGTGGTTGTAATTATTTCAGGAAAAAAACCTTAAAATCTGGCAGGTACCACAAAGCTCCTGCTATGGGGTTCACTGCTCTGCAGAGATCCATGCATGGATACCTGAAAACTCCAAGAACTTTGGGTTCAGTTGGGTGAATTAATTGAACATTTTTAGGGGGTGTCATTTAGGAAGTAAGCAGCTGCTGTTCATGTTGGATTTATATATTAGTATATGCAAAGTAGAAGAAAATGTAGCTTTGAGATGTATAGGCTGATCCCTGCCTGGTAAAATGTGCCCTAAAATCCTCCCAATCATTATCCTCTATCAGACAGCAGATATTTCCTATTAGGAACTATATTTGTATTTGGGTCACTGCTGCCTTGGCTTTCTCTGCATCCCAGGTGTCAACATGACAACCTTTTTCTTTGAGAGGAAGAAAAGAAGTTGTTTGTTGCTTTCTTTTATGAAAATAAAATGTTTAGACTCCCATTTATATCAAATAATTTTGGAGTCCCATTTCCAGCATTTATGAAGTGTGCAGCATGTGCCTGTTCTCCCTTGTAGGCCTCGTTGTTCCAACCAAAATGTAAATATTAATATTTCAGTAGAAGAAAAGCAATTGGCTTTTTCCCTACTGATTCTGGTGGTCAAGGACTTTTCTACTCATCCAGACACCCCTGGGGTTTATTTGTGGGTTCTCTGTCCTCTGGAATTTTGGGATGATGCAGCATTTCCTGGGCTAAGAAGCACCTACAGCTTATGGTGAAGCAACTCTTTTCCAATCTTACCTTCCCTCCACACACATTTGATTCCTTTCTTTATCCATGTTTCTCTTTTCTTTTTGCACTCAGGATACTTTCACTCCACCAGAACTATTCCAGGCTCTTCTAGCAACACCACAAATTCCTTATTTTTTCCCCCTGATCTTCCATGACCCTTCTCCTAAGTGGATCATGCCCAGAATTCCATTTCTTTTCCCACTTCCAACCCTTTGCATTCAGGCTCTAAATTATCTTTTATTTGTTCCAGCATCTCCAAGCTTGTGGCTGGATCTCTGTGTGTATTTTTAGCATTTTGACTTAATATTTTATTAGGGCTTTAATTGCAGTGTGGAGTTCTTCCCAAGAGGGATTGTCCTGGTTCCTTTTTGTCCTCCCTTTGGAGAAAGGAGTGTGCTCATCTGTTTTGTGTACTGGCTTGTCAGGATGCCAAAGCCAGCATTGGATGCAGCTTTCCAGAGGGGAATGGGTTTTGTTTTTTCCCTTTGGAGAGATGTTTTGCCTGAAGAGTCTGTGTTGTGCTCAGCTGGTTCCCTGCTGCTTCATTGAGTAAGAACAGAGCAGGTTTCTTCTGCATTGCAATTCCACCTTTTCTTTGGGATGAAGAGCAGTTTCTTCCGTGGAAGTTTGGCTCAGTGGTGGTTTCCCTGGTGTTTAAAATCAGGGTCTGGAGAGGTTACAGCAAAAGCAGCTACTTGACATGGCTGCAATTGCTGTTCCTCATCCCATTCCCTAATCCTTTGGTTATGGGGGATAAAACTGTATTTTCTACAGTTCCTTGGCTTTCTTCTTGCAAGTGTGAGAGAAACCACGAGGAGGACGAAGTGCATGACCTGCAGTCTCAGATGTGGAAGTGTGAGGTCAGTGCTCAGGAGGCAATTCCTGCTCCCACTCATGGAATCAGCCATTCCTCCGATCCCAGGAGCTGTTGGGTTTGGAACTGGGGAAAGCTGCAGGGGGAAAAAGGCGACTTTGGCTTTCAAAAGCTGCTTTTTCCTGGTTTTGTACTAGTGCTTGGTGGAGCTGGTTGGGTCATGGTGACCCTTTGGTTCCCCAGGACAAATATCCCCACATTGGCCCAGCAGAGGCCCCTGTTGTGGACAGAGAGCCTGGAACCTTCCCCAGGAGTTGGACACCCCAGGAGCTGCAGGGCTGAGCAGCAAAGTGCAGTTGTGAAATCCCCCAAAGTGCAGAAGCAGTGCAGATGTCAACATCTTGTTTGTCTTTAATTGGACTGCATGTTCTCCCTGCATGAGCTGTCCTTTAAAAACATTTTAATTAACAAAAATCTTAGTTATTCCAATGGTGTTTCCTATGGTGGTTTTGTTATACACTCTTAAATGCCCAGCACAAGTTTTAATGCTGTTGCCAGGAATAAAATTTAGAGTATCACAATCTTATTTTTCTTTACTTTGAGAAGGGGTGAGGGTCTGGAAATTCTGTATTTTCCTGTAGTATAATAAGTATAGTCCCCCTTGGAAATCAGGTCTGGCTGCTGTAATGTATTGGGTAAGGTATAATCCTGTCCCCATGGCACTTTGTGTAGCCAGGTGTTGGGACAGTTTTCCCATGGTAATGGGCTTAATCCTGCCAGGCAGAAGTGGATATTGGAGAAAAATCAGCAGGATTTGCTTGCTGGAGCTGCATCTGAGTAGAGGTACCCCTTTAAGAAATATGCTGAATAATTGTTTTATTCTTTACATTCACTTTCTTTTTTTGCCTGCCCTGGTGCTTCCCATTTCCAGCTCTGCATATGTGCATAATTCCAGAGACTCCTTCACTTGGGGCTACAAACAACTGTGATTCAGAGCCTTTCCCTGGGTATTATTGGGACTTGTCTGGAGGCTGAGATAAATAAAGGTTTATTTGCGGCTCTGCTGACAGTGAAGGATTTGAGAAGTGTTTTTAAAAATCTCTTCATGCATCTTGGACTCCTTAGAGCTGCTACACAACCACGCCAGTTCTTCACTCCTGTCACTTGGACATCTTCTCTTGTCTTCTCTCTGGTCAAAGGAGCTGCTATGTTTGTACAAGTGAGGAGGAACAAGGGTTTGGCATTTTTAAGTGTCAGATTTTCACCTGTAAGAGCTTGAAGAGTGTTCTCTGTAGGAAGAGTTGTTATAACCACAGGAAGGATGTGGAGCTGCTGGAGCGAGTCCAGAGGAGGCCATGGAGGTGCCCCAAGGAGCCTCTGGAGCCCCTCTGGAGCCAGGCTGGGAGAGCTGGGGGTGCTCACCTGGAGAGGAGAAGGCTCCAGGGACACCTCAGAGCCTCTTCCAGGGCCTAAAGGGGCTCCAGGAGAGCTGCAGAGGGACTTGGGACAAGGGATGGAGGAACAGGACACAGGGAATGGCTTCCCAGTGCCAGAGGGCAGGGATGGATGGGATATTGGGAAGGAATTGTTCCCTGGGAGGGTGGGCAGGCCCTGGCACAGGGTGCCCAGAGAAGCTGTGGCTGCCCCTGGATCCCTGGAAGTGTCCAAGTGGGACAGTGGAAGGTGTCTCTGGCCATGGCAGGGGTGGCACTGGATGAGCTTTAAGGTCCTTCCAACCCAAACCATTCCATGGTTCTGTGATGAACGTGGGGCTTTTAAGCAGACTTCAGCTAAGCAGGCTCTACTGGGGACAGTGTGAGTTCATTTGGCCCTGCTGCTCCTCTCTTGATTTCTGGGTCATTGGAGTAAGATGATGAGGGTGTTTTTCTTAACACCTTTCACAAATACTTTTTGTAAGGATTTTTTTATTCCCTTCACAAATACGTTCCTCACCAACATTGTTGTTTTCAGAGGGTTCCTTGGGATCTTTTTTCCACCTGCCTGTTTAGAAGTTGGGTTATTTCACCTAAACCTGTGGAGAAAGTGTCTCAAAGTGAGTGGAGCTGTGTTTGGGGCAGTCCTGCAGGATTTCACATAGAGAAAAGGGAAGAGATTGTTCCTTGTGCCTGTGGTCCTGCCTTGCTGGGAAGGATGGGATCTCCCTGCAAAGGGGTCCCAGGCTTTGGAGTGAGGGGCACCCTGGGGAGCCCAGCAAAGGGAGAGAGTGAAGTGAAAGGAATGATGCAGCTTCAGAGGTGTGACTTTCTAGACCTCACTGGGGGAATTTAAGTCAATTCTGACCTGAGCCAACCAGAGTCACCTTGCAGTGTTTTAACTTCTGGAAGCAACCCCAGCAGCAACCTTTGGCAGATGCTCAGCTGTGTCCAGCTGAAGGGCAGATTTTGTTTGGCTGCTTTTGCTGATAACCCACAAAATGAGAAATTATTGTCACTGATGGCTTAAAAAGTGGTGGCCAGCAGCTGAGAGCTGACTGAGCCAAGTGTCTGCTGAGGAAAGTCTGATGGCTGTGGCAGGACTGTCAGGTTTAAGTTGCAAGTCCAGAAAGTGACTCCAGAGCCACCTCTGCCTGCTGTGCTTTGGTGATGCGCAGGGTATTGGTCTTGAGGAATCAGCTTTGTGTGCTTCTGCACTTCTCAGCTGTGTATTGCTATTTTAGCAACTGCTTGTTTGGGAAAATACTGAGTTGCTGAGTCCTTTCCAGCAGCTAAACCACAAGAAATCAATTAGGAAGTCAACAGCACGTGACCAGCTGCCTTTCCTGGGCATCAGAGACCCAGAAATTGCTCTTGGGCTCATCTTCAGCAATTGTGGCTTGAAACAGCACCTAAACCACCCTTTGCTCATTCCAGCCTGCTGGAATTTATTCCTTTGCTGGGTTTCTAAGAGAATTCCCAGGTGCTGAAGCCCCTGGGAGCTGCTGGGTGGAGGACACCCTGCCTGCTGGGCTTGGTTATGTGGGTTAAGAGTTACTGGGTTAGAAAGAATCAGACTCAGACACTTGAGCCTGTTAATCAAAGTTCAACCTTCAAACCTGATGCCTGGTTAACTGAATCTGCTTGTCCAAGAGGGTTTAAGAAATCAGATCCCTTGGGTATTGAAAAAGGTGCTGATTACTCGTGGAGCAGGCAGTGTTCCAGGTAAGATGATCTCTGGTGCAGAAATCAGGCTGGCACTGCTGGCTCTCCATGGCCTGTTCCACACAGCACTGCTCGGCCTGGGGTCCTACTGAGTCCTTAGCTGATACTTAAATTAAACATTCTGATTCCTGAAGTGCAGCCAGGTTCCTGAAGGGGGGAGTTGTCCAGGCAGGAGGGCTTTGAGCAGCTCTGGAGCTGGCCCTGAGCTTTGGGACCTCAGGGACACGGAGAGGAGCGTGCTGCCTTTGCTCCTCTGCCAGTAGCCTCGAGGTACAACAGCACTCTGTGACTTTTATCCCACAATTGAAGCAGAAAAATCTACTATAACAAGTTTGCAAAATCTCCATGTTGTTAGTGACGTGCTGAAGTGGTGGACTCTGAAATGAGTGAGCCAAGAGAGGGGTCAGCTCTGCAGCCATGGCCCCAGGAACTGAGCTGTGCTGGGAGCACAGAGCGGGGCCCAGTCTGCTTTCGGTTCTTGAAACCACAAAAACATCTCTGAAGTGCAACAAGGAAACTGAGAATGAAGGCTGAGCCCTGTCCTGATAGCATCAGCAGAGCACTCACTGCTGGGGAGCACGTATGCTGTGGGCTGCTCACGTCACACCTCTGCTAAGAGACCCTGGGGATGAGGATGAACCCCCAGATTCTACAATTATTGATGGAAAGGATTAAATATAATGAGTATCACTGCTTTTGAGCTCCCAGCTCTGCCTCCCTGTAGCGTGTTGTTTATCTTTTCTGGAGGATGTGTTGGGTGTTCTACAACTTTTTAAAAAACACTTCATAATTCTGCATTACTTGCTAAAAATAATAGTGCACTTCTTCCATGAATTTTACTGCCCTGAGTGGACCAGGGCTGGCCCAGGGGTTCTCCAGGTTTTTGTGGACGGGCTTGAAATGACCCACAAGCTTGCTGAGAGTGTGATTTCTAATTTACCTGTTCATTACCATGATGTGTTAGGGCTGGGACAGGGAGGGGCTTTGAAAGACACCCTGATAATCCTTCAATGAGTAAATTACTACCTCAGTACATGGAGATGTTAGTATTGTTAATACTCATAATACATATGTGCATCATTAAGTTAAGCTTGACTATAAATAATAGAGAAAGAAGAAAACTCAGCAGCTGGAGTGTAGTTGTTTTTTTTTTAGGTGTGTGACTGTGCTGTTAATTAACTGCACAACACTGGAAGCAGAAGGCTCCGAGGTGGAAGAGGATGGGACACTGCAATTAGCAATGACAGGGTGATGATGAGTTATTTTATACAGGTGCTGTGGATGAAATTTCTTGTTTCTTGTCTGGTTTTTTTAACCCTTTGCACTGGCTTGTTGGTGGCATTGTAGCAATTCCAGCTGGGAATTTTTCCATTAGCCAGGATTGTCGTTGTGTGCTCCCCTGAAGTCCCTCCTCTCCTGGAAGATCTGCCCACAAGCTGGTAGATGGAGCTGATAGTGATTTTAACAGATAAATGTGATAAAATCTGAATCCTGATAACTGGGAGGAGGCTGAGCTGTGCTGGGCTGTGTGTCTTGCACTGAAAACAGCAGGAGAGGGTGGGTGGGATTGGGATGGAGATGGAGAGGCAGGCTCCAGAAGGTGAGGAAGCTGCAGAGGGATCAGTGGGGGCTCGGTGGGCTGGAGGTGTTAAACACAGCGACCGCAGGCAGCGATGGACGGGGTGGGCGTCACAATCCAAACCAGGATGGCTTGGGGTGGGAACAACACCCCCAACAGAGCTCCTGTCTTTAAATAAAGAGAAGCAGAAGCAGGGTTTGATCTGCTGTGAGGGCTCCTGGGTGCAGCAGAGCCAGGGCTTTTCCTCCCTGCTACCGGAGGAGATGTTGGGAGCTCGCGTGGTGTAAAATCCATCCTTCCTCATCAGGAAGGTGCTCCAGCACTGCCTGAAGGATGAAGTCACCTCTAACATTGCAGCTGCAATTAACATATTACTAAAAAAAGCTCTGGAGAGGGAATGCCTTAAATTTGTCTTGGAGTGCCATCCATTTGCGAACACATTAGGGAAAAACTGAACAGACCTAACCCTTCTCTTGGTGCCGTATTTAGAGGATCGTTTGTGTGATGGATGCTCTAATGGCAAACATTGCAAGGTTAACAGCTTGTGATTTTATGGCAGAGCAGTAGAGAAAAGCTTTCCCCTCAACGAAAAAAATCCCTTCAGAGAGCATAAAATGAAATTTAAAAAAAAGAAAAAAGAGGAAGTGAACTCTAAATGAAAGCACTTGTGGAGAAAATGGCTTTAGAAAGCACTTCCATGTCTTGCAGAATGAGCAGGTGCTTTTCTATGGTTGTGTTTGGTGATATGCAAACTAAAATTAGCATTGTATCTGCTCTTCAAGTGCATGTGCAGTGTCTAAACTGCAGCCCAAGGATCGCTGCTCTGTTGTTCACTGGAGCTGGATGAGTAACTCCTTCTACCCCAGTGCTTTAGTCACAGTCTACATCTGAGCTTGTGATGGAATCAGCAGCAGGGTACAAAGATTTTGCATCTCCAGAGCCTCACTGAGGTGCAGCTGCAATATTGAACAGCCTGAAATGCAGGAGGTTGTCATTTTTTTTTTTTTCCCTTAATCAGCAGAAATCAGTTAATGACTCATACAGCTTAAAATGTAACTGGAGCATAGCCCTGAAATCAGCTTGTGGGGTGGGTCCTTCTTGTGGTGCTTTGGTGGATGGAGAATGTTGTTGGATGTGCTGGTTCTTGGTAGCAGATCTTGTGTTTTCTGTCTGGAAAAGGAGCTGTTGGAGCTCATTTTCCTGTTTGGAGGAGGGCACGGAGGGTTGGAGTCCAGAGGTAACTGGAATAATGAGTAAGCAGCTCCACCCATCTGATAGTGATGTGAAACACCTTTAGCAAACTGATGAGGGGAAACGGGATGGGAAAGACACAGCAGCTCTCTCCCACCCTGACCCACAGAGTCCTGCTCAGATCAGATGGGGCAGTCAGGAGCAGCAGAGCCTGCCCAGTCTGTGTGGTGTGGACCCAGCACTTAGAGGCACCTATTGTGGGGACATCACCTGTGCCACAGCTCCCAGAGATGCTGTTTTCACCCAAATTCCAGCTGAGAGTATGGAAGTGCTGCTGGAACACGGGAACCTGCAGCTGTGGCTGTGTTAGATTTAGCCCTGCTCGCTTTCACCTCTCACTGCCTTGTTCCCCTAAGGGAGCTGTGACAAGGACATCACCTTTGGCCGCAGGATCTGCTGAATTTGGCAGCCAGGACCCTTCCCCGTGGGTCAGAACTTGGCCACGGTGTTGAAGTAGGAGTGGATGGTGACGTGGCACATCTTATCTCCCCTGCTTTTTGTGAGCTGCAGAGTTTTCATGGGGAAAAAGCTCATGTTGCCTGCTCTGCAAGCAGGACTTAGAGAGCTGAATATATTTTCCTCTAACGCTTGGTAAAAGAGAGAAATGCTATTTTCTGATGTTTGATCCAGCCCTGGGAGGCACTAGGGGTGAGAAAGGTCAGGTTTGATTTCTGAAAGAGAGCGGGAAGTATTTCTGTTTCAGTAGTTGCATATTTAGTAATGCGTCATGGAGGTGAGGCAAACTTCCAGCCCTGACAAAGAAAATTGGAGTAAATTCTGTTACTGATGGTCCACACTTCCCTTGAAAACCTTGGGATATGAAATCTGTGCACAACCCAGAATTTCAGACCAGAACCTGAACTCAGCACTGCTGGTTCTTCCTGTTCTTCTCCTCAATGCAGAGTAAACAGAAAGCCCTAAAAGAAAGCAAACTGCTTGTTAATGTGGGAATAATACTAGGAAATAATTTCAGGTACATCCCCAGGTGCTCCAAACAGCTGGACTTTAATTGGAGTCTCACTAATCAACTTCCCAGGTGTCAGGGTCCTGGTACAGCCACCTTCCCCTGCAGCTCTGCACAGCATGTGAGCTCCTTATCTCAGTGACCTCCTTATCAGAGCCTTGCTGGACAGCTGGGGGATGACCACATATCGCCAGGATCTGGGGAGCTTGAGGAATTCCCAAAGGCAGCAGCAAATGCAGGTCCTTGCTAAGTCCAGCCTGGAGTTAGAGGGGGATCCTGAGCTGGGCTTTGGTTACCTCAGACAATTTTTGCTTCTCCACCTTCCTTTGGCCAAACCTCCCGAAGAGCCACAAGAAGCCACACAAGAGGAGAGAATGATCTCAGAAGTCCTGCTGTGTCTTTGTGTCCCAAGGTGGCCTTGGGTGCTCTCCAGCCTGGGCCTTTTTGTGTGAAATCCTCGGGTTGTGCTCTCTGGTTTCTTTTCTTCCTGCTTTTGACATGTTGAACATGGTGATCATGGTGTTCTGCTTTGGATGATTAACTGTGGAAGATTAACTGTGTGCCTAAGGAATAGGATCTTCCAAATCACAGTGCTGCAGTCAGTGGAGAACAAGGCAGATGCTCAAGATTTATAAAACTCCATAATTTATTTCCAAAAGGAGGACATAAATCTTGAATCTTGGAAGAAATGTACTTATGCAAACTGCTCTTGCTGAAGAAGGATTGAATTAAGTATCCAAAGACATCTGAGCCCTTCCACCCTGTGAAGAACCAAGAATTTTCCATGACTGAGGTGATCTTGGTATTGGATGGTAGAAGGAGTGGGAGACTTGTGCTGCTCTTGGAGGAATTTGCATCAAATTGAGAATGGAAACTCATCTTTAAGGGTTTGGCATCAGAAAGCGCTGGTGAGACTCACTGTGAGCAGCAGAGAAGGAAAGTGCAGAGATTTAGGAAAATACTGGATTGGTACGTGTGGATCTGCTTGGGAGGAGCTTAGGACAGCTTAGCTCCCACAAATGACAGTGTGGCCATATCTTAAGTAATTAAGAACTCCACTTAGATATTTTTTTTTTTAAAGTGAGGCTCTTATCCACAGAGGTGCAGTTATCTGGGAATTCTGACTGGCAGGAGGCTGATCCATGGCTGAAGGGAAGTTTGCAGCCCAAGCATAAATGGATTAAAGCTGCAAACATGGCTCTGCTTGGACTGTTGGTTGTTTTAAACCAATTTCCCAACATCTCTTGCTACAATAGTTCTTGATTTCTAGAGCAGGGCTTTAAAAAGCAAGAAAACAAAAGGAAAAAGCAGGGCAGGAAGAGGAAAGGTAGGATGGAATTCAGTGTTCTTTTGTAAATGGAAATGCTTGGTGTCCTGCAGAGCATCCACTTCCAGCTGCTGGAGAGCTCTGGAGTTGTTGGTGTTCCTCGGAGTTAATCCAGTGAGGAGGGGCTCCTGCTGCTTGGCTCTTGGGAAAACTGCTGTGCATGGAAATGGGAATTAGCAGAAGCCTGGAGTGTTTCTGCAGGATGTCTCACATGCTCTTCTCTGCAGGAGACTGCCAGGCACGGCTTTTGTTTCTGGTTTAGGGGTTTTTTAAGGCAAAATTTTTAGTTTTTTTAAATGTTTACTTTGTTCCTGTACTTGAAGGTCTGGGCTTGAATCTTGATGCATTTATTATTGATAGCATGGGTTGAAAACATTTGAGACACAGCTATGGCATGGTCTGTGCTGTTGCAGGATTGTTTCTAAGGCTGTTACCTTGCCAGAATAAAATCATCCCAACTCCAGAGCACTCCAAAACTACAACTGCATGCTAATCTTGGGAATTTCTTTGGGACTTAAAACTGTAACTAATGATTTCCAAGAATAAAACCTAAATGGGGGGAGGAAGGGGTGTGGTGTTATTTCTTGAATCACATTGCTGAATACTGGTGTATTGCCTTTTAGAGTGCTGGAAATTGCTTAATTTTTCAAGCTTCCTGAGCAGCAGGATGGCACCAAGGGAAAGGCAGGAAGAGGTGTCAGGAGTCACAGGATCATGGAATGATTGAGGTTGGAAAAGACCTCCAGGATCATCGAGTCCAACCTGTGACCCATCCCTAGCTTGTCACCAGCCCAGAGCACTGAGTGCCACTTCCAGCCCTTCCTTGGGCACCTCCAGGGATGGGGACTCTACCACCCACCCAGGCAGCCCATTCCAATATCTGAACACCCTTTCTGGAAAAAAATTCCTCCTGGTGTCCAAGAGAGATCCTCTCAAAGTTTCTGCTTCCCATGATAGGATATCAGTGATTTCTGAACATCTGAAAACATCTTTGGTTGAACTTGCTGTCTTTGTGAGAATTATTTATTGCCCTAAAATTCCTGAATGCCACCAAAATAAAGGAATTTTGTTGTGTTCTTGTCCTTATTAATGGAGGTGAGCAAATGGTCCTTCATGTCCAAAGGTTTCACTGCCAGTGGATAAATCTTGCTGCTCCTTGACACCAGTGAGCAATTTGAGTTCCCAGCTGCTTGCCCTGTTCTGATCCTGCTCGTGTTGGATTTTGGTGCACCTGAGATGTTCTAATGCCACCCTCCTGTGTCAGAGTGGGAATGAATTTTATCTCTTTCCTCCAATGTCATCCCCAGGCATCAGAAGAGGCCTCGCTGCGGGCTCTGGAGAGTTTGATGACGGAGTTTTTCCACAATTGCACAACAAATGAGCGGAAACGTGAGATAGGTGAGTTCCTGCCCCTTCCAAGAGCTGCTCCCGGTGCTGGTCCTGCCTGCAGCCCCCAGCAGGGGGGTCTGGTTGTGTTCAACACAGCCTGCACTGAACTGGCATCTTCCCCTCTCCTGCTTAGCTGGGAACTGGAAGGAAAGGTTTCCATAGCTGGGAACTGGAAGGAAAGGTTTCCTTAGCTGGGAACTGGAAGGAAAGGATTCCATAGCTGGGAACTGGAAGGAAAGGATTCCATAGCTGGGGTTTCTGTGGCAGCTCCCATGGATGATAAACCAGTGATGTTTCCTCTGTGCATTGTTGGGTTGTGTGTCCTGGGAAATCTCTGCCTGGACATGGAGCAGGGAATTCAGCACTAGGAATGTAAAGCAAGGCTGTCCTGGTTCTTGTGGAATGACAAGCAGGAATAACAGCAATTCCCTTTGGGTGGGGTTATTAAATATGGGTGGGGTTATTAAATATGTCCTGAAAGGCAACAGAGATTCTACCAGGTACTCTGGGGAGCTGCTTGTGCTGGTGGTGATTGGAAAGATGCAGATTCCTTTTATTCCCAAACAGCCACAGGAGTGCTCTGAGGGCTGGAACCTCTCTGGAGCCAGGCTGGGAGAGCTGGGGGTGCTCACCTGGAGAGGAGAAGGCTCCAGGAACACCTCAGAGCCCCTTCCAGGGCCTAAAGGGGCTCCAGGAGAGCTGCAGAGGGACTTGGGACAAGGGATGGAGGGACAGGACACAGGGAATGGCTTCCAGTGCCAGAGGGCAGGGCTGGATGGGATATTGGGAAGAAATTGTTCCCTGGGAGGGTGGGCAGGCCCTGGCACAGGGTGCCCAGAGAAGCTGTGGCTGCTCCTGCATCCCTGGAAGTGTCCAAGGCCAGGCTGGATGGGGCTTGGAGCCATCTGGGATGGTGGAAGGTGTCTCTGCCATGGCAGGGATGGGATTGGATAAACTTTAGGGTCCCTCCCAACCCAAACCGTTCTGGGATTGTTCTGTTTCTACCGTCTCATGCCAAAAAAAAAAAGCATTAAAGACTTGTCCCAGAAATCCTATATCCTATATATGTGATGATCTCCTGCTGTGGAAAAGGTATCCCTCATTGTCCTGCTTAAATTGCAGGAAAGAAAAAGGAAAAAAAATAAATTAAAGCCATAAATTTGCTTATCCTGTAAAGTAGCCCTTGTAGCTTTTCTCTTGGTCACATTGTCACCTCATGAGACATGACCAAAGCCTTCCCTGAGTGTTCAGGGAGGTTTCTGACACCCTGAGCTGCCACCAAGTCAGCAGCTCTTGGAGTTGCAGTGGAGGAAGGTGGGTTTAGAACACTGTGATCTGAAGTGCTCCTACTCTCTCACAATGACCTGAAATGCCAGCATTTGGCTTTTACAGATAAAATAACAATGCTCATAATACAATTGCTGTGTGATTTGTTTTAATATTCACCTCTTATCTGCTGCAGTATTTATGTCAAAACTGATTCGAAAATGACACATCTGCTTTGTTTTCATTAAAGCCTGTTGTTACACTGCTTTAAACGCTGTAGAATGTGATTTTATTCTATTTTTTGCCCTCCTTCAGGTTGAGTCATTCCCTGAACACAGGGTCTCTTCCCTGCTCGGTTGCTGTGTGATCACTATACATTGTTATGGCTTTGTTTACAGCTAAAGAATTTTAATGGAATATTTTACATCAAAGTCAAATTAAAACTGAAGTTCATTTTAAAGTAATATTTTACTTTTATGTTTTTTTTGCAGAGGAGCTTTTAAATAACTTTGCCCAGCAGATAGGAGCCTGGAGATTCTGCCTGTACTTCCTGTCCAGTACAAGGAATGATTATGTGATGATGTACAGCCTGACAGTGTTTGAGGTGAGGGCTGAGCTCCTGCCTGCTCAGTGCAATCTCTGCCTGGTGCAGTTTTATCTGGCAATCGATTTTTTGGGGGGAAATGTTTGTCTGAAATGGCATCCCTGGTAAGTACAGTGATAAAAGATGCTTTTATTGCTCTCTGCCAGAGAGGTTGCTTAATGGCAGGCCCAGAGTGGGAGAATATGAATCTTTGTACACAAATTGAAGAATTCATTTCCTGGCATCTCTAAGCACAAATTACCTCCAGTTTCAGAGGCTGCTTGAGTTTCTGCACGATGCTTTTAAGGGTGTTATTGCTTTTATGCTGTTTTTATGATCAGAAATATGGGGGTGATTACCTGCTCCTGGCTCCTGCAGGCTTTGAGTGCTGAGAGGGAAGGCGAACTTGCTTTTATTTTTCTGACATCTTGTAGTTGTGGTTGGTGCTCTTCAACTACATCCTGCAAACTTGTGCTGGTTGGAAAGGTGAGGTCTCTCTTAGACAGCCACATCCCACTCTTCACCTACTTATAAAAGAACAAAATTTGGGTTAAAAGCCTTGTTATTGATCTCTGTGTCTACTGGAATAAGCAGAAGTATTCTGTGGGCAGCTCTGTTGTGTTTCATTTCTGAGTGACCAGTGCAGTGTCTGTCCCTGAGGGTGTCCTGGGATTTGGTGGATGTCACACCTCAGTCTGGGCCGTCTGTGAGCTCTGTGCTGTGCTCTTGGCTGAGTGGGCACTCTGAGCTGTGCCCCTAAATCAGGGGGTTTGTAGCCTCTGCATTGGGCTGCTTTTCAGATGAAATACATGTTCAGATAAAAACTGCTCTTAAAGTTGTGCTGTTTTTACAGATTACCTGCCTCATTGTTGATTTCTTCTCTTAAATATTCATTTTACTTATTAGGGATTGCAGAGGGAGTCTGGACCCCATCTGCAAATTGAATCTGATTTACCTTCCCCTAAAAAAGGGGTGATCGTGGCAATGACATGGGGATTATTCCTGCTCAGGGGATGGTGTCCCACTGATTTTCCTGATGAGCAAAACAAGTGCAGGGCCAGGAGATGGATTCAGTGATCCTTGGGATCATCCTGTGTGGATCTTCGCAGCTCAGGATATTTTATGGAGTTTGGTTACTGAGCCTCTGCTTCCCTGGAGGGGGAAAAAATAGCGTTGAAAAACCTAATTGTGCCCAGAATAAAGAAATCACTCTGCAAGTGCAGGGGGAGGGACAGCTGGAAGATGAGGGTCTCTCCATGGAGGAGCTTGAATTCCCAAATTGGTGCTGGACATGAACTTTTTTCAAACAGTACTTGTGGATTTTCTCCGCTAGAAAACACCAAAACCAATTTCTTTGAGGGATTTCAGTATAAATATCCCTGTGTAGCTCTCCACTGGGAACTGCTGTCTCTGTGCAGTACATCCTGCTGGGGATTGCATCTCCTTTGACCATACATCATCTTCCAGTTTTGGATAATTGAGGTTTCTTCCAACCCAACCCAGGCTATGGTTGTGATCTCCAGCATTCTCCTTCTCCAGGCTGAATCTTGCAGATGGGCACAGACATTGCCTCAGCCTCCTCTCTGGGTTATCCCAAGAGATTCATTCAGCTTCTGAAGCTTCAGAGCCCTAAATGTGATCAGGGCAGGGAAGCAATTTGCAACTCTGCTTTCCTTTGGATTTTGTCTGTCTTTAAGTGGACTAAAAGCTTTCTGTGGGAGTGGTGCCTTGTCACTGCCAGGCAGTGCCTGCTCCAGTGACCTTCCAGCTCAGCTTCAGGAGACCTGGGTGGCATAAGAGGCGTGGAAAACCAAACCTCCTTCCCTGTTTTTCTTTTCCTGCTTCATCCAAGGCTGTCCCATTTAGAGGGGAAAACCTCGGTGCTTGGGGTTAAAAGGGAGAGGAAATGGTTCTGTGCCTGCCACTCGAGTTCTGCCTAACCAAAAACCAGTTAAACCAGTAACTTCAGCTCCATGGTGGCACTGCCAGTCCTGAGCCGTGAGATGCAGCAGCTCTGCCAGATGCTCTGTCCCTGCTTTATGTTGTTTAGCCCGGAGAAGAGAAAGCTCTGAGGTCTCCTTAGAGCCCCTTCCAGGGCCTAAAGGGGCTCCAGGAGAGCTGCAGAGGGACTTGGGACAAGGGATGGAGGGACAGGACACAGGGAATGGCTTCCCAGTGCCAGAGGGCAGGGATGGATGGGATATTGGGAAGGAATTGTTCCCTGGCAGGGTGGGCAGCCCCTGGCACAGGGTGCCCAGAGAAGCTGTGGCTGCCCCTGGATCCCTGGAAGTGTCCAAGGCCAGGCTGGATGGGGCTTGGAGCAGCTTGGGATAGTGGGAGGTGTCCCTGACCAGAGCAGGGGGGTTGGAACAGGATGATTTTTAAGGTCCCTTCTAACCCAAACCATTCAGAGATTCCCAGTTCTCTGTGTCAGATTCTCTCAGTGTTTCACCTCAGCCAAGCATATCCAAGATGAGCTCATTTGGGATGTCCATTGCTTTTCCAGAACCTGATCAACAAGATGTGGCTGGGTGTCCCATCCCAGGACAAGATGGAGATCAGGAGCTGCCTGCCCAAGCTGCTGCTGGCTCACCACAAAACTCTGCCTTACTTCATCAGGAACAAGCTCTGCAAAGTCATCGTGGACATCGGCCGCCAAGACTGGCCCATGTTCTACCACGACTTCTTCACCAACATCCTGCAGGTAGGAAGTCTGTGCATGAATGAAGCCAGGTTTTCCCTTAGAAACATCATTTTGTTTCTTTGAGTAGGGATTTCTTTTGATGAAGATGAAATAGTAAGTGTGGCTTTGTAAATTCCTTTTTAATTTTGTTGTAATCCTCAGCTTTTTCCACGTTACATTTCTCTCCAGTGTTAAAAGTGTTTTGAGGCAAAGTGCCACAAGTATTCACTTTAAATTTTAAATATTATGGGCTAGTTCTGGAAAATACAAGGAGTATTGGTTGTTCTTTAAACAAAAGTCAATAAAAATTATGGATGTTTCACCAGTTCTCCAAAGGGCAGTTCCTCAACAGAGCTGTTGGAGATTTTTCACTCAACAGCCAAAGACACCCCAAAAATCTCTGGTACCTCCTCAGTAAGGTCACTAATGGGATGTTATTGGGGTGTTCAGGAGGGCTCCTGCAGGAAGGCTTAGCTGTGAGTTGAGGATCCTGACTGAATCCATGCTGGAATGTTGGTTGCAGCTCAGCATCTTTACAGGGAATCCTGAGCCAGGATTGGTAGATCCTGCTAGAGCATCACCAGGCTGGTGCAAACCTCTTTTTGTTGGAGTATTTTGTCTCCCTTAAAATTGTTCCTAATTGGCTAAAAGAGGCTGAGTGTAAACTGAAGTGCTGCACAGGCTTTTTCTGCTGGCATAATTACATGATTTGAATGCAGCAAAGCCCACGGCCAAGCCACAAGGCAGTTATTTAAATCCAAGTCCTTGAGTGGCAGGAGTTTATTTGTTAAGGCAAATGGATCTAGTATTAATTCAAAATTAAAAAAAAAAAATCCTATCTTGGCTGCAGAGTTTATCACTGGCTGGTGTAATCACTTTTCTGACTGTTCTGGAGTGGGACATGCTGCTGGTTTTGCCTCAGTTGTCAATTTGACAAGAAATACTTGGAGATAACTGTCTCCATGTGGAGTTTTGCCTCTCATTTCACCTGGATCTGAACTGAAAGGCAGCCTGAGCTCCCCTGGCCTTACTAGAACCTCCAGGGTTATCTTAAGGGATTGCAGAGCTTGCTTGAGGAATCTATTTTCCCTTCAGCCTCTGCTTGTGAGATCAGCAGTGGAGGGAAATGTTCCCATAAATTAATTTATGTGGCAGACACATTCCTAAAATGTTCAGAGAAAGTGGAAGTAAAACAGTAATGCTGAATTCCAGGGCCTCAACAGAAGGAAGAATAGCACAGGAGCAGAATGATCTGCTGTTAGAATTGCAGATGAGCTCTGTCTCAGGACTTCTTTTCTGAGATCATTTGCGGCATGTTCTTTGTTCTTCCGTGTTAAATTGTATCCCAGTACTCTGAGTGGTCTCTAAAGCTTTTACTGAAGCACTGGAGGGGCGGAGAAGAAAGGTAAATTGGGATTTTGTGTTGTCATTATGCAAAACCAGTAATTCTACATAAAGTACTGCTTCCTTAGAGGTTGAGAATTTGTTTAGCCTGACTGAGGTACCAGTATGGGGTATTGCTGGAACTCCCTGGGTTTGTCAGAAAATATCCTGAGAGCTGATCTCAGTCCCTTCACAATTTACTGACAAGTTGGCTGTTTCACTGAGTTCTTTGCCATCTGCTCCTGTGTCTGGGACTTCCTTTTCAAAAGCCAAGATGATGGGCTATTTTCTCCCCAAATATTTCACCAAACTCCATGTTTTTAGCAGTGTTAACTCAGCCTGGCTCTCATTTGGAGGGTCAGGGGATGAGTAGCAAAGCCTGTATTACAGAATTATGGCTTCAAGGATTACTTGTAGCAACTGGAATTGGCTTTGGACTTTTTTCTCCCAGAGGGAGCAGTCCATAAATCATTTTGGATGTGTCTGGGCAGCAGTGAAGAGCAGTGCTGTCCTTCAGCTGGAAACAAAACTTTGTCCCACTTGAAGTCTTTAATTTCCCAGTGGCTGATGAAGGCACAAGTCATTTTTGTGTCCAGTCCTGTTCCAGCATGGGGCAGGAATTACTCTTTTTGGGGGAAATGCAGTTTTCAGTTTGAGATCCAGTACAGGTACAAGGGGAGGTCAGATCCCCCAGCTGTGGCCTGGTGGCATCAGCTCCTGGGCTGTGTGGGAAGGGTGGGATTTTTGGGGAAGCTGCTGGGCTGTGAGGTGTGAGCTGCTGGTGCTGAGGTGGTCCTGGGCAGGGCTGAGGGCAGAGCATGCAGCAAACAGAAGGGACAGGCTGTTCCTGTGACTGTGCTGGGACACAGAATGTGTGCAGTGACATTACGAAAGCTCTCCTGAAACCCCAGGGATTCCCATGGGGCTCGAGCTGTTGCAACATCAGAGATTGGTGTCTGGGGAAATCAAACGTATCTGTTGTAAACTGTGAGTGGTATTGCTAATCCCTGTCTGTCAGTGAATGTTGTCATCACGCTGCTCTCCTGTCCTCCTCAGCTGATCCAGTCTCCTGTGACCACTCCCCTGGGGCTGATCATGCTGAAAACCACGTCGGAGGAGCTGGCGTGTCCCCGCGAGGACCTGAGCGTGGCGCGCAAGGAGGAGCTGCGCAAGCTGCTCCTGGACCAGGTGCAGACAGTGCTGGGGCTCCTCACAGGTACGAGTCACTGGCAGCACTGTGTCCCCTCAGCTGGCTGGGCTGGGGCTCAGTCAGCCAAAGTGGGGGTGGTGCCATGCTTGGAGCACCCAGCTCTGCCCCTGCAGCGTTTGGGTCAACTTAGTATGAACCTGAGCTCCCTGCATGAAGAGGGATGGAGATTGTCTTCTCTTAGAGAGCCCAAAGTCCTTATGGAGTGTTTCTGTCCCTCTCAAAGCACTCGAGGTGTGTTCTGCCCCAGTTGTCCTGCAGTCTGTGCTGTGTTTGTTGGATCAGTGTGTCTTTGGGAAGGCACTTCTGAAAGGTCTCTCTTTGGCCAGGTATTTTGGAGAGCATCTGGGATAAGCACAGTGCTACTGCTGCCACTCCACCACCATCCCCGACCTCAGGAGAAAGTGGTAAGGAAAATCTACAAGATGTAATTTCCATGTGCTTAAAACTGCAGTATCAGGCACAGATTCCTTCCTTTACTGCCTAACCTCTCCTAATAACCCTTTCCCAGAGCTTTTCACAGGCCAACAAAATCCTGATGGGAAAAGAAACAAATTCCACTGTGGGGACACCCCATTGCAAATGTCATTAAAATGTGCCCACAGAGCTACTTGTTGTCCTCAGGTGGCAGAAACCTCCCTGGAGTTTCAGTGCAAAAGGCTCTAATTACAGTGACTTAAAATCATGGAATTGTTAAGGTTGGAAAAGCCCTCTAAAGTTACCAAGTCCAGCTGTTATTCCACACTGCCAAGGCCACCTCTAACCCATGTCCCCAGCAAGGCTTTTAAATCCCTCCAGGGATGGGGACCCCACCACTGCCCCAGGCAGCTGTGCCAGTGCCTGACCACCCTTCTATGAAAATTTTTTCCCATTATCCAACCTAAAACCTCCCCTGGCCCAGCCTGAGGCTGTTCCCTCTCCTCCTGTCCCTGTTCCCTGGGAGCAGAGCCCAACTCCCCTCGGCTGTCCCCTCCTGTCAGGGAGTTGTGCAGAGCCAGAAGGGTCCCCTGAGCCTCCTTTTCTCCAGGCTGAGCCCCTTTCCCAGCTCCCTCAGCTGCTGCTGCTGCTCCAGCCCCTTCCCAGCTCTGTTCCCTGCCCTGGACACGCTCCAGCCCCTCAGTGTTGTGACTAGCCCAGAACTGGACACAGGACTGGCGGTGCCTCAGCAGTGACAGCACAGGGGACAGTCCCTCCCCTGCTCCTGCTGCCACCCCACTGCTGGTCCAGGCCAGGTGCCGTTGCCCTCTGGCCCACCTGGGCACTTTTCCACTGAGCAACCTTCCAGCTCCTCTTCTCCAAGCCTGTGGCCTTGCATGGGGTTGGCAAAGTCCCCTGAATCCCAGCTGTTGGCACATCAAAGCCAGTGGGGCAGAACTGAATCCTACCTGGGAAAAAGAAAATAAAGGCAGCCAAGTCTCTGTGAAATGGAACAGGGTGCCCAGAGAAGCTGTGGCTGCTCCATTCCTGGAAGTGTCCAAGGCCAGGCTGGACAGGGCTTGGAGCAGCCTGGGACAGTGGAGGATGTCCCTGCCCATGGCAGGGGGTGGGACTGGATGGGCTTTAAGGTCCTTTCCCACCCAAACTGTTCTGTGATTGTGAAAGTTCATTTCTATCTATTCCTGTTAGATTTTTGTGTGAGTACTTGTCTGATGTTAACCCATTTCCATCTCTATTTCCTAGTTGTCTCTGAAATGGAGAACACATTTTTGTGTCCTTGTCACACATTTCCTTGTCCCTGGGACCTTGAACAGTTCCCTGGGAGCTGCAGATCACTTCCTTGTGGCCAGATTGCACCAGGCAGCTCCAGACTGCTGCCTCTGATAAGCTGTTGGCAGTGTTTTGCTTAGTGCTAAACCTTTCACATTGAAGTTAGAGCAGCATTTCAAGTGCTCCTTTCCTGTAGAAGAGCTTAAGATACTTCTATATTTATATACAAACCACAGACTTTAATGGGAAGAAATATTCCTTTGGATTGGCAGGGGTAGAGTGGATTTTGCTGTAGGTGGAAAGAGTTTGGACAGGAAATATTTACAGAAAAGATCAAAGCTTCTGGTGTCAATTGTCAAGAATGGTGCTGGGGGAGGGCACTGGTGGAACAAACTCTGGGCTGGCTGTCGTGGAAGCCTGTTGGAGATGTCCATCAGTCCCCTGGGGCTTGTGCTGAGGCAGCTTTCATCCACCTGTGTGCTCACCTCGTGACTTGGGATCACATTTCCCAAACTGGAAGTCAGCTGCACTTCTGTGCCGGGCTTTTCCTTTCTCCCCTCTCAGGGAAAACAAACAAACTTTTCACACAGTGTTTTTTCAAGATAAGTGCTAAGAACCAGGACCACACCAGCAGTGCCTTTAGTGGTTTCATTTTGCCTGTGCAAACTTGTTTGTGTGAAATCCTCCGAGTTTTATTTTTCTGTGTTGTGTTTTTGCTGTCTCCATGTTAAAAGTGGTTGTGCTTCCACTTTTTGAAGTCACAGAATCACTAAGGTTGGAAAAGACTCTAAGATTGAGTCCAGCCATTAACCAGCACTGCCAGTGCCACCACTGAATGTCCTCAAGTGCCACATCCACGTGGCTTCTGGACACTTCCAGAGATGATGATTCCACCACTTCCAAAAGGAGCAGCAGATGCTTCCCTCTGATCCAACCTGCTTGCTCATTCTGTGTTCCTTGAGACTCAGTTCAGTCATGCAGGACTCAGTTCCTGTGTACTGGCAACCCTTGAATATTTTCATTGCTTGAATGAGGCCACCACCCTTTACTCTTTCCAATCAGGTGAGATTAAATGTGTCCCAAGAGGCAAAACAAGCTCCTGAGCCCCTGTAAGTGTTAATATCTTCCATCAGAGCCCAAGTCTCTTTAGGAACCTGGAAAACCTCTGCTTCCTATTTTTCATTTGCACAGGGAAGTGGAGTGAAATGGTTACTTGCAAGTCTTGCATAGGTTTTAAATAGCACTTGAAGACAACATTAAACTCATTTCTCATATCATTTAAGCAAAGGAACTCTGATAATGTCCCGAGCTGGACAACATTTTGAGTTATTACCATGGTGTAGGATTTACTCAGCAACAGTCTCAGCCTCCAAATGTTGTCTTTGCATGATTTATAGCACATTTCCTGATGAATCCCTTCCTCAGGAATATTCACTCATCTATGGCAAACAAATGAGTAGCAGAAGTATTTGTGGCTGCTCTCCTGCTGCAGAGCCAGTTGCTTGGAGTTTTCTCCTTTGGCATGAATGCAGCTGATGCTGTGAATTTGTCACCTGTTTACAGAGACACTGAAAACCCCTGAACCTCAGAGCTTCAGTGATTTAACTGTGTGCAAAGCACTTGAACCAACTGCTGTGAGATACAGGAACATAAGTGAGAGTTTCTGGTGTGGATGGATTAAAAGATGAGAATCTTGAATTCTCATTGGTTTTTCTGGAGTTGGCTGAACTGACTGTTTAAAAGAGTAATGATAGTTGGGGTTGGAAGGAACCTTAAAGCCCATCTCAATCTACCCCCTGCCATGGGCAGGGACACCTTCCACTATCCCAGGCTGCTCCAAGCTCCATCCAGCCTGGCCTTGGACACTTCCAGGGATCCAGGGGCAGCCACAGCTTCTCTGGGCACCCTGTGCCAGGGCCTGCCCACCCTCCCAGGGAACAATTTCTTCCCAATATCCCATCCATCCCTGCCCTCTGGCAGTGGAAGCCATTCCCTGTGTCCTGTCCCTCCATCCCTTGTCCCAAGTCCCTCTGCAGCTCTCCTGGAGCCCCTTTAGGCTCTGAGGTGTCCCCAGGGCTGGAGGCAGCTCTGCAGGTGGGGTCTCACCTGAGGGACAGAATCCCCCCCTCCTGTTACCCACACCAGGGCTCAGCCCAGCCCAGGGGGGTTTCTGGGTGCTCACAGCCAGGGCATGGCCAGCTCTCATCTCCAACACCCCAAATCCTTCCCACTGGGCTGCTCTCAGTCTGCTCCCTGCCCAGCCTGGATTGGTGCTTGGGATTGCCCCAGCCCTGCTGCACTTGGCCTTGTTGAGCTCCAGGGGCTCTGTAAAAGCTCAGTTTGAGCTGTTCAGGTGTGTCCAGGTGTGAATGTCCCCACAGGGGAGTTCACTGCTAACACTGAAGGGCAGGGCTGTCCTGCTCAGCCATAGCCACATGATGCCTTCTTTTTCTGGAGTGCAGGAGAAAGAGGCAATGATAAGGCTTGGCAGGGAATTATGAATTTAGTGATGTAAGACATCAATCTTGGTGAAAAATGAAGACTTAGGAGGGATGTGTTCATCACTCAGGCTCTTGTGTATGTTGGAAGTAGCTCAGTAAATCATAGCTGTTATTTTGGCACTGCTGGTGTTTCAGGATGTTTCACTTCCATAAAAAAACACTCAGATTCTCTAAGAACTTCAGATTCTGTAGCACAGCAAGTGCCAGATTTTTAAAGATGGGGAGGTTATTAAAGAGGAAGAGGTACTCAAGGAAGAGAAATATCTTGAAAATCTGGGGAGGGTGAATAGTTTTGCAGCAGGTGGAAGCCTGGAGATTCTGGGGAAGGCAGCCTGGCTGGGACTGGCCCTTGGATTCCTTGGATTTTGAGGAAGCAAAGGCCACCAGGGATAAGGGAGTCTCTGGGTTGTTGATGGTTTGGTTAGAGGTGGGAGATGAAAGGTCCCATCTTCCTGTGAGGGGGGAGTTCACCCTGGACTAGGCAGGATTAACTTCAGAGCCTCTCTTCATCATTCTACAGAGAATTCACATTCAGGAATAAAATTGACAGTCAGGAATAATTCCCTGCTATGCTCTCTGTGGAGCTAAGGCTCATCTGCACCTTGAGTGGTGGCTGCAGCTCTGCTCTTTCAGTATCAGTAGGTGCAGAGGAGCAATGAAAGCTTTGTAGAAGGGCACTAAAGGTGATGGAGAGTTCCCTGAGTGGCTTCCCTGTAAGTAACAACAGAAGTAAATCCTTCTTTCTGTCAAACAGAGCAGAAGCTGCATTAGAAGCCTACTGACACAAAGAAAGTGAAAGCAGGGGTTATTTCTGTTCCCTCTTTGGGTAGAAAGTGAAACTAAGAGCTGGCATACCCCAGACAAAGCAGCTTCACAGTGAAGCTGTGGAACTCCGTCATGGAATATTGCAAATATTAACTTTATATGGCTTCACTTGGAGGCTGGAGAAAGTCATGGAAAATAAATCCTGAGGCTGTGTCAGATTGTTTAGACACCACCTTTCTTGGGATGCCTTTGTCACGGTGTGGTTGGGGGCTGGGGGATGTGATCTGTGCCTGCCATGGCATTGGGTCCCTGGGAAGAGGTGCTGCCCTGGGTGAGCTTTCATCACCAGCAGAGGACTCTGCCACGTTCAGCAGAACAGGGATATGTGCCAAGCTTATATCAAGGATGCTCAGCCTTGTGGGGGGATAGAATTTTATAATAAATTCCTAAAATACATCCCGTGGCATTTTATTTCCTGAAATATCCCGAGTGCCCGGCCTGGTAAGGCCAGAAGGGTTGTGCGAGGCTAATTCCCAAGTATAGAAATCACCAGTTCCTCTCAGACAAATAACCTGCTGAATGACAGGATGTTGTGAGTTGGAAGGGATCCACAAGGACAGTCAGAGTCCAGCTGCTGGCCCTGCACTGGGCAGCTGGGGGTTTGTGCCCTGCCTGACACCGCTCTCTCCCCCAGGTGACCTCTTGAGCAGCCTCTTGCAGAGCCCCAGCGCAGCCAAACTGCTGAACCAGCCCATCCCCATCCTGGACACAGACAGTGAATACATCTGCTCCCTGGCACTGGAGTGCCTGGCACACCTCTTCAGCTGGATCCCTTTATCCACGAGCATCACCCCGTCCCTGCTCACCACCATCTTCCACTTCGCGCGCTTCGGCTGCGACACCCGCGCCCGCAAAATGTGCTCGGTGAACGGCAGCAGCCACAACTCGCTGCTGGGGCAGGAGCGGGGCCGGCTGGGCGTGCTGGCCATGGCCTGCATCAACGAACTCATGTCCAAGAACTGTGTGCCTATGGAGTTTGAGGAGTACCTGCTCCGCATGTTCCAGCAGACTTTCTACCTCCTGCAGAAGATCACCAGGGAGAACAACGCACACACGGTGAAGAGCCGGCTCGAGGAGCTGGATGAGAGGTAGGAGCAGCTCGGCTGCTGTGCAGGGGCCTTGGGCTTCCTCTGAAGGACCGTGGGGTTTGTTTTGGGGTCGTGCATGGTGTGTCTGATGGCCTTTTTTTCAGAGTACTGAGCCAGGGCAGCCGGGCAGAGAGGTAGGTGTGCCCAGGTGAGGGCTCGGTGCTGGGGGAGCTGCTGGCCCAGGTTTGTGTCCTTGCTGTCCCTGCTCGTTGCTGTTTGACTGCAGGTCTGAGGTGGCACCAGAGCTGGAGCTGTTGTCACAGAACACAGAAGAGGCTCAGTGAGGTAAAGGCACTGCAGTGTCCCCTCTGTCCCCTCTGGTCAGTATCTGCCACTCTGCCCAAACCACACAGAGTGGGGACACACTTGACTTGGGAGAAAACACCAGAAGCTTCTTACCCTTCATCGAGCCGTGGCCATTTCTGATTCTTTTTTATTTTCTCTTTTTAAATTTATTTTTAAACAGCACCAGACACAGCTTGGGCAGCTCTGTTCAGTGGTGAATGGCTCCACTTCCAAGGCTCTCCACAAAGCTTGGCTGGAGGCAGCAGGGAAGCTGCAGCACCTTGGGAAGCTGTGTATTCTCATTTTCCAGGGTGTTACTGCCACCTTTTGTTCCCTAGGACAGCTCCACTCTCTTATGTCAGATATTCCTACTTGTAGGGGACAGAGTGAGACTCCTCTTGCTGTTGTGTTGAGTGGCTAAGGCTGGGTGTTGGCAGGTGGTGACTTGGTGCTGCCTCTTGTCACAGGGCTGCTGACAGTGGCAGAGAGGTTGTAACTGTGTGAAAGTGCTGAGGATCTTACTACGGCTACACAAGGGTGGAAATAAATTTCCACTCAGGAAGAAAAAACATTTAGGAAAAAAGCATTGGGTCCATTTGTTGAGAGGACTTGCACGTTTCTGCTGCAAAATTCTCCTTTTTTCCATATCCTTAGATAAAGATACAACTTTGGGGTGGTAAATCCAGACTCACAGGGAATTCTGCTGCTCATTTTTTGCTAGCTCTGACTTGTCACTCTCTGCCTAGAAATGAGACAAGTGGGAATGTGCCACTTTTACCTGCAAGGCACAGAGAGCCAGGAGTTCCCCTCTGCATTTCAGAAAAGCTCTCCTGGAAACCCACAATCCCCTATTTAACTGTTCTTTCTTTTATGGACAATTTCAATTTCAGTGGGGGCTGTGCTGCTGTGCTGCCATTCCATGACATTCCTTAGAGCTGTTATCCACAGGGATGTGTTGGTGTCTGGAGTTGGGAGACCCCCTTTATTCATTGCTAAGGTCTGAAATGGGGATGGAACCAAGATGTTCTGGAGACTGGAAAAGTCCAGCTGGCTTCTGGGGGAGTGGAGCTGTCTTTACTCCTTGTCTTCTCTGTGGAAAAAGCCATGAGAGTTTTCCTTTTATCACTTGAGGGCACAGCTGTATTTTTGGTGTCTAAAACTAGAGGACTTAGTGCATGGAAGTGTCATCCTGGCTTGGACTAACAAAATCCTGAACAAAAGGGGCACTGAAGAAAGACTGCTCAGAACCTGCAGGCCCTGGAGTCCTCCCTAGCCTTCCTCTTGTGCTGTTGGTTATTTTTGTTCTGTTAAAAATCAGTCTGAACTCTTTGGAACTGTCAGACTAGCCCAGGAAAGAATAAGTTCAAATTGCTTTTTGCTTTATTTGTGTTTGGCTTTGAAGATCCCAAAATATGGTTGGTAAGGATCCAGGCAATGGCTCAGTGGTTGGAGAAGGGGGCTGGGGGCCAAGGAAGAATTTCACTAATCTCAGGTCAGAGCCTGTTTTAGAAAATAAAAATTAAAAGGATGGAGATGTTTGGGTCTGGACTCTTTTTTTTTTTTTAATTATTTTTTTCCCCTGGCTTTGATTTTGAAGTGTTTGATCTGTGCTCAGGTGTGCTCAGTGATCTCCTGTCAAGTAGGCAGTGCCAAATAAAGAAGCAGCTTCACCTTTTTTGCATGTTCAAAGCAGTGTGTGGTTTTGAAGGCTCCCAACAGCCCCCAGCTCTGTCAGATGGCAATGCTGCTGGTCATGAGGGAGTTCTTGTTAGAAAGAGTGGGGATTCCCAAAAAAAAAACCCAAATCCCCAGAGTTTGCAGCAGTGCAGAACGGGCAGTAGAGTAAAACCAGGCTGCTCATGCCTGTCTGAAACTGTGCTGAGCCCAACTTTTTAATTTAAAATACAAATTTTCGGTAGTTTCATGCATTTCAGAGCTCTGGGCATGGGGGAAGGCTGGAATTGCCTGTGTGTGATGTGTGTGTGGTGCTGCCATCCCTCCTGTGCCTGATGGAGTGTTTAACTCTTGCTGCACAGTTGCATCTGGGGATGATTTTTAGCCCTGCTGAAGCTCGTGCTGTGCAGGGTGTGTTTGTGTTCCCCACAAAAACCTCACCCCGCTGGAGGCTTTGCCATTTTCCCTTCAAGAACTCTCCATGCTGCCCCAAGGTTGTGCTCTTGCTGCCATCCCTGAAAATTTGGTGGCAGACTCCTTTTGGGAACTACACTTTGTACATTCTCTGAGGAGCCCCATGCTTTGGAGGAAGATTTCATTTCCCAGCTCAGCCCCAAGTCTGGGCTCAGCTCAGAAACTATTGGATGGCTGATCTCCACTGCAGGAGGAATTTTCCTTTCCAGCTCTCAGCTCCCTGGCTCTCCCACCCCCTCCTGTAAATGTAACCCCTCTACTGCTAATTCCTGCATTAACTTCTTGCTTCCAGCTGAGTTCCTCAGGGGTGCAGTTCATTTCACTAATCCTGTCTCCATCAGTACAATGACCTTTGCTATCAAATCCTTTCTCCAGGGTGGAGGGGGTTGTGTTCACATGCAGGCCTGGTTGAACTCGGTATTTATCTGAATATTAAAGTTGCTTTTGATTAGATTGTCTTTTCTGCTGTTTCAGGTGTTAATGGAGTGGAGGGTTGCCCATCCTGTAGGTAATTGTTGCAGGGCTTTATATTTTAATTGTTCTACTGATGGTTAATTGTAACTTTGCTTTGAATGAGATGATTTTGAGTGGCATTTATCACTATTTCAATGAAATTGCTTTCCCTTGGGGCACCTTTCCTGTTTTTTCTCAGAGCTTTGTCCTTTCCCTTGTAGCTACATTGAGAAGTTCACAGATTTCCTCCGTCTCTTTGTGAGCGTCCACCTACGAAGGATCGAATCCTACTCCCAGTTCCCCGTGGTTGAATTCCTGGCCCTGTTGTTCAAATACACTTTTCATCAGGTACAGCCCCACGTCCTCGTTTTTCCCAACCTGTTCTGTTGTCCAGAGCCATAAAAAGAGCATTTAACTGGTCTTACTGGCACTTCCCAGTGACTTGGAAATGGCTTAATGTGCTCCTGGGTTTAGCTGGAGACCGAGGTCACAGGTGGTTACTCAACAACAACAACTTGTCTGATGTTTAACTTTGCTCCTGCTTTCATTTTTTTTCTAGTCCTTGGAATGGACAGTGTGTGGAAAAGTCTCTCAGACTTGGTTTGTGTTTGGGGATGCTGTTCTGTGTCCTTAGTCTGTGGCTTTCTTGTAGCTTTCAGTTTTTGTATTAAAAACCCGCAAGCCCTGTGGCTTTAGGTTGGTTTTGCCTTCCTGTAGAAGCTGTCAGTGCAACTCAGCCCCATTTACACAGGAATAACAACAGGGAAACAGCTTTATCACATCACAGAATCATGGGATGGGTTGAGTTGAAGGGACCTTAAAGCCCATCCAGTGCCACCCCTGCCATGGCAGGGACACCTTCCACTGTCCCAGGCTGCTCCAAGCCCCATCCAGCCTGGCCTTGGACACTTCCAGGGATCCAGGGACAGCCACAGCTTCTCTGGGCACCCTGTGCCAGGGCCTGCCCACCCTCCCAGGGAACAATTCCTTCCCAATATCCCATCCATCCCTGCCCTCTGGCAGTGGGAAGCCATTCCCTGTGTCCTGTCCCTCCATCCGTTGTCCCAGATCCCTCTGCAGCTCTCCTGGAGCCCCTTTAGGCCCTGGAATGCTGGAAGCTTGTGTAGCAAGCCATGAGATGGGTTAATGCTGAGGCCAGCCTTGTAATTCCTGCGTTCCTGCCCTTGTACAAAAGCTCTTGCTCATCTTTTGACAGCTCTGAATCTCTCCAGTGACATCCTAGAACTGTTTCAGTAAAGCAAGAAGCTCTTCCCATGGATTGAAGTGGATGTTACCTCCTGTTTTCATTGTGTGAAATTGATCTTGCCATAGCATGCAGTACTCATTGGGAATTTTGGTGTCTTTCAGCCTACACATGAAGGTTACTTTTCTTGCTTGGACATCTGGACACTCTTCTTGGACTATCTGACCAGCAAAATCAAAAGTCGCCTGGCAGACAAAGAAGCAGTGCTCAACAGGTGAGGGCTGGGGAGCTGCCAGGGTGGGACAGCCTGGAATCATGGAAAGGGCTTAAGAGGGACCTTAAAACTCATTCTTGCTGTGGGCAGGGACACTTTCCACTCTCCCAGGTTGTTCCAAGCCCCTCCAACCTGACCTTGGACACTTCCAGGGATCCAGGGGCAGCCACAGCTTCTCTGGGCACCCTGTACCAGGGCCTGCCCACCCTCCCAGGGAAGAATTTCTTCCTACAGCAACAAAGAGACAGCAAATCCTGTGTGAGTCCTTTCTTTTTCTAAAATCAAGAAGTATGAAAAGCATAAACCTCAGTCCTTCACACTCATTCACAAAAATTCAGGCTGAGCAGGTTTGGGTAGACAAGCTGTCACTTACATATGTTGTGTGTGAACCTTGCAGGCAGAGGAAGGAAGCTTTGTAGTCTAAAATAGAACTGGAGCACATTTTAGCACAAATTAGAAGAGGAAACTACAACACAAGTTGCTTACTTAGTGTTCACACAGCTCATACAACTAATTAATGAAGTAGGAAACAAATTTTATTTAATTAGGATTTTAAATTTCCTCTTTAAATAGAGGATGTGTTTCTGAGAAATACAGATGAGCCTGGAAGTTAAAAGTTACACTTGCTTACTGCTGTGTGTATTGATTACAACAGTGGTTGGCAGCTTTCCTTGGCAGGTGATTACCCTGAAAGGGGTGGGTTTTGTTTGAGAAGGGTCTCTTTGCTGCCACAAATCTGGTGAATATCCTTGTGAGTTGTTCAGGTTTTTGAGGTTTAAAAGCACCATGGTTTGTGCCATGTTTAATTCTGCTAAGTGCAGAAGGAATATTCTTCTCCTTAAGCACCCTGAATAGCAGCAGTTGGTTTTTAAAAGCCAGCCTGGCATCATAACCACAAGGAAAATTGGAGCTACTGTTGGAGCAGACAGCTCCTCCTTTCAGCATGGGAGCTGTGGGGTTTGAATTTCTCAAGGAGTAGATTTTGGGGTTGGAACTTCTGTACCTACCTGCTTGTGATGGAGAAAATGGTAGCAAAAAGCTGTCTCTAGGTCTGTCAGAATAAAAAAAATCATAAATAAAGCTTGTGAGTGGTTGGGGCTGTGCTGTTTGTCCTCTGTGACAGCTCTGACATCTCCACGTCCCCACACACCCTGAGCCGTGGGAACTCTGAGCTGGGCAGGCTGGCAGTGGTTACACCACAAGGGCACAGAGGAAATTTCCTGTTCTGTGGTTGAGAAATTTTGTACACAGTGCCACTTTTACTACTGGAGAAGTTGCCAAACACAGGGTTACACCACCTTGCAGCTGCCTGGCTGCTGGCACAGCTGACTGGCACATCTGACACTTGCCTTGCATCATGCTCTGTGTCTGTTGCTCTTATTTAATGCCTGTTTTTCCCACCTGATTTTCCCTAAAAAAACAGGATTTTTTTAATGAGACCCCAGCTTTTTTGAGGAGGAGAAATCAGACCAACCCTGCTTGAAATCCCAGAAATTTCCTTTTGTGGCACCAGGGGTGGTTGTGTGCTCTGCTGAGTTTGCAGCTTGGCATTGTTTGTGTTGGCTCTCTGGTGTGCTGTGTTGCAGCTCTCTGGCTCCCAGAGGTGCAGGGATATTACAGTGATGTGCCTTCAGTGTTACAGTGTGAGCCTTTGTTTCAGGGGAGAAGGGCCTGAATTTCAGTGTGGGGAAGGAGACAGCAGCACAGACAGGCTCAAGGTCCCACCTGAGGCAGCAACAACTGCCCTGGTTCCTCTGTTCCTCATTCAGTGGCCAGAGCAGAGCAGCAGAGGCTGCTGTGGACAGCTCAGGCTCCAAGAGGCTCTTGGTGCCTCCTGCTTGTGGACACCTGGTGTTGTTCCTGGCTGGCTGCTCCTGCTTTTCCTGTTTTGAACTCTGGGGCTGCTTGTGTTGCTGACAATCCTCCCTTTCCCTTCCAGAGGCAGAGGGATGTTGGGTGTTGCCAAGGCTGTTTCCTTACAGGTGACCTGAAATGAGCTGATACCTTGAATCCCAGGAGCTGCTTGGTGTAGCTGTTTTGTTTTGGGTTTCCTTTGCTGGAAGGGTTTTATCCAACTCTTTGTGTGTCTCCCTGGTGGCTGCAGGTACGAAGATGCTTTGGTTCTGTTGCTGACAGAGGTGTTGAACCGGATCCAGTTCAGGTATAACCAGGCACAGCTGGAGGAGCTGGATGACGAGACCCTGGATGATGATGTAAGGAGCAGAGCTGGACAGGAAAGGGCCACACATGAACCTTTGCACTGCTGATACCTGGAGTGGCTTTTCCAGAGCTTGCACTGGGGAGTTTGAGCTAAACACCTGCTTCTCCCCTCCCTTCTGTGTGGGCTTTGAGCTCAAAAACAGCCTCAGATGCTCTTCACAAAAAGTCACACTGAAGATGTAACCTGTGGGTTTAATTTGGTTCTTACTGGGGGGGAAAAAAAATTTAGATCCTTATGTTCTGATTGTCAGAGGTATTAGATGCCCATTTCTGGACACCTTAGGAATTTAGAGTGTTTAATTAGTTTGGAATTAATTTGCTGGTCACTTGGGAATTTAAATGCTAAAATATTTCAGAAGCAAAAGCTTGAAGCTGGGCATTGTTGATGCTTATGTTTAAGCTTATTTCTCCTAAGTTGGTATTGATAAAAATCATCTTGAAGCTGATAAATGTCAAAGTGGAGTAGGTGGAGCCAGAGCCCTGGAAGGGCAGGTCAGCTGTCACAGGAGGGTGGGTGAAGGAGCAGAGGGAATCTCATCACAAATAGGATCAGACAGATTTTTAAATTCTGGAATGTTGGGGGCTGGTCACATCACAGCTTCTGAGCTTGATAGCAGCACCATTTCATAAGCAAAGTAAATTATTTTCTTGATTCATTTGACACTTGTGTCACCTGGTTAATTAGCTGTTGTACCCCTGTAAAGACCATGGTGGTGCTTGGATGCCTTTCCATGGTGATGATAGTGTCACAAATAAGGGTATGAATGATCTAGAGCAGTCCTGGTGCCCTTATGCTTCCAAAACAGGATGGCAAATGATGATCCTTGCAAGACTAAAACTTGAAAAGGGTTTTAGTTCATTGTTTAAGGACAAAATTAAGTCAGGACATGGTGCTATTGATTCTGTTGCTTATGTTGCTGTGTGTGTTTCTTGGGGTTTTTTTATTACTTATTTACTTTCTTATATTAATTAATATAATTATATTATATTCTTATTTACTTTCTCATATTAATGGCAAGTTTGGGCTATGATGGTAACAGGCAGCTTCTTTCTCAGTCACTTGTGTGGCTGAGCATGGAAAGAGTCTTTTGTTAAAGCAATTGTTTAATTCACCTATCAAGTTATTGCCACTCTGTCCCTTCCCTCCTCCTGCACTGTCCCCCCAGTTTTATCAATTCTGTATGAAAACAGAATGGATTCTACATGAAAATAAGTTTGAGTGGAGTGTGCAAGTTACATTTCTCTCAAATGCTGCTTTGGGTTGGTTTGGGGGTGTTTCTCCCTCCTGTCCCTCCCTTCTCAGTGTCCTAAAAGCTCAGTGTTCCCTGGGAAGGGCTGTGCTCACCCCAGTGTCCCTTTTGTTTGCAGCAGCAGACAGAGTGGCAGCGGTACTTGCGCCAGAGCTTGGAAGTGGTGGCCAAAGTCATGGAGCTGCTGCCAACTCACGCCTTCTCCACACTCGTAAGTCCTTCCCCAGGCCCAAAGTGCCACGTGGAACAAGCACCAACTGCCTCAGTGCCCAAAAAATCCAGGGAAATTTGGGGTTGGATGCAAAGCTTGGCAAGGGGTGATTAGAAATTGAAGAGAAAAAATTGTTTCTTCAATGCTTTGTTGCATTTCTTGGTGTGTTTTGAAGAGGGTGCTTCAGTGTCTTAAGTCCAGCTTGGTGGACACTCTTTAGAAGTTCCCACCTCTCAAAGCATAAACATTTGGCAGCAACCCCTCTGTGCTGTTTGTCTTGGCCTTTATCTCAGAGGCAGGGCTGTGGATTGGGCAGATAAGTGTCATTAATAGGGCTTTGAAGAGAGTGGAGCCTTTATTTTAATTAAAGGTTAGATTAAGATGCTGGAGGGAGGCCTTGTACTATTGGGAAGCAGATCTGATCTGGGTAAGTGCTTCTCTTCAGCTGCTGTCACTGCCTTTGGTGCTGTAAAAGTTGTCTGGGTTTTAGCATCATAACAATTTTGAGAAGGAGATCTTGAGGCTGGAAATGTGGCCCAGAATTCAGAGCAGTCCAGGTGGGTTTTTACTGGGTGAGGAGAAAGGGAAATAACAGCAGTGGGATCTCAGCAAGTGCCTTAATCCCACTGGGACCGCTGCACACCTCAAGAAGTGTATTCCCAGGAAGCAGAGAACACCGGGCTGCTGCAGAGGCAGAAGGTGCCTGGCCTGAAGTGCCTTTGCAATTGCTGTTTTTGTTGAGGCAGGGAAGCAGCAGGAGCCTGTCACTAGAAGGAGGGAACAAAAGCAGGGGCTGCTGTGCAGCTTCGGCGTGAGTCAGCGAGGAGCGGAGCGGGTGTTTGAGGGAGCAGATGGATCCCATGGAGCAGAGCATGTGGCTTCCTTGGAGTAACACATTCACATGAGGAAGGCTCTGTGGTTCTGTAAACTTCCCTCAGGCAGTTATGCAAAGATACTCCACTGTTAATTAGGCACAGCATGTTGGAAGCCGGGTAGGGAGAGTTGTTTTCCTCAGCCCTGTGTTGTTCCTTGTTCGTTCTTGTGGACTGGGGGATGTGGGAGGCTCTCAAGGAGTTCCCAGTGCTTTTCCCAGTGGCTGCAGGGCTGGTGGGTGCAGTGGTTGGTTCAGGAGTTTCAGCAGTGGTAAATAATTAAAGCACTGGAGAGCAGCTGCCATTACTCCATCCCATGCTGGGCAAGGAAAGGCTGCAGCTCCTTCTGCTGATGGGCAAGAGAACTTCCATAAAACCAACCACCAATTTCAACCATTTTCCCCAACAGAAATTAAATAGAGCTGTGCCAGGCTGAAAGGGTTCAGATGAAGTATGAGCAGACCTGGCATGTTTGCTGTCACTGCTGAGTGATGGAGCTGGGCTGACGCTCTGCTCCCACACTGGGGTGAATGAGGACTGTGGTGTTTTTTCCTTTGGCTGTTTTCCCCATGGAATTTTAGCTGCTGCAGCGTGCTGGCAGAGTGCTGCACTGCTTCCCTTCTGTGCCCTGGTAGAGGCACTGAACTCAGCTTTGTGGTTGCATGATATTTTGGGAGATTTTTCAGTGCCACCTTTTGAGGAGGTGATACTTGCAGGTGAGGTGGGTGTGCACAGAGTTCCTGCACTTGGGACTCTGCCACTCCTCTGCTCCTTGGCCTGGGTTGTGCTGTGTATTCCTGGTGCTGCCAGTGCTGTGCCCTCACTTCCACTGTCAGACCACTATCTTGTCAGGCTGATTGCTGGGGTTAGAGGCAAAGCAGAGCTGCCTTCAGGGGACTGATCTTTGTTTTCCTGACAGCTGTCAGGCCCTGGAAGTTGTGGGATGCAGGATCAGCCCAGAGCCCATCCTGCCCTTCCTCCAAATGTCTGTCTGAAGGCACTGGGGAGAAATGAGAGAACTCTGCTCTGGCAGAGCAATCAGTAGTTGGGTGTTACTGTCTGCCAAGCCCCAGGATCACAATCAACTCTTCTCTCTTCAGTTTCCTGTTCTGCAGGATAACCTGGAAGTGTATCTGGGGCTCCAGCAGTTCGTGGTCACTTCAGGAACAGGTAATAACCACCCTCTGACACTGTGCTCCCCTCTCTTTCATCATTGCAAAACCACTAGATCTGCTTTGGTGCTGTTTTTTCTATAATCAGATGATCCAAACCTGTGTGGTGTCTCATGGCTCAGTAGTTAAACTCCAGCAGCAGACAGAAATCCCATAATATGATTTATTCTTATTGGCTTGGTTCTTCTCTTATTCTGGAATTTGAAATGAAGATACCAGAGGTGTTAAGAGCAGGTGTGCAGCACCAAATACTACAGCTCCTTCCTGAGAAACAGGGGAAACAGCAGAAGTGGGATCTGCCTGAGGGGAGGCTGTAGCTTAAGGTAGTATTGAAATTCCCTGGTGTGACCAGGAAAGGAATCTGTCACATCTCCAATACTGCTGGACATGGCAGAATGATGCCAGTTCTGTAAAAAATATTCCCAGTTTTAGGACCATTTCAGCCCTAGGATAAGCAGTGTGCAGGGGCTTAGAGCTGTGGCACCAGCCTGTGTTGGAGCTGTCCTGGGGGCTGGAGCAGCAGCAGCAGCCCTGGTGCAGCTCTGGATTGAGCCCTGGGTGATGGCACAGAATCCCAGAATGGCTGGGCTTGGAAGGGACCCGAGTGAGCCTCTGATCCAATTCCCTGCTCATCCCAGAGCACAGGGCACAGGATGGTGTGTTTGTATTGATGGCACAAAATGGAGAGGTTGTTGCTGAAAGCTTGAGCTGAGATTAAATACAGTCAGTGGAAAGAAAATCTGATCTTCTTCGAGAGGTGGTGTGGCAGAACATATTTGCTTTCTTAGTAGAAGCTGTGGAATGTTTGAGCCCAGGTGTCCACACCTGAGCAGCAGGAGGATTGTGTGGGGCTGGAAAATCTCGTTAGCAGATTGTTTCTTGTACCTGAGAAATATGGAAGTGCACAACACGCCTCACATCAGAACTGAAGGCACAAATTCTCTGTCCCAAATCTGCTGCTGGATCACTGGAACTGTAGTCAGCAGAGGGAGTGTAGAAAAGCACCTTCTCCTCGTGGAAAAGCACCTTCTCCACGTGGAAAAGCACCTTCTCCACGTGGAAAAGCACCTTCTCCTCGTGGAAAAGCACCTTCTCCTCGTGGAAAAGCACCTTCTCCTCGTGGAAAAGCACCTTCTCCAGAGCTGGGAATGCTCCTGATGGCAGCAGGAAACAGAAGGGCTCCTGTTTGTGTAGGAATTCACACCATACAGAAGAAAATGAAAGTGTAAAAGGCTGAAACAGTTGCTGACATCTTTATCAGCCTTTGAAGTGTTGTCAGAAGAGCTGAGCTTCCTTCCCAAGCTGCAGTGCCTTGGCCAGTGCTGCCCTCTGACCTGTGACCCAGTGCTGAGCTCATTCCAGAAGAACACTTGCCATGTAATTAGAATAAACTTTGCATTTCCTGTCGCTTTGTCACCAGGTTTCCCATCCCCAGGGCTGCAGGGATTAATCAGAATTGTGGCGTTTTCCCCTTGCACCAGCAGGAATTTCCAGCCCTGAGGGGGCAGGCATCAGAGAAAAGCTGATTTGTGGCTGTGTTGCCGATGGGCTGTGCTGTCCCTGCAGGTCACAGGTTGAACATCACAGCAGAGAATGACTGCAGGAGGCTGCACTGCTCTCTGAGGGACCTGAGCTCGCTGCTGCAGGCCGTGGGCCGCCTGGCCGAGTACTTCACCGGGGACGTGTTCGCCGCCAGGTTCAACGACGCCCTCACCGTGGTGGAGAGGTGGGTACAGCTGATGCCTTCAGTTGTAGCTTTCAGATCTTCCAGACTCTGCACTGCATTAGTATGCAACTCTGAACTTCATAGCACGTGTTAGCAAATTCTCCTCAGTGTAGTCAGACACAACAATCCTTTCCCAGCCCAAGAACCAAAGACACAGTTGCAGCTTCAGGCCCAAAAAGTGTAAACAGCAAATTGAGGAGAGCAGTCTGGGAGGATGGGACTGCAGAACCTGGAGCTGGAGTTGGGCAATCAACCCAATATGGAAATGAACCAAAATTTATAAAAGTGTGAAAAGTTATGGCCAAATGTCCACCTTGGGTGTAGCCTTGGCCAGGCTCTTGTACTGCCCAAGGTGATCCTTTGAAGGTGTTTTTAATAAATGCCCACTTTATTCCTTTAACACTGTCCAGCCTCTGTCCTAGGCAGCCTCTCAAGGCATCACAGCCACTGTCACCCTGCAGGCACAGTGATGAACAAGGCTTCTTTCTGCCTCCCCTTGCTGTGAGGAGCTTGAGGAAAGGAATTTGATGGCCAGAATGTGGATTGTGTGTGCTGGGCTGAGCCCTCGGGGTGGACAGCAGGGCTGGGGGTTCTGCTCCCTGCCCCTCTGCTCAGGTGAGACCCCACCTGCAGAGCTGCCTGCAGCCCTGGGGCCCAGCACAGGAAGGATGTGGAGCTGCTGGAGAGAGTCCAGAGGAGGCCACAAGGTTTGGAGCCCCTCTGCTCTGGAGCCAGGCTGGGAGAGCTGGGATTGTTTCAGCCTGGAAAAGAAACAGCTCAGGAGTTACCTGATTACCCCTTCCAGTAACTGAAGGAGCCATCAGGAAAGATGGAGAGAGGCCATTTACAAGGGCCTGGAGTGCCAGGATGGGGGGAATAACTTCCCAGTGCCAGAGGGCAGGGATGGATGGGATATTGGGAAGGAATTGTTCCCTGGGAGGGTGGGCAGGCCCTGGCACAGGGTGCCCAGAGAAGCTGTGGCTGTCTCTGGATCCCTGGAAGTGTTGGTTGGACAGGGCTTGGAGCAGCCTGGGATGGTGGAAGGTGTCCCTGCCATGGCAGGAGGTGGAGTGAGATAAACTCAGTCACTTGAAAACATTGAGGGAGGGACTTGTGTTCCAGCATCTGCATTCGTGAGGCAATGAAATAACAGAGTTTGATTAGAGTTGTATCTTTCAAAACTAAATCACCAGTACCTCCTTTGATGGTTGGTCTTTGTGATCTTCAAGGTGTTTTCCAACCTTGATGATTCCATTTTTCTTCTCTTAAATGAAAAGACCTGTGAAAGTGGAAGGGGCAGACATTTTATTATTCTTCTCTAAGATACTAAATTAGCACACAGTTACAAATGGCAGAATTTCAGGCATTTACACAGGTTTTGTGTTTTCATTTCTGTGCAGGAACATCTGACATATTCCATTTTATCCCAAGCACTGCAGTAGGCTCTGAATTATTTTAAGCTAAATAGTCAAAATCTCATTTGTGTATTAGTTAAATATTGACACACCAGGGAAGAGCTGCCCTAGATCAGGTACTGGAGCAGATTTGTACAATCCCTTTGCACTGCCATGTGTGTTTGCACCTGCAGGTTGGTAAAAGTGACGTTGTATGGATCCCAAATCAAACTATACAACATCGAAACAGCCGTTCCCTCCGTGCTGAAACCTGACCTCATCGATGTGTGAGTGTGGGGAAGGGTTGGATCTGCTGCTCACACCCCTCCTTGGCAGACACTCTGGGAAACAGCCTCTCCTGCTGCTGGCAGCTCCCCAGGAAAGCACCTTTTCCAGCTGATCAAAGTCAAGGCTGCTGCCAGCATTTTAGACCTGTCTTTCCTCTAATGGAAGTACCCAGGTCACTTAAAGGAAAAACATGTTTGTACTGAGAAGGAAAAATGCCCCTTAAATCAGCTCTGAGAGCAAATTGGGATTGTGCCCTGTGCTGGTGACTGTAAAAGCAGGATAATTAATGAGGAAATAAGTGTTACAGCAGTGATATTTTAAAGAAATGGATCCACTGTGTACTGTGCAGTTTATTTGTAAATCCAGCTGATGGATTTTTTGCTGCCAAGATCAGATCTGTGGCTCAGGTAAAAGAGGTTTTTCCCAGTTGAGGGTTTCAAACCCTCATCCTCCGAGACAAACCTGAGCCTTGCAGCTGTGCAAGCCATTTCTGGGACAAACAACTGCCTGACATTCAGTGTGAAATCTTGGTGCTGCTGGTCACAGATCACCTCTGGGACAGACTTTGTCTGTCAGCACAAACCTGTTCCCTGCCAGCTGGAATTCTGTGAGCAGAATTTAAGGTTTGAATGTTTGTTCTGGTTTGTAATTGCACCTTCAGCAGCTCCTCAAAGTCCCCCACTAGATTTCACCATATCTCTGTATAACTAATGGGATTTCTCCTATAAGTCTCAAGTTAATGGCACTGAAATTTGTGCACTGAAATGTTTTAATGGTTTTTCTGGTTCACAGCAACTGGGGAGGTGTTTTCCATCATCTGTCAGCAAGGGTTCACCCTTTTCCCTGTCCCTGAAGAAACCTGTGATCCATTTTCTAATGCTTGCCTGAGACAGCAGCACTGTCACACATTTGGGGGACACCTCTGAAACTTCCTGACTCAATCTTCACGAGATAAAAGTGTGATTATGTGTGGTTACAGTCAGGTACCAATTGGTGCTAACTTGGCTTTATCACTTCTCACCTTTCCCTTGGTGGGTCCAGAACCAAAACCAAAAAAGCAGTGAGGATTTTTTTTACAATCCACACTGCCAGATTTGTCTGAAACACCATTCTTGTGTCCCCTGGTGTCCCCAGGCATGCCCAGTCCCTGGCAGCCCTGCAGGCCTACGCTCACTGGCTGGCCCAGTTCTACAGCGAGGTGCACCGGCAGAACCCCGAGCAGTTCATCTCCCTGGTGTCCACGGCGCTGGAGGCCATCACCCCCCTCATCAGCTCCAAGGTACTGCCTCCCTGGGGGCTGGGGGCTGCTCTCTGCTCCCCTGGGAGCTGGGGCTGTGTCCTAGCAGCACTGGGGGTCAGGGTAGTACAAGCTTAAGCAACTTAAAGGCTTTTAAACTCAGTTTAATGATTTTATGGCTTGAAAGCAGGGAAGTCTCTCTGTCTCTCTTGTGGTATTAAGGGAACTCAGCTATGTTCTGGTTGACAAATCATAGAATCATTTAGGAAATGCTCTCTAAGATCAAGTCCAACCTCCAACACTGCCGAGGCCACCACTGACTCCTGTCCCCAAATGCCACATCCACACGGCTCTTAAATCCCTCCAGGGGTGGGGACTCCACCTCTGCTGTGAGCACCCTATGCCTGACCACCCTTTCCATGAAGAGCTCTTCCCAAAATCCAATCTAAACCTCCATGGTGCAGCTTGAGGCCATTTCTTTTCATCCTGTCCCTTTTCTCTGGGAGCAGAGCCTGACCCCCCTGGCTGCACCTCCCAGGTCCTGGCAGCTGAGTGAGCTGCCCCTGGCTGTGTGTGCTGCTGGGACTGACCCCTCTCTCTCTCTCTCTCTCTCCCCCCCCCAGGTTCAGGAGAAGCTGCTGCTGTCTGCGTGCCACCTGCTGGTGTCCCTGGCCACCACGGTGCGCCCAGTGTTCCTGATCAGCATCCCAGCCGTGCAGAAAGTGTTCAACAGGATCACTGACACCTCTGCCCAGCGCCTCCCCGACAAGGTCAGTTGGCCAGAGCTGTCTGACGTGGAAATGAGCTGTCCTTGGGAAGATGTGCCTCAGGTGGGGAGGGGGAACCTCAAAAATCACGTGGAACGGCAGCAATCTCTGTATTGTGGATATCCAGGAATTACAGTGATACTGTATGTAATTAATGATCTGTTTCAAGGAACAGCACAAGGAAAAAAACACCTCTTAGATCTGATTCTTTTCTCATTTGTTGACACCATCCCCAGTTCTGCATCATCTTTACATCTTAAACACCCCTCTTGTGTGTCACCCTGACAGTACAGGCACATTGATTCTGACCTACACAAAGAGTTTTTTGTGAAACTCAAGTATTTATATTGAAGAAGCAATGTAAATAATATAAATATATTCCATTTATAGTACTGAAAAGCCACAGTGCTGGGATATGGTTGTGTTGTGTGCTGGCAAGGAAGCACAGAGTGTTGCACAAGTGCAGAAGCTCGTCATGTAAACCAGAGGAGTAGTGAAAGTAAAATCAGCTTTGTTTTTATAAACACAGAGATTTACTGGTGCAGGGAAGGGCTGACAGAGCTGGGAGCTGCTTCCAGGCCTTAAACCCTGGAGCTTTGCTTGTCTCTCTCCTTGCAGAGCTGGTGGTTTTCACTTGGGCTCGTGCTATGGTGTTGAACAGTGAGCACCCCTGGTGTCTGGGACAGCCATAAAATGGCATTTCACTCCAGGCTTGTGCTCTAGCAAAAATTAACTTGGAAAAAAATTTAAAACGTTGTCTCTTTGCTTATTGTTGCCCAGAGAAGTTGTGCAAATCCACCCCTAGAAGTGTCCAAGGCCAGCCTGGGATGGTGGAAGGTGTTCCTGCCTATGGTAGGGGGTTGGAATTATGTGATCTTTAATGTCCCTTCAACCCAAACCATTCTATGATTCAATGGTTCTGCTGTCAGTCCAGCCCTGCTGCTGTCTGGGCCCTTGTAGGTGGCTTTCTGCTCCCACATCTCATTGTGGGTAGCAGGAGCTCAGGGTTTATGTCCCTGTGTGGGTGTTTTGGGAGCTGCAATCCCTCCTCAGTGTCCAAGCAGCTCTGCAGAGCTCATCCAGAGCCTCCCACACATCAGAGATGCACAAAGCAGGGGTGGAACACGATGAGCTTTAACCTCCCTTCCCACCCAACCCATTCCATGACTCTTCCCACCCAAACCACTCTGTGGCTGTGATTCCTGTCCCTCCCAGGCCCAGGTGTTGGTGTGCAGGGCTCTGTCCAACGTGCTGCTGCTGCCCTGGCCCAACCTGCCCGAGAGCGAGCAGCAGTGGGCTGTGCGCTCCACCAACCACGCCAGCCTCGTGTCCGCCCTCACCAGGGACTACCGCCAGCTCAAGGCCACGGCCAGCCTGCCCCAGAGGAAGGTGCAGCTGGAGGACAGTAAGTACCAGTGTCCTGCTCACTCCTCCTGCACTGGGGAGTGTCAGCAAGCTGATTTGCCAGGAATTATTTTGGCTGAGAACATGTTTCGCGTGTGGGGAGAGCGGGGAGGGAGCAGGTTGTGTTTTCTTTCTGTTCTTAGAGGCTTTTCTGCTCTGTACAGGGCACTCTCATCCCACCTGTAAACATCCATTGAAGTGCTGCCTTCCTAAGGAAGGTGGGATCAGGGTTGGGATAAAAGTTTAAACAGTAAGGATTGCATGGGGAATACTGAACAGTGTGTTGTAATGTTAAAAATGCAGGCTGGAAGCAGCGTTAATGAAGATCGTGGTTGTAAAAAGTGAAGGGGGAAAATAAGAATTCCTTCCAGACTTGGGAAGTACTGGAGGGGGTTTGTTTATATAGGAGGAATGCAAGGAAACTCCTGGCAGGGGTGCAGGGAAACTGCTGTATATGCTTTGGGTCTGGTTTTGGGTGTTTTTTGGGTTTTTTCATTGAGGAATCATACAGAAATCAGCAGTGTCACACATCAGTTCTTTTAATTATTCTGTGTGTGAGCTTAATTTCTTTTCCTCTTACCTGTGAGCAGTTTTGGCACATGCAAGAAGCATCACTTCTCTCATTTTGCAGCCAAAGTGATCATCCACCAGACACTGAGCGTTCTGGAAGATATTGTAGAAAGTGTCTCTGGAGAATCCACCAAGTCCCGGCAGATCTGTTATCAGTCGCTGCAAGAATCCGTGCAGGTCTCACTAGCCCTCTTCCCAGCTTTCATTCATCAGTCAGGTATAACCTCAGGCCAGGGGTCATGCTGTGAGTAGCTTTCTGAGCTCCTGGTAACACCCAGAGCAGCAGCACAGAGTTGTGGTGTGGGTGTGGAGTGTGTGGCTTTGCTGTGCCTGGGTGTGCTGGGAGAGCTGGGCTGAGCCACAGCAGGGAAGGGACATCCCTGCCAGCCAGGATCCAGGCAGGATTGTCACAGTTTCAAAGAGGAGCTGGTCCTGAGCACAAAAAAACATATAAAAAAAAGCTTTTAAAAAATACCTTTTCTGGCTCTGTTTGCCATTTACATTCTTTGCAGAAGCTTGAAGGGGAAGAGTTGTCATCAGATTGGTGAAATGATGTGGGATTTGGGGACTTTTTTCTCTGAGATGGGACCAGGGCTGTCACTAGGCAGCCTTCTGGCCAGCAGCTTGCATTTTGTGTCACATCAGGGTGCTTCCTCCTGTTCCACTTGGAGCTGGGTGGGATTTTCTCAGTGATGGGGTAGAGGGGAGACAAAAGCAGTGAAATGCAGAGGATCCAAAGCAGCAGCAAAGGTGCTGTGACTCCAGGGAGCTGCTGTGTTCATAGCAGGCTGGCAGCCTCATCAATTGCAATTTATTGGCAATCAAAAGCTGTGTGATGAGGGAGGAGTTGAGCAGCTCCAGCTTTGTTATCCTGTCTTTTTTGGGATGGATGAAGGATCAGCTGGGTGCTGATCAGATCAGCTCAGTGCATCACCACATGCTCACTTCTGAAGGCAGAAGGGTCTTCTCAGCTCCTGCCAGAAAAACAAGCTGGATTCTGTTTCCTCCACCCCGAGCTGTGTGGATGTTTTGGATTTCCTGGTGTTTCCTGTTAACCCTGTATGAGCAGTAAGAACTGAGATGGGCCTGGAGCTGCCCCTGAGCTCTCTCCCAGCACTCTGAGCATGCTGAGGCCTTGCTGGCAGGGCTGTGGTTGTTCTGAGGGGTTGGGTGCTGCCTGTGCTTGTCATCCCTGGCAGGATTTGGAAGGGGATGAACAATCTTGAAGCCCTGTAGGAACCAGCTGATGGTTTCAGTTTCTCAGACAACCCTGTTGGTAAATTCCCAAGAGTAAATGGGGTTCCCTGAACAGGAGGAGCAAACTTCAGACTTACACATAAAAGACTTATTGATGCATTTGGATGTTTCCTTGACATGTTCCTTTTGCTTTTCTCTTCTCTTAGATGTGACAGATGAGATGCTGAGCTTCTTCCTCACCCTGTTCCAAGGCCTGAGGGTGCAGATGGGAGTGCCTTTCACTGAGCAGATCATACAGACCTTCCTGAACATGTTCACCAGGTACTGCCCAACACTGGTCACTTCTTCCTTACCCCTCAGGATGGCTGATCTGAGGAGCTGCTCAGCTCCCTGTCCCTAAAGAGGGCTGTTCCCAGCCTTTGTGGCCAGACTTCTGTCACATCCCAGGGCTGAACCTGAGGAAAACAAGTCTGGAGAGACGTGGTGCATGCTCATCAGTCATACCTGCCATTGTGCAAATCCAGCTCTCCCACAGACTCTCTGGCTGTGTGGGGTGTTGAACTGGACTCTCACATTCCCTGTTAGCTCCTGCCCAAGATCTGAGAGTGTCCCCTCACTCCTCTTTTGTTGGTGAGAGGAGTGTGTCAACCCTCAGTCACAACCTCCCTCCCTCGTGTGGCTTCATGTGCTTGGCCACTATTAACTGAGCATTTTAGAGGCATCACCTATTTTCCAGAAATGCAGATGAGCCTTTGGATGTCTGGGAATGTTGCTAATGCCTGTTTGTGTCCCAGGGAGCAGCTGGCAGAGAGCATCCTGCACGAGGGCAGCACGGGCTGCCGGGTGGTGGAGAAGTTCCTGAAGATCCTGCAGGTGGTGGTGCAGGAGCCAGGCCAGGTGTTCAAACCCTTCCTGCCCAGTGTGATCTCGCTGTGCATGGAGCAGGTGTATCCCATCATTGCAGAGGTAGGGCAGCTCTCCCAGGGCAGGGAAGGGGATGGGAATTCATTGCTGGAGGAGGGGGTGGCAGCAGTGAAGCTTTGATTTCCAAGAGCTGAAAGGATGGAGGGAAAACACCCTGTGGGGGAGTGGTTTGTGGGATTGGAAGGAGGGTGGGTGGAGGATTCTGTCAGGGATTTCAAGAGAAGCTGAAATTAGGCAGGTACAACTCAGAGTCAGCCATGTGTTTTCAGCAGGATCCTACAGCTGCTGGGTCTGGTGCTCCTGCAGGAGAAGTGCTTGGCTGCAGAGCCCTGGGTGGGTGGGACCCAGGGTGGGATCCCAGCAGAGGAGCCTGCTCTGAGCTCTGTGCCCCTCTCCTGCCAGCGCTCATCCCCTGATGTGAAGGCAGAGCTGTTCGAGCTGCTCTTCCGGGTCCTGCACCACAACTGGAGGTACTTCTTCAAATCCAGTGTGCTGGCCAGTGTCCAGAGGGGAGTGGCAGAGGAGCAGATGGAGAATGAAGCCCAGTTCAGTGCCATCATGCAGGTAACTCAGCCATTCCCACCACTTCCCAGAAGCTGTCCTGCAGGGGAGCTTGTTAAACACAGAATCACAGGATCATCAAGGCTGGAAAATCCCTCTGAGACTGAGTCCAGTCATTCCCCCAGCATTGCCAAGGCCACCACTAACCCGTGTCCCCAAGTGCCACATCCACACAGCTTTTGAATCCCTTCAGGAATAGTGACCCCACCACTGCCCTGAGCAGCTGTGCCAGGGCCTGCCCACCCTGCCAGGGAACAATTCCTTCCCAATATCCCATCCATCCCTGCCCTCTGGCAGTGGGAAGCCATTCCCTGTGTCCTGTCCCTCCATCCCTTGTCCCAAGTCCCTCTGCAGCTCTCCTGGAGCCCCTTTAGCCCCTGGAAGGCAGGCACAGCACCTTCTCAGGTTGGGACATTGTCATTTTTAAGAATAACAGACTGTTCCGTGTGTTACTTCAGTCAGAGCTGGCCAGTTGAGTTCCCTTGCAATTCCTGGATCACCTTGGACTGCAGGTGGGAGGACTTTGGGAGAGTTTCCCCATCTTGGAGTGCCTGGAGGAACTGGGTCCTCTGTGGTGCACATGTGGAGAGGGAGCTCTTGCACTGACATAAACTGGCTCTTGTTTCTCTCTGGCCTTCCCTTCTCCTGCCACCTTCTGGTGTGAATGAAACCCAGGCTGGTTCCTGTGCTGGGCTGTCCAGGCATCTCTTTCACCTGTAGCTGTGTAACACTTCCAAAGTCTCTTGAATGCCTCATTCTGGAAGATATTTATGTAATAATCTCATTTTTGGGTGACAATACTGCACTGCTTGTTTTACTCCTTGGCTTTTGTTGCTCTGATACAAAACTCTGATGTTCTGTGTCCCCACAGGCAGTGCTTTGTGTGGGGGATATTAATAGTTTGTGTGCTGATTTCCACCTGAGATCTAAGGCCAGAACTGGCTCAGTCTTGATGGGATCTGGGTCACTTTTGTCCATTTGACAATAAATGGATCATGTGGGAGAATAAACTCTTCTGTTCACAAGGCCTTGAAGAGGAGCTGTTTAAATCCTGCTGCCTGTCCCTGTACAGAGCTGACCTCATCCACCTTCACCCCCTGTACCGTGTTTTGGAGGTGTTCAGGGTGGAAAAGATGTTTGATCACATGCTGTGCAGCCCTGCCAGACCAGCTCAGGGTCCAGCAGGTTTTGTTCTGGACTCTTCACTGCCCTGGCTCCCAGGGCTCATCTCCAAATCCTAAATCAGGGCAGTGACGTCTGCTTGGGCTCCTGCCTGAGACTGCTCTGTTCCCCGTGCTGTGGTGCCTTAGGTGACATCCCTGAGGAGCAGCCCTGCCCTTCCTGAGCAGCCTGCCTGCCCAGGGAGCTGGGCTCAGCATCCCTGGCCCTCTCCAGTGCCAGCTTGGCCTGCCTGTTCCCAGTGGACCCAGCTTGGCAGCTGCTCTGCAGGGATGTGCCCCTGTTCCCACCAAAATGTCATTCCCACGGATCTGGTGGCAGCACAGGTGATTTGAACTATCTCTTGTTGGCTTGCTGCACTGAGGCTCCCAGGGGTTTGTGAAATGCTGTTGTTTGACCTGGCAGGTCTGATGTTTGTGCTGGTCTCCATCCTCTTCCTCCCACTGTGCTTTGTTCCCAGGCATTTGGCCAGTCTTTCCTGCAGCCTGACATTCACCTGTTCAAACAGAACCTCTTCTACCTGGAGACACTGAACACGAAGCAGAAGCTGTACCACAAGGTGGGTCCTACCTGAGCCTGTGCTCTCTGGGCCTGGGAAGAGGTGGGAGCTGTCCTGGGACTGGTTTTAAACTACTGGGAAGTCCAGGTCAGGATTTGGGGGTTTTGTGCCACAGCCTTTGGGTTGTTGCCTTGTTCCAGGAGGTTGGAATGGAGTTCCCTGATAGTGGGAACTGGGAATGGGAGGGATCCCAGCTCCAGTCAGACAAAGCCTGGATGTGTTCCCTCCTCTGACAGTGAGGGAGAGCAGAGAACACACAGTGACAGTGAGGTTTGTCTGGGGAAGCAGGAATTGGGATCATCAGTGGGACAGTGAGTGCCTCCAGCATTCCCACCTGGGCAGCTGCAGGTATCCAATATTCCCAGGTCACTGCCACGTGGGAATCTCCATCTCTCTTTGGACCCATCCTCCAGGCCCTGTAACCTCCCCTTAGCTGCTGCCATGAAGGATTAAATCTGGAATCCAGGGAATCTGGTCAGCCTGGGAAAGCAGAGCTTTCACTTTCTCATTTGTGGTCACACCTGAAGGGCAGCCCTTTGTGTTCACAGGTGCCTGGGGCCGACTCCAGGATTCTGGCCACATTCCCTGGCTGCCAGGGGCACTGTGCAGGGAACACCTGGCTGGAATTGGAGTGGGACTTGATGCTGGTGGCTTTGCCAATGCTTAAAACTTGGGTCAGAGCATGGAATGGTTTGGGCTGGATGGGATTGTAAAGCTGACTTAATTTTAGCCCTCTCCCATGGGCAGGGACACCTCCCACCATCCCAGGCTGCTCCAAGCCCCATCCAGCCTGGCCTTGGACACTTCCAGGGATCCAGGGGCAGCCACAGCTTCTCTGGGCACCCTGTGCCAGGGCCTGCCCACCCTCCCAGGGAACAATTCCTTCCCAATATCCCATCCATCCCTGCCCTCTGGCACTGGGAAGCCATTCCCTGTGTCCTGTCCCTCCATCCCTTGTCCCAAGTCCCTCTGCAGCTCTCCTGGAGCCCCTTTAGGCCCTGGAAGGGGCTCTGAGCTGTCCCTGAAACCCCAAACCATGTAAGTGTGGCCAAATCTAACGTTAACTTTCAAGCTGATACTAATTGAGCTTATTTTAGCCATTTTTGATCTGACTTGGCTGAAAAAAATAATCTCAGCACTCACCAGAGTTTGCAGATTCCGCTGAAGCCGGGGCTGCTCTGTCCTTGCTGGATTTGTCCTCCCATGGGAGGAGTGAAGTCCCCTAACCCAGTGCCCTTCTCCCTGTGCAGAAGATCTTCAGGACCACGATGCTGTTCCAGTTTGTGAACGTGCTGCTGCAGGTGCTGGTGCACAAATCCCACGACCTGCTGCAGGAGGAGATCGGCATCGCCACCTACAACATGGCCTCGGTGGACTTCGACGGCTTCTACTCCGCCTTCCTGCCCGAGTTCCTGGCCAGCTGTGACGGCGTGGACTCCAACCAGAAGAACGTGCTGGGGAGGAATTTCAAAATGGACAGGGTAAGGAGGGGACCTGCAGCATTGTGGTGTTGCCAGTTTGCAGCTGGGAATGTCTCCAGGCCTGTTGTTCCCAACGTTTCCGTGCCCAGCAATTGCCAGCCAAGGATTTCTCACTGTGGGTAGCAGAGCTGCCAGCTCATCCCTCAGGCTGCAGGGTGCTGTGGGAGTCAGGGAATGTGTCCTGGAGGAAGATTTTATTGGAGTAGATATGTTCCCAAGTGGGATGCTCAGGTCCTTGCCTAAATCTCGCTCCAGCTGCTGGCCAGGTGTTTGAGGGTTACAGTAAGGACAGAGTACCTGCAAAGGCTCCCAATTCCTGCAAACCCCTCGTGTGTGGGGAGGAAACAGGTGGAATGGCACTGCAGAGCAGCAGGTTCTGCTTCCATTCACTGAGAGTTGTCCATTGAGTGCTCCCTGTCCTGAGGGAGGGGATGGGAATTGGAGACCAAGGGTGAAGATAGGAATGGAACCCTGGGGAAATTGCTTGGCTCTAGAAGGCAACTGCTCTTCAGGAATGCTCTTCAGCCCTTGTTAGGGAGTGTGTGACACCCTGGAGCCTTGGCAGGAGGGCAGCAAGTGCTGTATCCAGCCATGGAGCCAGGCTGGGAGTGCTCACCTGGGGAAGAGAGGGATCCAGGGACACCTCAGAGCCCCTTCCAGGGCCTAAAGGGGCTCCAGGAGAGCTGCAGAGTGACTTGGGACAAGGGATGGAGGGACAGGACACAGGGAATGGCTTCCACTGCCAGAGGGCAGGGATGGATGGGATATTGGGAAGGAATTGTTCCCTGGGAGGGTGGGCAGGCCCTGGCACAGGGTGCCCAGAGAAGCTGTGGCTGCCCCTGGATCCCTGGAAGTGTCCAAGGCCAGGCTGGATGGGGCTTGGAGCAGCCTGGGACAGTGGAAGGTGTCTCTGGCCATGGCAGGGGGTGGTACTGGATGAGGTTTAGGCCCCTCCCAGCACAGACATTCCATGATTCCATGATTCCACGAGTATTCCTCTCGGGCCTCGCTGCACAATGAGAAGCTGGAGATGGGAGCAGAGCCTGGATCCCTGCAGTCAGCTCTGAAACCATCTCAGCCCCAGAAACTGGATTTGCCTGTGCTGAGGCCGGGTCAGGATGGATCTGTTGATGTGTGAACACCCTCGGGGTGTGTGCCCATCTGTGTTGGCCGTTCCCAGCAGTTGTTGTTGTGTCCCTTGCAGGACCTGCCCTCGTTCACACAGAACGTGCACAGGCTGGTGAACGACCTGCGCTATTACAGACTGTGCAACGACAGCCTGCCCCCGGGCACTGTGAAGTTATAGTGACTGCCCTGGACTCCTCCCTTCCGCAGGGAACAGCTCCGTGTTTCGGTTTGCCAGCTCCCCCTCTCCTCCCGGGCCTTCCTGCCCTGGATTCACCGCTCTCCACCGCTTCCCTTGAGCTCTCCCTGCCCGAGCCCGGAGCCAGCAGGATGTGTCTTAATGCCCGTCCCCGGGGCATCCCGACTGTTGGGAAATCCCTCTCCCGGGGCTTTCCCTCGGCTCCTGTAGCACTTTGTTGCATCTGGAGGTGTCTGGAGAGATCATGTCCGTATCAAACACGAGGCAGAAGCGCCAAAGACCACTTGAGACATTCGTACCTTCGTGTCATTCCACCTTCCTGCCCCGCCCAGCTCTCGGAGGAGGCTCCTGACGCTGGGACTGGTTTGGCACTTCTGTCACTCCCTTTGTTTTTAAATTGCCTTGAAAAGCTCCCCGATGTTGGCGGGGATTTAGAGACTTTTTTGGGTTTTTTTTTAAACGTTTTCTCATCATTCCATTGTGATACTAAAACAACATGCTTAATGGGAATAAAGTGCTTACTTTGTTGTTTTAAATAACTTGGGGCTGGGTTAGTTTCCCTCTTAAGTTATTCTGTAAATGAACACGTGGTGATCCACAGCTTTTCCCAGGATCAGGAATGAGGAGCAGCCAGCAAGGATCCCAACAAGTCCAGCAGCTCCTGGAAGGTGCAGATCAGTGGTGACTTCTACTGCTGTCTCCTCGTTGTGTTTTCTGTCATGTGCTGTGGTGATCCATTCATTCATTCCCTCCAGCACTCTTGTCTGAATCGACCATGAAGAGCCTGCAGGAAGGAATTCCCCATTCCCAGGGAGCCTGGAGCTCAAATTCACCCTCTGACCAGTGCCCCAGTAGTGGCACCTGTCTGGTAAAATCCCAGACACCAGTCAGGCAGAACCAGATTGAGTGGGGTTTGTGGATCTCTGATTGTGCAACTGGGAAGGATTTCTTTTCCCTGAGGTCTCTGGTCAGGAAGCAGTATTAAATCAGTCTTCATTTTTATATTTAATAGATTAAATTTGAGAGGAACTTCTCACAAGGGCGTGGAGTGACAGGACAAGGGGAAATGGCCTTGGGCTGAATGAGGGCAGGGCTAGGTGGGATATTGGGAAGGAATTGTTCCCTGGGAGGGTGGGCAGGCCCTGGCACAGGGTGCCCAGAGAAGCTGTGGCTGCCCCTGGATCCCTGGAAGTGTCCAAGGCCAGGCTGGACGGGGCTTGGAGCAGCCTGGGCTGGTGGAAGGTGTCTCTGCCATGGCAGGGGGTGGGGTGGGACTGGGCTTTAAGGTCCCTTCCAGCCCAAACCATTCCACGATTCTATGGAATCAGTTTTAATTCCCTTTGGCTAAGTGGGCAGCTGCAGTGGCAGGAACAGCACCAGGCACTGGGAAGGGAGCTCTCCTGGAGATGTTCTGCTAGGAATGTTTGGAGATGTGGGTGTGATGTGGCTGCAGCTGGGAGGTGTCAGGGGTGAGCTGGAGCGTGGCAGCACTCCCTGGTTCCTCTGTTTCAGCTTTGTGCACAAGCCCCTTCCCTGTGCACGTTTGCCATTGGGAGATGACAGACGCTGTTTGGAAAATCTGTGCAGTCCCTGCCTCCAGGCTCTGAACTGGCACCAGCTGGATGTTTGGGCTCCCTGTCCTAGAGCAGAGTCCAAATGCCCAGGATGAGCCTCACCTACTCCAGCCTGTGCAGGTGGGGGCTGAGCTGCCTCCAGAGGGGTGGGGGAAGAGGGGAAGGTGGGTGATGGTGAGTGCCAGCTCCCTGCCAGCCAAACCTGCAATAACACTTGGAGTGCCACAGTCTCCACATGAATCTTGGAGTCCTTGTTGTTCCTGCTGGAACATCCAGTGCAGAGTCCAAGTGGCATCTGGGCTGGTTTGTGGTCTACTGGGCCTTAAAAAGAATTCTGTGAGCTTTTGCTTCCTTGACTCCTATAGAATGTTTATTCCAGAGTGCAAAACGATCTTTAAATGGGCCCTGCTCTGTGTGTCTCGCTGGCCGAGGAGCAATCACAGAGCAGGGCTGCTGTGGTTGGTGACACTGCCCTGCTCCTGAGCTGTTCCTGAGCTGTTCCTGGGCACTCTCAGCAGCTCTGCCCTGCCCTGAGCTGCACTGGGGACACTGGAAGCAGCCACCTCCTCCAGCAGTTCCCTGGCTGTGGCTTGTTTTGGAGCTGGGCTGAAGGGATTTCATCCCAGTGCAGCTCTCCAGGATCATGCTGCTTCTCTTTCCTGGCTTGACAGAGGGGTGAGAGTACAAGATTTTCCCTTGGTCAATGCCAGCAGCTGCCAGGTGCCCAAAATCCAGGCTCCAGTCTGCCACCCCTTGTCCTAAAACCTCTTTCCCCTTTGCCACCCTTCTGTCCCATTCCCCCTGGCCTGGCAGACCCTGGAGAGGGGCCTTTCCCCACTCCCAGCCCCTTGCTTGAGGGCAGGAAGTCTCTTTTTCACAACCTTGAGTTGAGTCCATTTGCCCTTGGGAAGCCACTGGGGTGTTTTTTGCCATGGTGCTGAGCACAGCAGGTCCCCAGAGCCCCCAGGCTCTGGCAGGGGTTCTGTCCCCCCACTCCCTGTGCCTTGGGCAGGGAGAGTGGGATAGAGCCCAGCCCTCAGCTTGGTTCTGTGTGTGCCTTCAGGATACTCCTCAGTCCTTCAGATCAGTGCAGATTTGGGAAATGGGCTCAAAGCAACCAGGCTTTTCCATGAACTTGTCAAGCTGTTCTCCCATGAGGTGTTTGAGCACATGGGAAGCCCAGCAAAGAGTGATTTCCCATCCTGGGCTCTGGAACGGGCTTGGAGAACAGATCAGAGGGGCTCCCACCTGGGCAGTTCCTCTTCCCCCCAGGGTCTTGCACCCCTTCCCCAGCACCTGCTGTGTCCAGGGCAGGTCTGTGCCCCACTGGGGGCCCTGCCCTGGCTGCTCCCGGGGCTGGGGACTCCCTTGTGCCCCAGCTCAGCCTGGCCTGGGCTGACCCTGCCTGGTGAATCGAGGGCAAAGCACGAGGTAGGTTTGGTTCCTGCCCTCGGGATGGGTGTGGGCTGTGCTCCCACCCTGGCAGGGTTTGGGATTCCAAACTGGGCTGTTCCGTGTCAGGATATTCCGTGTCGGGATGCTCTGGATGGGGAGGATGCTCTGTCCCGGGATATCCCGAGCAGGCGCGGCGGCCGCCCGGCCCCGGCTGCTGCTTTAAGGGGAGGGACGGAAGCCTGACCCGTCCCCGGGCTCGGCCGGGCCCTTAAAGCCTCCGGAGACCGACCGAGGCCGGGTCCGAGCCGCCGGGGCCACCATGGGCTCCCTGGGGCGCTGCCTGGCCCGGAACCTCCCCGGGCTCCGCTGCTATGGCTCCGGTGAGACACGGCCCCATCCTCATCCTCCTCCTGGGGACCCTGTCCCCATCCCCGTCCTGCCCCTGGGGACCCTGTCCCACCCTCATCCTGCCCCTGGGGATCCTGTCCCCACCCCTGTCCTGCCCCTGGAGACCCTGTCCCCACTCTGGGGGCCTTCAGCCCCTTCCCCCTCCTGCCCTGGGTTCTCTTTCCACATCCCCGTCCTGTCCCCAGTCCCCTGCTTGTGCCGCCCCTCAGGTCTCCTGTCCCATCCTGTTCCCATCCTGTCCCATCCTGTTCCCATCCTGTCCCATCCTGTTCCCATCCTGTCCCATGCCCTGGCGGTGTCCCCGTCCCTCCATCCCGGCCGGGTGGCGCCTCACGGGCTCTGCTGTCCGGGATGGGGCAGAGGCTGGAGCTGGTGCTCCCTGAAGGTCCCAAGGGGTTCAGTGTCCCCAGGACTGTGCTGGGGGGACAGGGCAGGACCCTGGCAAAGCCGAGCCGTGTTCAGCAGTGCCCGGGGACGCTCACGGGCTCGGTTTCTCCGGCTCTGTCCCCGCCGGCACTGGGACCACCACTGGCAGTGAAGTGTCCTCCCTCCCTTCCCCTCCTTCCCGTCCCCTCTGTCCCTCCAGCGGACGGGATGTCCCTTGGGGGCTTCTGTCCCCTCCTGCGGCGCAGCTGTGGCTGCGCTGTGACTCTGCTGTCCCACGGTCACCGATTTTCCTCTCCTCCAGCGGAGCGCTGTGACCGGGGACCCTCCGGGCGGGGGAAAGGCCCCGGGCAGGGACAGAGTCCCGAGCACCGGGACACGGCACAGACACCCCTGGTTTAAAGGCTGCTTCCCGAGCACGGACGTGTCCCCAACAGCCATCAGGGCTTTGTGGATCGTCCCCAGCAGCCTGAGAGGCACCGCTTGTCCGGGGGATGCGACCCAGGACGGGATGGGGGGACAGGGACAACCTCGGGGTCCTGCTGCCACCGTGTCTGGTGGGGTCCCGCGGTGGCCGCAGTGACTCTCGGTGACCCGCAGTGACTCTCGGTGGTCGCGCAGCCCCCCCGGCTCTGCAGGAGAAGACACTTCTGCTGGCCAAGCCGGACGCGCTGCAGCGGCGGCTGCTGGGGGACATCATCCAGCGCTTCGAGCGCCGCGGCTTCCAGCTGGTGGCCGTGAAACTGCTCCAGGTACCCGGGCCCGGCGGGGAGCGCTGCTCCGGGAGCGGGGGTGGCCGGGGGACACCGGCCGGGTGTCACTGTCACCAACGCTGCCTCAGGTGGACCGGAGGCTCGTGGACCGGCACTACGAGCAGCTGCGGCTGAAGCCCTTCTACCCCGCGCTCGTCGCCTACATGACCTCGGGGCCGGTGGTGGCCATGGTGAGGGGACAGTTCGGGGGTCCCGGGGGTCCCGAGGGGCGCAGGGGACTCAGCCTTGCCTGTCCCGCAGGTGTGGGAGGGTTACGATGTGGTGCGGTGCGCCCGGGCCATGGTTGGGGACAGCAGCGCCGTGGGGACCATCCGGGGGGACCTCAGCGTGCACATCACCAGGTAGGACCGCGGGGAGCGCGGCCCCACGGCCGTGGCACTGTCCCCATCCCTGTCCCCTCCCAGGAACGTGGTCCACGCCAGTGACTCCGTGGAGATGGCCCAGCGGGAGATCGGCTTCTGGTTCCAGCGGGACGAGCTGGTGGCCTGGGACAGCTGGGACAGGGACAGCATCTACGGGCTCTAGGGTCGGGCCCCGGCCGGGGGGCACCCCCCGCCCCCGATAAACCCCGGTGCCTCCAGCTCTGCCTTCGGTCTCCTCCCTCGGATGTCACCAGCAAGGGCTGGGGGCTCTGGGAGGCACTGGGATGTCCCCAGAGGACACTGGGGTGGTACTGGGAAGCTCTGGGAGGCACTGGGATGTCCCCAGAGGACACTGGGGTGGGACTGTGAGACTCTGAGAAGCTCTGGGTGTCCATGGACTGTTCCTGCGGGCACTGGATTGGTACTGGGAAGCTCTGGGATGAACTGGGATGTCTCTAGGAGCACTGAGACAGTACTGGGAGGCTCGGGAAGCTCGAGAAGTCCCTGGGAGCACTGGAACTGTACTGGGAGACCCTGTGAAGAGCTGGGCTGTGCCCTGGGGGGCTGCAGGGGCTCTGCAGGTGACAGGAAGAGACCAGGGTGGGGTGTGAGCTGTGAAAGTGGGGGCTCCGTGCGACACTGGGACACCGCTGGGTGGCACTGGGACACCGCTGGGTGGCACTGGGGGCCACTGGGTCACTGCGGAAAGAGCTGGGACCTCACTGTGAGGTACTGGGACAGCTCTGGGGCGGGGAATATCACTGGGAGCACTGGGATACACCGGGATACACCGGGACACACCGGGATATACTGGGATACACCGGGACACACCGGGATACACCGGGATATACTGGGATACACCGGGATACACTGGGATACACCGGGATACACCGGGACACACCGGGATATACTGGGATACACCGGGACACACCGGGATACACCGGGATACACTGGGATACACCGGGATACACTGGGTTACACCGGGATACACCGGGACACACCGGGACACACCGGGATACACCGGGACACACTGGGATACACCGGGATACACCGGGATACACCGGGATACACTGGGATACACTGGGATACACCGGGATACACCGGGATACACCGGGATACACCGGGATACACCGGGATACACTGGGACACACCGGGATACACCGGGACACACCGGGATACACCGGGACACACCGGGATACACCGGGATACACCGGGACACACCGGGATACACTGGGACACACCGGGATACACTGGGATACACCGGGACACACCGGGATACACCGGGATACACCGGGACACACCGGGATACACTGGGACACACCGGGATACACTGGGATACACCGGGACACACCGGGATACACCGGGATACACCGGGATACACCGGGACACACCGGGATATACTGGGACACACCGGGATATACTGGGATACACCGGGATACACCGGGATACACCGGGACACACCGGGATACACCGGGATACACCGGGACACACCGGGATACACCGGGACACACCGGGATACACCGGGACACACCGGGATACACCGGGACACACCGGGATACACCGGGATACACCGGGACACACCGGGATACACCGGGATACACCGGGACACACCGGGATATACTGGGACACACCGGGATACACCGGGATACACTGGGTTACACCGGGATACACCGGGATACACCGGGACACACCGGGATACACTGGGTTACACCGGGACACACCGGGATACACCGGGATACACCGGGATACACTGGGATACACCGGGATACACTGGGTTACACCGGGATACACTGGGATACACCGGGATACACCGGGATACACTGGGTTACACCGGGATACACTGGGATACACCGGGATACACTGGGTTACACCGGGATACACCGGGATACACCGGGATACACCGGGTTACACCGGGATACACCGGGATACACTGGGTTACACCGGGATACACTGGGTTACACCGGGATACACTGGGTTACACCGGGATACACCGGGATACACCGGGATACACTGGGTTACACCGGGACACACCGGGATACACCGGGACACACCGGGATACACCGGGATACACCGGGATATACTGGGACACACCGGGATACACCGGGATACACCGGGACACACCGGGATACACCGGGACACACCGGGATACACTGGGTTACACCGGGATACACCGGGACACACCGGGATACACTGGGATACACCGGGATACACCGGGATACACCGGGATACACTGGGTTACACCGGGATACACCGGGACACACCGGGATACACCGGGACACACCGGGATACACTGGGTTACACCGGGATACACCGGGATACACCGGGACACACCGGGATACACTGGGATACACTGGGTTACACCGGGATACACCGGGACACACCGGGATACACTGGGATACACCGGGACACACCGGGACACACCGGGATACACTGGGATACACTGGGATACACCGGGATACACCGGGACACACCGGGACACACCGGGATACACTGGGATACACCGGGACACACCGGGACACACCGGGATACACCGGGACACACCGGGATACACTGGGATACACCGGGATACACCGGGATACACTGGGATACACCGGGATACACCGGGTTACACCGGGACACACCGGGATACACTGGGTTACACCGGGATATCGCCGGGAGCTCGGGGCCGGCCCCGGGCGCTGCAGTTCCCACCGCGGCCGCCAGGGGTCGCTGTGTCCCGGAGCGGCCCCGTTGCCCGGCAACGGCGGCGGCGCTCGCGCATGCGCAGTGAGCAGCGCCCGTCCCCACCATGGCCGAGGCCGCCATGGCCGCGCCGGTGCCCCCGGACGAGGACGGGGACGAGTGTCTGCCCCAGTACCGGCACCTGCTCAGCCCCGACCTGCTCGCGTGAGTCCCGGCGCTCCGGGGGACCCGCCGGGGCCGCCTCCCCGGGCCCGGCTCTGACCGTGCCTCTGTCCCACAGGGGCCAGGTGGCCTTCATCACCGGCGGCGGCTCCGGCATCGGCTTCCGCATCGCCGAGATCTTCATGAGGTGCGGGAGCCCCTGCGGTGGGACGGCCCCTTCCTTCTCTCCCTCCTTCCCTTCTTCTTTCCCCTGTTCCCTTCTTCTCTTTCCCCCTCTTCCCTTCTTTCTCTTCACCCCCTTTCTCTTCTGTTTCCCACCGTCCCATCCCTTTCCCCGCCGCGGTACCAGAGCCGGGAAGAGCCGCGAGGAGAAGCCGAGGGCGGCAGAGCCCTCACGGAGGCTCCGGGGGCTCGGCTCTGGCTCTTCCCGTCCGCATCCCGCGGGCCTGGAGCAGCAGCGATCCCTGCAAGGAACACCCGAACTCCTGGTGATCCCGAGGTGCTGGTGAGGAGCCCGGCCCTTCTCACCTGCCCCTTCCCTGCAGGCACGGCTGCCGGACCGTCATTGCCAGCAGGAACCTGCAGAGAGTGTCTGAGGTGAGCCCGGGCTCCAGCGGGAGAGCTGCCAGCCCCGGAAACCCTTCTGCTGTCTCCCGGTGGAACCGGGAGCCCTGGGAATGGTGCAAGAAGGAGGAATGGCTTCCCAGTGCTTCCCAGCCTCCCAGCCCTGGGCACCTCCAGCACAGCTCCGTTAAGCTGGAACCTGCTTTGCAGGGGCTGTTGCACCATCATGATGGCTTTTTGTGGGGGAGAGAGACAGAAGTGGGCTGTGGGGGAGGTTTGTCAGCAGGGCAGAGGCCAAGGCTGGTCTGAAACCTCAGTGTGGAGTAGGAGCTGACCCCAGGGGCTGGTGGCTCGAGGTGGGTTGCACAAGTGCCCCTGTGTTTTGGGGCAGAGGGGAGGGTGCAGGTGTGGTTGGCTGTCATTTTCCACTCCCTCATGCTCACGTGCCAGAAGAAGCTGCAAAGCTCAGCAGGTTTTTAATCCTCAGGGGCCAGAGTCTTCTGGGGCCACAGAATCTGCAGTCCAGGAGTACAGCTGCTCGTGCACCCGTGTGTTGCTGGGGCTCATAACCTCTCACAGAGCCCAAAACAGAAGTTAGAGCAGTTTTGGGTGTTGTGTGGAGTTCCTGCTGAGCTTGTGTGTCCCCTGTGCTTAATTTTCTGGGGAAAATCTTTCTCTTAATGAGCCATAGGGATGGCCTGTGACAAACCCTGGGCTGCAGAGCTGGTCCATCTCACAGCCTGACACCTGGCTGCAGTCTTTGCCCTTTTGCCCACTGACTTTTTGGATCTAAAGGGCAATTATGCCTGGGCTCATGCCAAAAATGCCTTTCTGGTCTCCAGCCTTTGTAATTGCCCTGCAGAGATGTTGCCTGGGATGTGCTGTGTCCGTGGCAGCCCATGCAGGTAACTGGGCTTAGCCAGTTGTGGCCAGCCCAGTAACCAGTGTGGCTGGGATACAACATGTAGGACTTTCTCTGGCTACTCCAGGGCTAGCAGGGTGCAGCCAGGTTCTCTCAAGTCTCTTTTTGTTCTTTCAGGCTTCAAAAAAGCTGGTGGCAGCCACAGGGCAGCAGTGTCTGCCCCTGTCCATCGATGTCCGGCAGCCTCAGACCATCGTGGCAGCGGTGGATGAGGCGCTGAAGGAGTTTAAGAGGATTGACATCCTCATTAATGGTGAGGATGGAGAGGGCAGGGGGAGGGATTGGGCTCGCTGCTGGGCAGTGTTTTCCTGCAGAAGCATCCCTGGGAGCACAGACAAAGCAGGGATCTGGGTGTGGTACATGGCCATCCCTGTTTGTCTGGCTGTGGATCATCCCTGCTCCCCTCGTGCTGGCTGTGCTGCTGGGCATCCAGAGCCACCAGTTTATCCCTTAGCAGGGCTGTCTCCACGTGCTCTCCAGCCTGCAGACATTATCCCTCAGCCTTCCTGGCACACAAGGGCCCTGACATCTCTGCCAGCCCTGTCCTGCCTGTCCCTGTGCTTCAGGTGCTGCGGGGAACTTCCTGTGCCCAGCCAGTGCCCTGTCCTTCAACGCCTTCAAGACAGTGATAGACATCGACACCATGGGCACCTTCAACACCTCCAAAGTCCTCTTTGAGAAATATTTCCGGGTAAGGGGCATGGAACCAGGGGACTCTGAGGAGGCTCTGATAGGTGGGGGTAGTGTCAAACCACACTGTGCTCCTGGGGAAATCAGGGGAGTGCAAGGACCCAGAGCCTCCCTGCACAGATCCACTCTGTTTCTTGCCAGGGATCCCAGCCCTGAACTGGGGATCTTCCTGTCCCTTGCCCTGGGGCTCTCTGTGTTGCAGCACCTTTCCATGCTCTGCCACCTGCAGAAGCTGTGATCTCCTGCTCCTTTTCCAGCTCTGCCACTTTCCCTCGGCCTTTCCTCCTACGCTGCATGTCCCACCTCTCCAGCAGAGCCTCTCTGGCTGACCCCACTCTGACATTCAGTGGGTACAGCTGCCCCAGTGATGGCTTGGCAGTGCCCGTGGGTGCCTGTCCCTCTGATCCCAGCTCTCCTGTCCCTCAGAGCCCTCTGTGACCCTTTGTGCTGCTCCCTGTCTAACTCCACATCTCCTTTCCTTCCCCAGGACCACGGTGGGGTCATCGTTAACATCACGGCGACCCTGAGCTACCGAGGGCAGGCCCTGCAGGTGCACGCTGGGGCTGCCAAGGCTGCCATAGGTACATCAACACACCCTGCTGGGGCTCTGAGCCACGTGGGCCTGGGAGAGAAGCCAGTTCTTCCTAACTGCTGGGATGCTGGGATGGGAAGGTGCCTTGGGGAGGGACGAGCGTGAATCAGTGTGGTTACTGCATGCCTGGGTTTGGGATGAGGCTCTTCTCCCCTCCAGGGCCCTTCTCTTCTGTGGCTATTTTTTCTCCCTCAAAAGAAGTTGCTGGAATGGCTCTGCTCCCTGTTTCTCAGTGCTGTTGCAATCCCTCCCCAGATGCCATGACCCGTCACCTCGCTGTGGAGTGGGGACCCAACAACATCCGTGTGAACAGCCTGGCCCCCGGCCCCATCTCGGGCACCGAGGGCTTCCGGCGCCTGGGTGAGGCAGCCTGGGCTGTGCCCTGCCTTGGCACTGCCCTGCTGGCATTCTCTGGGAGGGGACTGGGAGGGACCCCCAGTGCCACACAGCTCGTGGGGGCATGGCTGTGCTGTGGCTTGGCTGGCACAGCTCTGTGGGAGCAGCCCTTCCCACATCCTTGGCACCTTCCAGGGCACTGGTTTGGCAGCAGTTCGGGCTCTCTGATGCCATGATGGAATGTGCTCCCACAAAACTCAGCACTGCCTGAGGGATTTGCTCTTGTAGCCCATCAGCAGAGTGCTGGTGCAGCTCCAGAGGATGGGAGAGACCTGGAGCTCTTAGAGTGGTCCAGAGGCCATGGAAATGCTCCAAGGGCTGGAGCCCTCTGCTCTGGAGACCTCAGAGCCCCTTCCAGGGCCTAAAGGGGCTCCAGGAGAGCTGCAGAGGGATCTGGGACAAGGGATGGAGGGACAGGACACAGGGAATGGCTTCCACTGCCAGAGGGCAGGGATGGATGGGATATTGGGAAGGAATTGTTCCCTGGGAGGGTGGGCAGGCCCTGGCACAGGGTGCCCAGAGAAGCTGTGGCTGCCCCTGGATCCCTGGAAGTGTCCAAGGCCAGGCTGGACAGGGCTTGGAGCAGCCTGGGCTGGTGGAAGGGGAGGAGAAGGAGAGATCACTCCCAGCCCCAACCATTCCACAATTCCATGATTCTGCAGCTCTCTGAGGTCCTGTCTTGAGCTCACTATGTCAGTACAAAATCCCTGCTAGGCTTGAGCTCCCCTCCTTTAAATCTTCCTGGGGTTTTATCCCAGGGCTGTGGCAGGATCTCATCCCGGTTCCCCTTGGGCAGTGCTGCAATTCCTGGCCAGCCATGGTGGTGGACAGTCCTCCCATGGTCCAAACTGACTCTTTCCTGCTCCTTTTAGGTGGGAAATTTGCTGAGAAATCCAACCAGTTCTCCGTGATCCCGCTGCAGCGCGCGGGGAACAAGACGGAGATCGCGCACAGCACCCTGTACCTGGCCAGCCCCCTCTCGTCCTACGTCACCGGCACCACCCTGGTCGTGGATGGTGGGAGCTGGCTCACCTCCCCCAACAGCTTCTCTGCCTTGCTGGGTATTGCCTCCTCCTCTGCTAAACTCTAGGTGACTGCATTTCCCACTCGTGGGATTGGAGCAGGGCTCCTCAGGGAAACCCTGCTTTTCCCTGGGGTACAGGGCACAGGTCCTGTGAGGAGCAGCTGAGGGAGCTGGGAAAGGGGCTCAGCCTGGGGAAAAGGAGGCTCAGGGGGCCCTTCTGGCTCTGCACAACTCCCTGACAGGAGGGGACAGCTGGGGAGGTCGGGCTCTGATCCCAGGAAACAGGGACAGGACAAGGGGAAATGGTCTCAAGTGCCAGGAGAGGTTTAGGTTGGATATTAGAGAACATTTCTTTATGGGAGGGTGGTCAGGCACCGGCACAGCTGCCCAAGGTAGTGGTGGATTCACCATCCCTGGTGGGATGAAAGCTCTGTGGATGTGGCACTTGGGGACATGTTTTAGTGGTGGCCTTGGCAGTGCTGGGGGAACAGTTGGATTTGTTGGTCTTGGAGGGCTTTTCCAACTTAAACAATGATTCTTAACCATGACTCTCCTGGGGCATGGCTGCAGTAGCAGTGGGTACAGTGTCCTCATGGACAGTCCTAGGGATCACTTGGGACAAGCAGAACCTGCTTGGATTTTCCCTTTGAGCCTGGCTTGTGACATGGTGTCTTTTGGATGGTCATCCAGACACCTTTGAGATTCCCCCAAAGCAACTTGCTGCCCATTTCCTGTGCCCCAGCAGCAGGATTGAGCACAAAGAATGCCAAGAGCCTCTTCCTTTCATGAATTCCTGCAGCCTGGTGGGGGAAGGGGTCTCCTGCCTTCCTCTCCTCCCTGCCTGTGTCCTCCCTGGCAGCCTCCATGAGCTGGGCAGGCCCCAGCAGGGCTCTGTCCCCACCTCCACCCTCTCTTGCAGATGTCTGGGCTGCAGGAGCAAACCAGCCCCACTGATGGACAGCCTGGGGCTGACAGATGGACACCACGGGGGACATCTCCCAGAGCCAGTTCCAACAGCCACAGCCACTCCTCGGCCACTGGGGGTAGTGGTGGCACTGCCAGTCCCGTGTCTGCCTGGGGGACAGTTCTGGGGGTGCTGGGTGCCACTGCCACCCCCGTCCTGTGCCACTGCTGCCTTCTGAGCTGCTGTGCCTGTGGCTGCAGAGACAGCGTGGAGGGCTGAGATGGTCACTGTCCTTTTGTGGCTCCCTCCAGGCTGCTCTTGTGGCCTTTCCCAAGCCCCAGGCAGTGCCAGCCATGGATACCAATCCTCTTACTCCCCTCTCCCCTGTCTTAGCTTGAGAGCTGCCCAGGACCCCCAGCTCCTTTTTGGGAGGGGGAGCAGCTGTGAGCCTGGGGTCGGGCCCAGTTCTGCCTTGGCAACTCTTGGAGGGGAAACCCTGGCAGGGGGAGGTGGCTGTGTCCCCTAAGGGGTCCTGGGTGGGACAGTGGTCCCGGGATGCAGCTGGGATGAAGCTGGGATGCCCCTCTCCTTGGAGCAGAGGTGGTGTGAGGGCAGATCCCCCAGGGCAGGGTCTCCCAGCAGCACTGCAGGTGTCCAGTGGTCTGTCCACACCCCTCTGTCTGTCACACCAGTGTCACGCTGTCTCCTTCCAGACACTCAAGCTGAGGGTAAGTGAAGGGCTAGAACTGGAATCCAGTGCTTTCCTCCTGCTGGGCTGCAGGAGCCACAGCAGGGCTGCACGGGTGGCTCTGCTGGAGCCAGCCCTGCCCCTGGTGATGGCTCGTGTGCACCCTCCTGCTGCTGCTGCTGGTAGTTTTTAGGCTCACCTTGAATTCCATGAAGCTTGTTCTCCCACTTAATTGTATTTCCTACTTGATTGTAGACTTGCCATGTTTTACTCCTTCCTGCAGGCCACAAATAAAGAACTTGTCCTCTGAGCAGTGATGCCTTTCTCTGCTGCATGAGCACCGGTGCCCTGCCCAGCTGACTGGTCCCAGTGGTCCAAACTGGGCCCTGAGGAAGGGGGGAGAGCCACTGCTCCCACTGCCAGAGCCTTGTGTGGCTCCAGTCCTCGGCTCTGTGGTGCTCCATGCCCACAAGGCTTGGGGACCTGCCAGCTCCTCAGCCCCAGGGGCTCTGGGAAGGTGGTTCCAGCAGCAGAGGTGGTGGGGAGGTGTTGGGGGCTTTGGTGAGGGATTCCACCCTGCAGAGGGATGGGGATGCAGAGCCTGGGCTGGGATCTGGGTGGTGTCCTTTGCCTGGGCTCCTGCCACAGCATTCCTTTTCCTGGATTACAGGATGTTTTCTCCTGGAGAAGGTATTTGTGTGATGTGAGGTGGCCCTTCTGCCCAGCTGCATCTCCGTTCTGGGAGGCTCCATGGATTTCTCTGTTCAGTCATGACCGGGTGACTTGGGCACTGTCAGGGCTGTCCTGGCTCTGTGGCCACCCCAGGAAGAGGGAGCTGAGCTTGGCCTCCAGCACCAGGGGAAGGACAGAGCTTTGGGCTGAGCTTTGGCATGGCCTGGAGCTGTAGGAACCCAACCAGGGCTGCAGAGCTGCCACTCACAGCATCAGGCCAGCACCTCCAGCCCTGTAGGCACCTTGTTCCCCTGCCAGTCCCATCCACACAGGAACCCTGGCTGCTTGAGCTGTCTGGGAACTGGGAATGCCCAGGGGATTTTGCAGGGAATGGTTTGGGCAGGTGTCACCATGTAGCTGTGCTTCCCCCGTGGGACTGACAAAGGAGCCCCCTCCTGCCCTGCTCACCTTTAGGAAGGGCTGTGATGAGGAACAGGATTTGGAGTGGAGGTTTCCATCCTTCCCAGTGCTGGACTGACTGGGCAGGGGAGTCATCCTCTCTGGGATGCTGAACTCTGGCTCTCGGGGCTGAGTGTGCTGGGGAACAGAGACCTTACGGCTCAACCAGGCTGACCCTGAGGTGTCACACACCTCCATTGCCCGGGCAGGGCCACTGGGGCCAGGGATGCTCTTGCTCATCAAGTTTGCTGCTAATTATACCCAGGGGCTGTAATTCCACCCGCTGGGCCAGCTAAGGGGTGTGTTAGCAGGGTCATCCCGGTACTCCAGCAGAAGCTGCAGGTGCTCTGAGCCTGCAGGCTGTGAGCCCTAAGCACGGGCATTCATTAACTCCTTGCCGTGGTCCCAGGGCTGTCCCTGTGCTCAGCTTGTCCCTGGAGCAGCTCAGGGATCCCGGTACACAGCACTGTCCCACTGGGGCTGGGGGTCCTGGAGCACAGCTCATGTACCCAGAGGGATTTGAGTGTCCCAGTGCACAGTTCATACCCAAAGGGATTCGGGGTCCCGGAGCACGGTTCGGGTTTGGGGTCCCGGAGCACGGTTTGGGGTCCCGGAGCACGGTTCGGGTTTGGGGTCCCGGAGCACGGTTTGGGGTCCCGGAGCACGGTTTGGGGTCCCGGAGCACGGTTCGGGTTTGGGGTCCCGGAGCACGGTTTCTCAGCAGGGGCATTTGGGGTCCCCATTCACGGTACCCCCGGTCCCACGTGCTCGCGCTCCGCCTGGCCCCGCCCCTCCGCGCCGGTCCCGCCCCCGCCGCGCGCGAGCCGGGGAGGGGGCGTGGCCTCGGCACGGGCTCGCGCCGCGGAGGGGCGGGGCGAACCGGACCGGCAGGCGAGTGACGTCACCGCCCCGGCTACTGCGGCGGCGGCCGGGCTGGATCTGCCGGTTCTCCGCGGGCGGCCCCGGAGCGGCGGCGCGGGCGGGCGCCGGGGTTGTTTCTCGGCGCCGCCGCCGCCGCCTCCCCCAACCCCCGGTCCCGGGCAGGACCCGCGGCCCCGGCGCTCGGAGCCGCCGCTCCCCGGGCGGGGCGGGACCGGCGGGGCCGCCCCCGGTGTCGGCGGGCGGGGCCGGCGCTCCTCGCACAAAGCCGTGAGTGTCGCGGGGACCGCACCGGCACCGGCACCGCCCCGATGTGAGCGGGGCATGGCCGCGGGGCATGGCCCGGGGCGGGCGGCGGCGGGCGCGCAGCGCCGGCGGTGAAGATGGAGCCGCGTCCGCCTGGGACCGAGCCCCCGCTGCCCCGGGGGCCGGGACCGGGGCTCGAACCGCAGCTGGAACCGGAGCCCGAGCTGGACCTAGAACCCGAGCTGGACCTGGAACCGGAGCCGGACCTGGAACCGGAGCCCGAGCTAGAACCGGAGCCCGAGCTGGACCTAGAACCCGAGCTGGACCTGGAACCGGAGCCCGAGCTGGACCTAGAACCCGAGCTGGACCTGGAACCGAAGCCCGAGCTGGACTTGGAACCGGAGCCTGACCTGGAACCGGAGCCAGCGCCAGAGCTGGAACCGGAGCCGGACCTGGACGCGGAGCCAGAGCTGGATCTGGAGCTCTGGGCACTTGAGCCCGCCGCTCCCGGCGCGGGGCCGCCGCCCTGGTGCCCGGGGGAGGCCGGGGGCAGCCCGGGCCCCGCCGAGCCCCCGCCTGAGGAGGAGCCGCGTCTCCGCCCGGTCTTCGACGCCCTGGACCGCGACGGCGATGGCTTCGTGCGCGTGGAGGAGTTTGTGCAGTTCGCCACGGCCTACGGCGCCGAGCAGGTGAGCGCCGGCCGGCACCGGGCTCCGGGCTCCGCACCTGGGCCCGGGCCGCTGCTGGCTCCGCGCCGGGGCACCGCGGGGTGCGGTGGCTCCGCCGCCCCAGGGTGATGGTGATGGTGGCTCCTGTCCGGGCTCCGGCCCTTGGACAGCATCAGTGTCCCCAAGGACAGCGCTGACCTCGCCGTGGCCCCGGGGGAAGGGCACGCGTGGCCCGAGCGGCTCCCGCTGCGCCCGGCAGGAACCGGAGCTGCCGTGTTCCAGGGAAACAGCACCGCGGCGGTGCCGCTGCGAGCCGGCAGCTCTTTGTTCTCCATCACTGCCGCCTCGGGGCTTGGCCGGGCAGCGGGGACATCCCGGCCTGTGGGGACATCCCGGCCTGTGGGGCTGCTCCGTGCCCCCCTTGCTGACCACACTGGCCGTGGGTCAGCTCCCCTACGGGCAGCATCCCTGCTCATGGCAGGGGGTTCCATCCGTAAGGGCCTTTCCAACCCAAACCATTCCCTGGTTCCCTGCTGCTTCGCTTGTCCCGCGTTTGACAGCCTGAATGTGTATTTTTTCCCCTCTTTCTGCTGCTTTGTGCCCTGGCGAGCCGGTGTTCCCCTTCAGCAGATCAGAGGCGATGTAATTTGAAGCTGCCTGGGCTGGCCCAAAATGGAGCAAGCTCCAGCAGCGCTCACCAGGGGATGGAGACGGATTCGTTGGTGTTTCACGCATTGGCCTGGGCTGGCATCGCTACCAGGAAAAGAAGATTTAGTTTTTCAAGGCATGCAGGTATTGCTGCAAAGTTTCCTTGTGCCTGCCCAGATCTGCTCTCGTTCTCCATCCCTGGCTGCTGCGAGGGTATTTAAGTGCCATGACAAAGCAAATCGTGTGTGAAGGAGGCTTTTGGTGGAGGAGGGCTTTTTATCCCAGTCCTCATGCTAGAAACACCTCTCAAAGATCAAACAAAGGTATTTAATTTAGAAAAATATCCCTGCAAAGTGGAGACAGGGAACTTCTTTGTGTTGCTGGAGGGGTCACTGTGTGCGCAGAGGGTCTCAAGGTGTGAGCACAGGTACCTCGGCTGCTCCTGCCTGTGCCAGCAGAGAGGCTTTGTTCATAAATCCTCTGTTCTGCACTGTCCTGCCGTGGGCCAGGCCCCCGGGCCACCGCCGTGTCCCACTGGTGTCCCCAGCAGAGCAAGCCGGAGCAGAGGGCCCAGGGAGGCTCCCGGCTCCTGCACACGGTGCCGCCTCCCCGCGGGACTGTTTGCCCTCGTCCCTTGGTGTGGAGCAGCCCAGGGACGTGGGAGATGGGGACAGGAGGTGGCAGGGGACGTGGCAGGTGGCTCTGGGCTGTGCAGCTCAGCCCTGCAGCGCACGGTGCCGGCGTGGGGATGGTGCCAGAGCTCCAAAGGGGCCGCAGTGAGCCTGGAAAACACTGAGAGCATGAGAGCACGGCCTGGGGAGCAGCGATGGGCTGTTAGGTCACTCCAAAGCTCGGGGGGTGTCCCCAGAGCTTTTGTGCCATTGGGCAGGGTCTGTCCGTATGGATCCATCTGGGAAGGGGCTCTGCAGGCTCCCTGTTCCGTCCTGCTGAGCACAGCTAATGCTGCCTGTGCTGCCGTAAATGATGCTTTGAAAACTCATTTCTCTTCAGCAAGAGGCTGGTGCAGGCAGCTCCTGGACAGCTGGGCACTGGCACAGCGAGTGCTGAGCACCTTGGGGAGGTTGGTGGGGCAAGGCCTGAGGCAGCAGCCCCTGGGCACTCCAGGGGACTGGCAGAGGAGGAAAGGTGATGCCTGCGTGTGCAAGAGGACTTGGTGGCAGTCTGCAGCTTAGAAAAGACCAGGGCACGCTGAGGGAGGAGGAGCAGGGGTTGGTGATCACGTCTGTAAGCTCCCAGCAGGTCATGGAATCCCAGAATATCCTGGGTGGGAAGGGTCACACAAGAATCACTGAGTCCAACCCCTGGCCCTGCACGGACACCCCAACACCCCCACCCTGTGCCTGAGCAGTGTCCAAACACTCCTGGAGCTCTGGCAGCCTCAGGACTGTGCCCATTCCTGGGCAGTGCCAGCACCTCTGGGGGCAGAACCTTTCCCTGGTGTCCAGCCTAACCCCCTGTGATGTGTGGAGTAATCAGGAGAGGAGTTCTGGGGAAGTTCCTTGACCTATTTTGCGTGAAGCAGCCGGAACTTGGGCCCAAAGTGGGTCTTGTGGAGAACGGAGACCCAGCTCAGGTGGAAGTTAAAGGGGAGGAACATCTCCAGAGGGTAAAACAGTGTTCAGGTGCCTAAACGGGACCCTCAAGGTGTAAAGAAAGGTTGTGCCACAAGCAGAACCGGGATGCTGTGAGAGAGGGGTGGGGGTTTGATGGCTGGATAATCACAAAGGGCAGTTAATGAATAGCAAATTGCCCTATTGCTGGAGGTACCTGCTTCCTTTTTTCCTCCTGTCCTTCCTCCCGCCTGCTGCCCATAGGGGTGGGGGAAAATGGCTAAATTGAAGCACAAGCAGCGGATTCCCGAGGCTGGAGAGGGATGAAGGGTTAAGGAGAGCCTGTGTGTGTGTGTGTATCCACATGGATGAGGAGCTGGAGAGCAGCAAGTGTTGTCTTTAGCGCTCAGTCAAACACCAGAGGCATTCATGGGCTGCTGAGTGAGCGCTGTCAGCTCGTTTGGCTGCAACAATTATTAGCTAAATGTCAAAGGGACGGCACCAGCTGGCGTTTATTCCATAAACACGATGGGATTGGGGATTTCTGGTCGGATGAATTGGGTATTTTTCTCTCCGTGGGGATAAAAAAATGGGATTGGGACAGGGTTTTGCTTAAGCAGCTTGGGCTGTTGGAAGGCTGACTGGGAGAGCTCTGTGCTTGTGGCACTGGCCTGGGGAAGAGATCGAGGCAAAGATAAAAGCAGTTTGTTTTATCTGCAGTGATAACAGTTGATAAGGATTGAGGCTCTTGCCTTCATCTCCAAAGGGGTGATGAGAGGATTGAGCAGGGAAGGGACAGCCTTGGGAGGGTCCTCCCACAGCCTCTCCCAGGAGGGAGTTTGTCCAGCATGGGTTGTTTTGTCCCTTGAAAGGCTCACATGGACCCCTGATACCCTCCATGGGTTTACAAACAACATGTGGGACAGAAGGGTGTTGAGGACAACTTGATTTTCCTTGAGAACAACTTAATTTTTCATCCCAAACCTCTGAACTACTCCCAAACCACCTGGGAGGCAGCTGCCAGTGGTGTTGTGTTTTTATTGTCTCCTTCCTCCCCCTTTTCCCTGAATTTCTCTGGGATCTGATGCTCCCTGGAGCCACTGGCTGGGACAGAAGCATGGAGTAAGATTGGCTTAAATAACGAGCAGGGAGGTGGGGCACACTTGTGTTGCTTTTATGTCACCTTGTAAAGCAGGAGGGGTTGTGTCTTGCACTTCTGGGGGTTGCACGGAACCCAAGGCCATCCACTTTTGGTTTAAATTTCTGTTTCAAAATTTAATTTTACACATCTTTCCCACTGTACCCTTTCATTGTGTCTGTCTGGCTGAGGTGACAGAGCCCAAGTTCTCCCTGGATTTATTTCCAGCAGGCTCCAGGAGAATGGATTGTTTGTAAGGCTGAGGACAAGTGTCCTGCTGGCACCTTGGGTTGTTTTTCCTTTTTTGTTTTGATCTAACAGACAATTGGAGAAGGAAAAGCCTCTTGCACCACATGATCTCACTGCCTTGGCTCAATGAAGAGAAATCCCTGAGTTTGTCTAACTCACTTTCCAAAGGCTCCTGTTCCAAGGGATCTTTAGCCTTTTTTTTCCTTTTTGATGGTCAGTTTGAGCTTCATTTCAGTGTGATTTGTTTTGCTTTCTTTAACAGTTCCATCCCTTAATACCTGTCCTGCCACCACATCAGCTCATCCTCAGCTGAGCTCTCCATATTCAGCTTTTAACTTTCCCTCTGGGGGTGGTTTCTGAAGGGTTTTATCAGGTTTGTTGTACTTTTCCCAGCACTTTCTCAGCCTCTTGGAATGGGGTGCCCAGCCTGAGCTGAGAGCTGCAGAACAAATCCCATTTTGGGGCTGGCAGGGGTCACTCCAGACAGCAGCTGCAAAGAATCCTGGAGTTGGTTTTTATTTTGGAGTAAAACAATCTGAAAATCTGGCAGTTAGTTTCTGTAATGAAGTCTGGATAGTGTCAAAGTGCAGCTTTTTAGTGGTTACCCCCCCGTGGTGATGCCAGGCTGGCTTTTCCTCTGATGATCCCTTGGGAAGTGTGTACCTGAATCCAGGGCTTCTTCCTTCCATCTCCCTTGGAGATGCTCACCTTGCATCTGATCTTGGATGTTCTCCCTCTTCCCCTTGGTTTTCTCCCACTTGTGAAATCTAATGATCTCTGTCATGAGGAAACCTCAATTTTTAATTTATTTTTATTTTTTTTTCACTTTCTCACGGTTCTTACCCAGTTTGAGCAGAGGAAATGCTGGTTTTATAAAGAGATTTCTAAAATTACCTATCATGGTTTCACAGGCGAGTGAGGCTTAAACTGCCTCCAACTGTGTGGCTGCTGCTGTGCCTTCCAGAGGCTTTAATTGCTCTTTGACTTCACAGAATATCCTGCCTTGGAAAGATCATCAAGCCCAGCTCCTGGAATTTGGTTCCTGCTTTGGAGAGGAGCTGGCATGGCAGTGGGGGATGCTCTGGGTGTGCAGGAGGTGCCTATGGACACCCCTGTGTGCTTTGGAACAGCAGCACATCTGAAATATTTTGCTTGCTTTGACCAAGGGCCCAGTTTTTTCCCCCAGAGAAAATCATGGCAGGGAGTTTGTGCATTTTGGGAGATTGGGTGGGAGCCCTTTCCTCTCCTCCTCCCTCCTCTCCTCCCTCTTCAAAGGGCTTTTACCACCATCAATAAATAACAGGTCTGTGTGCTCCAGGAGCTCCAAGACAGGAGTTTTTCATTCTCCCTCAGAGAGGAAAACGTTTCCAAGCCAACATATTTTGTGTGATTTTGGGCGAGGTGGTTGCTGGTTTGCAAATTCCATTTTCAGCTCACTTGATTCACTTATAAATATCCCAAAAGACTCCGAGGAAGAGACGATTCCTGTGCTCCTGGGTTTTTTTTAGCTGCTCTGCTCGGGTTTGGCTTTAAGCTCCTGAGAGGCCTCCTGGGAATGGTGGGGAGGGTTGGGAGCAGATCAGAGCCGGGCACAGCTCTCTGGTGATGTGTTTGTGGCTGGAATCAGATGGATGGATGGCTTATCCCGGCAGGATCGAGCCTGGCAGGACCGTGAATGCTCAAAGGCAGGGTTTGTCTGCGTGGGCTGGGAGGAGGGTGCTGCTGGTAATTTTATCCCAGCTCCCAGTTTATTAAATCAACCTTTTTATTGTGCCTTGCTCCTTCAGGTTGAGAGCACGGTGAATGTGGAGTGGGGTGTGGAGTTTTGGGAGAGGGACAGGACACAAGGAATGGCTTCCCACTGCCAGAGGGCAGGGATGGATGGGATATTGGGAAGGAATTCCTGGCTGTGAGGGTGGGCAGGCCCTGGCACAGGGTGCCCAGAGAAGCTGTGGCTGCCCCTGGATCCCTGGAAGTGTCCAAGGTGAGACTGGAGCAGCCTGGGATAATGGAAGGTGTCCCTGCCCTTGGCAGGGAGTGGCACTGGATGGGATTTAGGGTCCCTTCCCTCCCAAACCAGTCCGGGATGCTGTGATCTGTTTTGATCAAGGTTAGTTGCGTTTCTCTGGAATCTGAGTTCATTCCTGCAGGTAAAGAAACATTGGTTAACCAGAAGAAGGAAGAAACATCAGTCCCACCCTTTCAGGGCTGGCACATGCTGTGGGTAAGGGAGCAAACCTGGGATGTCCAGGGAATGGGCTGTGGGTGCAGCACCAGTGAAGAGCCCAGCTGGAACTGGGTGGGCACTGCCCCAGCAGCAGAAAAGGAACCATCTGAGGGATTTCAGTGTTGGGGTGGAAGGAGCTTAAGCCCATCCAGTCCCACACCCCTGCCATGTGTAGAGACACCTCCCACTATCCCAGGTTGCTCCAAGCCCTGTCCATCCTGGCCTTGGACACTTCCAGGGATCCAGGGACAGCCACAGCTTCTCTGGGCACCCTGTGCCAGGGCCTGCCCACCCTCCCAGAGGAGAATCTCTCCATTAGATCCAATGTAGATCTCTCAGTTTAAACCCACTCCCCCTTGTCCTGTCACTGCCTGTGTAAAAGTCATTCTCCCTCTTTTTATAAACCTCCTTTAAATATTGAGAGAGGAGAGGTGGATTCATGAGCAGCTTCCTCTCTGGAGCAGAATATTTCCTAAGGCTGTGATTGATTAAAATTGGACTGGGGTCATCATAATTAACAGATTGGAATATGATAGTGCACCACAAGACAGGGCTCATTTCGAGCTGCTCTTGTCCACAGAGCCCTCTCCCAAAGCATTCCCAAGCTGCTGATACCATTATGTAACTCAGCCCAGACAGTAATTGATAATCATTACAATTGCCCACAGAATTCCTCTCCACTTTATTCCTGTTTGACTTTCGTTTGCTGCTCATTGTCAGAGGAATGATCCGCTTGGAACCCAGGGGCTTTGTTTTTTTTCTTAATTCCTGAGTTTGGAATTTTGCGGAAGAAACCACTTCCCTTTCACCTGAGCCTTGCTTGGGCAGGGAGAGCTGCTTCTGCTGGGCCACCCTCAGCATCCCCTCTGCCATGGGGCCAACATTTCCAGCTCCAGGAAGCTGCTGGCAGTGGATGGCAGTGAACCATGGCTTGTTTCTCCCTGTTCCTCATGCCTGGCTCCATCTTTTCACGATTCCTGTGTGGACTCCTGGCCTGGCACCCTGGGCTGGTCCCTGCTGAGCCCGGGGGAGCAGTGCCGGCCGCTCCCTCTGTGTGGTGCAAATTCAGGCACCCGTGGAAAATGGAGGTGCAAAGCTGCCAGACTGGTTCTGCTGGGCTGAGAATCAGAAGCATTGAGGTTGGAAAGGAGCTCTGGGATCATTGAGTCCAACTGTTCCAACATTGCCAAGGCTGCTGCTGAAATGTGTCCCCATGTGCCACATTCACTTGTTTTGAACACCTCCAGGGGTGGGGACTCCACCACTGCCCTGGGCAGCTGTGCCAGGACCTGACCTCCCTTTCCATGAAGAAATTTTCCCAACATTCAGTGTAAACTTCTCCTGTCACAACCTGAGGCCATTCCCTCTACTCCTGTCCCTGTTCCCTGGGATCAGAGCCCGACTCCCCCCGGCTGTCCTCTCCTGTCAGGGAGTTGTGCAGAGCCAGAAGGGCCCCCTGAGCCTCCTTTTCTCCAGGCTGAGCCCCTTTCCCAGCTCCCTCAGCTGCTGCTGCTGCTCCAGCCCCTTCCCAGCTCTGTTCCCTGCCCTGGACACGCTCCAGCCCCTCGGTGTCTGCCTTGTGAGGGGCCCAGAGCTGTCCCTGGGGCTGGAGGCTGATCCCAGGCCTTGCTCCCATTGTGGCAGGTGACACAGAGAGTGGCTCTGCCCTCGGGGATTTGTGCATTTTGTACCTGCAGTGACTCTCCCACGTGCCAAAAGTGTTCCCAGCTCCTCTCAGACTGCAGCCCATGCTCTTGGTGTGCACTGAGCTGCCTGGAGCTGCTCTCCTCACAGGGTTTTTTGGGACATCTGCAGTGCCAGCCCAATCTGCAGGACAGTTGTGCTTCCCTAATTGTCCCATGTCAGGCAGAGCCCCTAAAGATCCTCTCAGCTTTTGTTTTCCACTTCCAAATCTTTGCATCTTTCAGTCCCTTTCCCACATGGGGGATGGTGCTGAGGGCCGATGCTTCAGGCTCAGGCCTGAGGCCTCCCAGCAGAGACAGGACTGCAACCACCCACAGTGGGAGAAACATCAGGGATTCCATCAGGCTGCTCTCACAATCACTGGTTGTTCATTGTTTTGTGTGTGTCTGTGCTTTGGATCTTCCAATATTTGAGTGGGAAGGGACCTTAAAGCTCATCCCGTCCCACCCCCTGCCATGGCCAGAGACACCTTCCACCATCCCAGGCTGCTCCAAGCCCCATCCAGCCTGGCCTTGGACACTTCCAGGGATCCAGGGGCAGCCACAGCTTCTCTGGGCACCCTGTGCCAGGGCCTGCCCACCCTCCCAGGGAACGATTCCTTCCCAATATCCCATCCATCCCTGCCCTCTGGCAGTGGAAGCCATTCCCTGTGTCCTGTCCCTCCATCCCTTGTCCCAAGTCCCTCTGCAGCTCTCCTGGAGCCCCTTTAGGCCCTGGAAGGGCTCTGAGGTGTCCCTGGAGCCTTCTCCTCTCCAGGTGAGCACCCCCAGCTCTCCCAGCCTGGCCCCAGAGCGGCTCCAGCCCTCAGAGCACCTCCATGGGCTCCTCTGGAGTCACTCCAGCTCCATGTCCCTATGTTGGAGGCCCTTGATGTGCTTGGTAGCAGGAGGATACCTCCAGGTAAGGGAGCTCTGAATTAACAGGGGAGTCACAGTTCATGGCAGTGGTACCTGGCCTGAATCTTGTTTTGGGATCCCAGAACTTCTAAGCCCAAGGAATAGCCCTGAAGATGCCATGGAGCAATGGAAATTCCAGCCTGGGCTTTCTGCACGGCTCAGAGCTCTGCAGAAATGGAGTCTTCTGCCCAAATTTTGGATTGTGATGAGGCTTCCCCTTCCCTATAGAGCTTTTGCCAGCATTGGTGTGGGACAGAAGAAGTTATTAAATGGCTCTGGGGGTTGTGGGAGAAGGGAAGAAGAGGGGACAATTCCTCCCAGAGTGCCACAAGTGCTGAGCTGGAGTGCTTGGTGTTTGCTCCATGGGGCAGAACAGCTGGAAGAGCCCAAATCCCTGTCAGTGGTGCTGGATTCTTCCCTGGCACATGGCTGTCCTGCTTTTGGGGCTGGGCTGGGGTTTTCCTCAAGGGAAGTGAGGATGTGAGAGCCTCAGTGGGTCAGGGATGGGGCTCCACCACTGCTGCCACAAAGGCTCCTTATGGCTGTGGAGTTGGTCCAGGCACTTCATTCCTGATTTTGGTCAGGGTTTTTCCCTCTCTAGGGACAAAACTGCTCTTAAAGCAGGGAATTGTGGAGGCTGCTGTGGACAGAGGCTGCTGGGTGACTTCTCCCCATCCAGCTCCTTCCAGTGTGAGAGCAAATCCCCTTTTCCTAGGAATGCCAGTGACTAAACTGCCTTTGCTCCCTGTTGCCACCTTCTGTGACCCTGTTGAGGCTGAAGCACTCAGGGCCAGAGGTATTTGATAGGAATTTGTGTGCTGGATGAAATGACATTAATTCCTGAGTTCCGTGGTGTGTCCCAGCTCCGCATGGCACGGGCTGGTGACAGCTCTGGGGATGTCCTGTGGAGCTGTCAGTGTCCCAGGGGTGGTTACAGCTTTGTTTCCAGGTTCAATGTCCCTCTGTTTGGCAACGTGGTGAGCAGCCTCGGAGTGCCCCGATTTATTTATTTTTAATAACAGGCTGTGGTTTTCCAGAAGAAAGAGCTCCTGTTCCCTCTGAGCGATGTCCCGTGGTGAAATGCCAGCGGTGTTACGTTGTGTTTGAGTCACTGCTGCTGCTGGAGAGGCTTTTCAGCCTGCAGGCTGTTCCTGCTTCCTCCTGTCCCCTGAGGAGGAGGAGGAAAGCCAGAGGGAGAGGTGCTGGGAGCTGCGTCATCTGGCAAGGCCTGGTGGAGCCGACTGTGGAAAATCCATTTGCCAGAGTCCAATAGGAAGCTGGGCTCCAGCAAAAGGTGCAGGAAGTCAAAGGAGCCCAAACCAACAGTTTTTAGAGAGAACAAGTTGTTGGAGGCAGGAAGCAAAGGGTGAGGGCTGCTGTGGGCACAGAGCTGGGCCGGGATCCACAATCCCACATTCCCAAAGAAATACAGCACGAAACGAGGGGCTGCTTGAGGGGCTGTGCTTGGAGAAGGTGTATCTGGACTGAAAGTCTCCTCATGGGGAAATAACATTCAGTCCCACCTCAGCTTTGGAAGCTGATTGGGCCATTGAGGCTTTCGCCACCACCTTTGGCTGGGGAGGGATCAAGAAGCAGCTGTTGCCTCCCTTTTGCCTGGCCACATTCCTTATTTTTTCCAGGGGAGTGGCTGTTCTTCATCTTGCTCACTGTGTGTGCGTGTGAGGAGTTTACAGCTGAGGGGGAAAAAACAAAATTTGGATATCCTTGTTGTAATTTTTTCCCCTGTGCTTGTTAAATGGATGCAACAACCAGCTAATCCTCTTCTGGCTGCTTGGAACTCTGGGACTACTGTCCTGGCAGGGAGGATGCAAAGAGCAGAGGGAAGGTTTGTGGAACCTTCCCTGAAAGGTCCACAGGGAATTTTGGAAGCTCTGGTTTTGAACAGGGGAGTGCTGGAGGTCTTGGTGTGGAACAGGAACATTCTGGAGACCTTGGTTTGGAGCAGGAGGGTTCTTGGTGTGCAGCAGGGAATTCTCTTGTACTCTGAGCTGCATCTCCAGGCTGTGTGGAGCATCCATCCCATTCTGGCACCGTGGGGTGGCTGAAGGAGGCACCACCTGACAGCCCAGAACACAGAGACGGGTGCCCTGGGCAGGGCAGGGATGTGGCTGCCAGCCTGGCAGACACCTGCAAAGCCATGGAGAAGATTCCAGGCCTCTCTTGCTGCTCCCCTGCTTGGAGGAGGTGCTGAGGAGCGTTGCCATTGCCATGGGGCTGTTTAGTTGGTGTGGTGATGCCCTCATGGCCAATGCTTTACAATCCCTGAGGTCCTGGGCTTCCCAAACTATGCATGGCATCTCAACCTCTTCCCCCTTGCTCCAGGAATCTACCTCTGAGCCTTTGATCCCTTCTGGGCTCTTTTTCCCCCCTCTGCACGTCTGCTCTGTGTCCATCACACAAACAGCCCTTTCTGGAGCTGCCTGAAGGGGTGCCAATAGGAGGGGAATAACTTGAAGCAGCTCTAAAAAAAAAATAAGTCTTTGTGCTTTGCTGGTCTCTCATTCAGGTTTATTTGTGTCTCAGAAAGCTCAGTTTTGTCAGGGTGGCCGGTGCAGCAGGGCTGGGCCAGAGAGGTTCCTTCTCTCCTGTTCAGCTGCTCGTGTTCAGCTTCACCTGTGCTGCCCCAGAGGCACCTTGTGCCCACCAGATTCCCAGCATTTACAAGCTGAGGGGTGCAGCTCTCTGCCCCCAGCGTCAGAAGGACGTGGAGCTGCTGGAGAGGATCCAGAGGAGGGCATGGAAATGCTCCAAGGGCTGGAGCCCCTCTGCTCTGGAGCCAGGCTGGGAGAGCTGGGGGTGCTCACCTGGAGAGGAGAAGACTCCAGGGACACCTCAGAGCCCTTCCAGGGCCTAAAGGGGCTCCAGGAGAGCTGCAGAGGGACTTGGGACAAGGGATGGAGGGACAGGACACAGGGAATGGCTTCCACTGTCAGAGGGCAGGGATGGATGGGATATTGGGCAGGAATTGTTCCCTGGGAGGGTGGGCAGGCCCTGGCACAGGGTGCCCAGAGAAGCTGTGGCTGCCCCTGGATCCCTGGAAGTGTCCAAGGCCAGGCTGGATGGGGCTGGGAGCAGCCTGGGACAGTGGAAGGTGTCTCTGGCCATGGCAGGGGTGGAATGGGATGAGCTTTAAGGTCCCTTCCAACCCAAACCACGGTGGGATTCTGTGACAATAATCCCGTGCTATGAGTTACAGCCCGTGCATTGTGCTTTGGGGAGGGTGAGTGTGCCAAGCCAGTGAGAGGATTTCATCTGGGATGTGCCGTGGAGGTTTTGTGCTGCTTTCCACCCTGGAGGGGAGCACAGGGAAACAAACACCACAGTCCTGGATTTCTAAACCTGGCCAGCCTCTGTAACCCATCACAGAAACACCTGGGTTTGCTGCAGGGCCCTCTGCACCGAGCCACAGCAGGCAAAACATTCAGCATCTTAAAATGCCTAATCCTTGGTATGTGACCTCCTGGTGTGTTTTATTGTGTTGGTTTTTTTGCTTCAGATCTACTCCAAACCCTGGGGAGGCTCCGTGTCCTGCAGGACACAACCAGGGTGGCTCTGTGGTGGCACCTGGCTCTTCCCCAGGGTGGCTCCAGCCTCCACCGAGGTGTGTGTTCCATCTGAGCAGCATCCAGGCACTAAATATTTTTCTTTCTTGATTTAACCCGGCCTCTTGCCCCTGAGCCCTGTTTGGAAGGGTGAGAACAGGTTTCCCTTGTCATCAGACAAACAAAGGCTTGGAGGGTGGAGGAAGAACCCTCTTCAAGTTCATTAAACAAATAAATGTTTAGAGTAGAGCATGGTGGCTGCTGAAGCCTTTGAGCACTTAGGGATCGACAGGAAACCTGGAACGCTTGAGACAAACAATTAAATTTGGATTAAAGCCATCCCAGCGTAACTTATATTCCTGTTAATGCTTCCAAACCATCCTTGAAGTTGTTTGTTTAAATATGTTTTTATGCTTCAGTGGCAACAATTGAGGGATAATTTGGAAATGTCACACTTGGCATTTGAGAACACACTTAAATACCACAAATTGAGGCTCCCGAAGCCCTGGTGAGCTTAGAGGTGTTCCTGCCTCCAGATATCCTTGGAGCTGCTGGGGTCAGTCCAAAAATGTCCTGTACAGACCAGAGGAATTTCTACCAGCAGGTAAAATACCCCAGAATTCTGGATGTGAGCAGGTGGTGGAGATCTCCTGCAGTTCAGCTCCATGCTCTGCACCAGGGGCCTGGCTGGATCCGTTTGTCCTGGTTTTGTGTGGGCATGGGCAGGAAGGATGTGGATCCTCAGGCTTTTTTGGCTGCCAGCTCTTTAAAACATATTCTGGGTTGGGTTTTTTTTTTCTGCTTCTTGGTGAGTTTTGAGTGTTTGAAGGAAAGTCTTTTCCTCAGCAGGCTCTGGAGGAGGGGATCTGGTCCTCAGCACCGGCTTTGGGCTGAGTCTTGGCTCGCAGTTGGCTCAGAGATCTCTTCCTTCCCCTTGCAAAAGGGGAAAACAGGTGGGGAGGGAATTCTCTTCTGTCCATTCTGTATTTGCATCTCTCCACTCTGGCATTTCCTGCAGAAGGAGCCCAGTGACCCTGGGAGAGGCTTTGGGGCTTTGGGGCCAGAGTCGAGGGCGACAAGACTGGGGGAGAAACTGCCCCAAGGAGGTGACAGCAAAAACTGGGGCAGGCTGAGAAGCTTTTCTCTTGGATTAATGGGAAGAGGAGGATTTGTTATGCAAGTGGGTGCATTCAATGGCAAGGATCTGGGAAAAGGATCTGTCTTCCCCTTGGGAACCTGCTCACTTTGTTCCTTCTCTGTCTTGGTTTGGGGGTGATCTCTCTCTCATTCCAGGCTTATCCTTACAATAATTATTCTTCTTTATTCCTCCTAAATACGGGAGGTTTATTCCCCTTCTACCTTAAATAGTAGCTTTGATTAATTCTTCTGTGGCAGGCAAAGATGAGAACAAACCAGGCTGAGGCTTCCTTTGTCTCCTTCTCAGGAAGGTGTTGGGGTGCTTGGTTTCAAGTACCAGGCTGGTACCAGAGGCCCTGCAGTGCTGGAGCCCCGGGATGAAGGGATGGGAGGGATGAGCTGATCTCTGGGCAAGATCAGGGAGGGATGTTACAGAAAACATCTTCACCAGGGTTGCTTATGGTAGACCTTTAAGTAGAGATCTGTGCAGGCCTGATCTGCCTCCTGAGCTCCTCCTAGAGCTTTGGGAAAGGCTGGGAAAGCAAAATCCTGGCAGCAGCCCTGGGTCAGCACCGCCACTTGTGAGATAAATAATGCAGTTCTTGCACTGCTTACTCACAATTGGCCAGGGCTGCTCCCTGTAATGAGATCTGCCCCTCGGGGGTGTTTTAAAGGTTACTTAATTAGGTGTAATTGCAGCAGAATAGAAACCTGCTTTGAGGTTCTGAGTGCTTTGTGGAGTGCCAGCTCCTTCAGCAAGGGAGTCGGATCCTATAAACACGGCTGGAGCCGAGTGATCCCGGGTTCTCGGCCTCCCCCTCGGCCTGGCTGCTGATGGTGATGAAGCCACAGAAGTGCTGAAGGGAAGGGTGTTCCTGGCTTTGGGAGCAGTGCAGCTGTGCTTCCCAGCCCAGCAGCAGCGTGAAGCTGTGCTCACATTGTCCAGCTGGGAATGCTCTCTCAGCACCCAGCACGGGGGGATGGATGTGGTCTTACCCCAGACAAATGCTGTGTTAGCAGGGATCAGTTCATTCCAGCTGATCCCACTGCAACCCATGGATTTAGGGAGTGTGGGATCTAAAGAGACCTGTATGGGGACAGCTGTGTCTTTGGCATGGCCCCTTTAGTTTCGCTGCAGGAGCTTTAGCAGTTCCAGCACATTTCCCAAAGGTGAAAAAAGGATATTCTGACTTCTGTCATCGGTATTTAAAAATATTACACATTTTTCTTTGGAAGGATTGGTTTAGCCCTTAGAGGCAAGGTGGGTTTTTAGGGACAAATGAGTGCTTTGGCTCATTCCCTTGTGTTAAACACAGAGGGTGCAGGTGTTGTATTCACCTTTGTGTAACCATGAGAGGTTTTATACGGTGTGTTCTCACTCAGATGAATTCCTGTGTGCCACTCCAGGCCACACACCTGGCTAGGCAGAGAGGAGAGCAGCTGCTGTGAGCTCTCCCTGTACTTTCTATTGCTCAAAATCCCTCAATTTGCCACTTCTGCCAGTGCAGTGCTCATCCTTCTCTCTGCATGAGCTCAGGGATTTCTCACAATCCTGTTTCTTCCCAAAGATACGGGGTGTTCAGAGCAGATCTGAGCTTCTGGCAGTCAGGGGAGAGTAATTAAAGTTACATGAGAAGTACTTGGATTTTCATGTTCTTCTCAGCCAAGCAGGACACACAGGATTCTTCCCTTCCCTTCCCTTCCCTTCCCTTCCCTTCCCTTCCCTTCCCTTCCCTTCCCTTCCCTTCCCTTCCCTTCCCTTCCCTTCCCCTCCCTTCCCCTCTCTTCCCTTCCCTTCCCTTCCCTTCCCTTCCCTTCCCTTCCCTTCCCTTCCCTTCCCTTCCCTTCCCTTCCCTTCCCTTCCCTTCCCTTCCCTTCCCTTCCCTTCCCTTCCCTTCCCTTCCCTTCCCTTCCCTTCCCTTCCCTTCCCTTCCCTTCCCTTCCCTTCCCTTCCCTTCCCTTCCCTTCCCTTCCCTTCCCTTCCCTTCCCTTCCCTTCCCTTCCCTTCCCTTCCCGCACCTTCCCTTCCCTTCCCTTCCCTTCCCTTCCCGCACCTTCCCTTCCCTTCCCTTCCCTTCCCGCACCTTCCCTTCCCTTCCCGCACCTTCCCTTCCCTTCCCTTCCCTTCCCGCACCTTCCCTTCCCTTCCCTTCCCTTCCCTTCCCTTCCCGCACCTTCCCTTCCCTTCCCGCACCTTCCCGCACCTTCCCTTCCCTTCCCGCACCTTCCCTTCCCTTCCCGCACCTTCCCTTCCCGCACCTTCCCTTCCCGCACCTTCCCGCACCTTCCCTTCCCGCACCTTCCCGCACCTTCCCGCACCTTCCCGCACCTTCCCTTCCCGCACCTTCCCTTCCCGCACCTTCCCTTCCCGCACCTTCCCTTCCCTTCCCTTCCCGCACCTTCCCTTCCCGCACCTTCCCGCACCTTCCCTTCCCTTCCCTTCCCTTCCCTTCCCTTCCCTTCCCTTCCCTTCCCGCACCTTCCCTTCCCTTCCCTTCCCTTCCCTTCCCTTCCCTTCCCTTCCCTTCCCTTCCCTTCCCTTCCCTTCCCTTCCCTTCCCTTCCCTTCCCTTCCCTTCCCTTCCCTTCCCTTCCCTTCCCTTCCCTTCCCTTCCCTTCCCTTCCCTTCCCTTCCCTTCCCTTCCCTTCCCTTCCCTTCCCTTCCCTTCCCGCACCTTCCCGCACCTTCCCTTCCCTTCCCGCACCTTCCCGCACCTTCCCGCACCTTCCCGCACCTTCCCTTCCCTTCCCTTCCCTTCCCTTCCCGCACCTTCCCTTCCCTTCCCGCACCTTCCCTTCCCTTCCCTTCCCTTCCCTTCCCTTCCCGCACCTTCCCTTCCCGCACCTTCCCGCACCTTCCCTTCCCGCACCTTCCCTTCCCATTCCCATTCCCATTCCCATTCCCATTCCCATTCCCATTCCCATTCCTTCTCTTTGCCTCCTTTGGATTTCCTTCCAGACTCTGTAGATTAAAGCATCATTGAGAGCTGATTTTATTCCCAGGGCAGGACATGGAAGCACCATCCCTGTGAGATCCCACATGATTTGATGATCTGAGCTCCACCAGCTCTTCTTGGGGGGTGCCTGGCTGCTGTGGCCACTAGAAATCTCCCACCCTCCAAAGAATGTTTTTTTGGAAGCTGCTTCAGCCCTGATCTCTGCCAGAATATGGGGGAAAACTGCTGGCAGGCTCAGAGGTTGCAGGGGGTGTTGGCTGCCCAGCACAGCCCTGAATTCCTTCAGGGATCACGCCTAAAACAAGCACAGTGGATATTTTCTCCTCCTGAATCCATCTGCTTTGTGGTGGAGACATGGAGCATCTATAAAGATAAAGAGGAGAGGCCTAGAGCTTCCTTTTCCTTTTCCTCCAACCTGCTAAACAGGGAATTCTCAGCTGGGGAATTCTTCACCTCCGTGGGAAACTTCCACTGCAGGGCTGCCAAACCTTTGTGTGTGAATGGGAATTTGGAGCTGTCCCTGTTGGAGGCTCAGGGTCATTTGCTGAGTTCAGTGCATCAAAGCAAGGAAACTCCTTTTGTGCTGTGAGGAGCCCCCATGGCATCACCGTGTGGGGCTCTGAGGGCTTCTGGAGCAGGGGCATCGTTGGCAGCAAAATCACTGAGTCCTGGAAGGTGAAACACCCTGGAGTGTGCAGAGGTCTTGGACACAGGGGATGTGGGAGTGGAGATGCTGCAGGGAGTTCTTGTGTTGTACATGTGCCAAGTGACCTCCCCTCCTCGTCCCCATCTGCTCCATGTCCTTTTCCAGGAGGAATCCCTTGGTCTGGGCCGTGTCCCTGGCACAGGGGTGACCAGAGCCCCCTTGGCACATGTCACCCTGTGGCTGTGCTCAGCTCCAGGCAGCCTGGCTGCCTTCAAGCTGTTTAAACCTCTCACTTTCCACCAGGATTTAAGTCAGCTACTTAAACCACGTCATCCTCTTTCACTCTTTAATGCTCTGTGTTTCAGCTGCTCAAGCTCCAAGGAGGGTTTGTAACCAGCCACAGACACATACAGGAAGCAAAACCTTTATTTGAAGTATTTCTTGCTGGCCAAAAGCAGGACTGTGGCTTCAATCTGTTGGGTTAGGCTTGGTGTTCGGTTTGGTGGAGTGTTCCTGTTTGGTGCTGTGCCAGTGGGAGTGTGGTGGGAGCTGCTGTGCTCAGGCTCCAGCTAAAACCCTCAAATCTGTGACTTCAGAACTGCTCACATTTACTGGATGGATCTAAAGCACTTTGAGCCACAATGCTGGTGGTTTTCCCAACTGCCCTGATAAGGTACAGGGTTTAGCCCAGACATCAAAATGAAGAATTGAGGAAAACGATCCCAGGCTGCTCCAAGCCCCATCCAGCCTGACCTTGGACACTTCCAGGGATCCAGGGGCAGCCACAGCTTCTCTGGGCACCCTGTGCCAGGGCCTGCCCACCCTCCCAGGGAACAATTCCTTCCCAATATCCCATCCATCCCTGCCCTCTGGCAGTGGGAAGCCATTCCCTGTGTCCTGTCCCTCCATCCCTTGTCCCAAGTCCCTCTGCAGCTCTCCTGGAGCCCCTTTAGGCCCTGGAAGGGGCTCTGAGGTGTCCCTGGAGCCTTCTCCTCTCCAGGTGAGCACCCCCAGCTCTCCCAGCCTGGCTCCAGAGCAGAGGGGCTCCAGCTCCATTGCTGGAGTGGATGTTTGGTGAGAGGAGCCCCCCAGGGGCTGTGGGGATCAGGCAGGAGCAGCAAATACTTTTGTTCTCTGTACTTTGGGTTCTTCTGAGTGTCAGCAGCCACTCATACTCAGCCTGGTGTGGTGTCTCAACTGGTGATGGTGATTTTAAGCCTGAACAGCAAATACAGGCAGGTTTGGATCAGCACAGACACTGCCAAGGGCTCGAACTTCACTGTGTGGCTTCTGTTGTTTGCATTCATAATGTCTGGGTTGGGAGGTTTTCAGAACCATTTCCCCTCATTTCTCCCTGCCCACAGCCCAATTTAAATAGATAAAGGGCTCTTTTGCATCAAGCAGATACTTCCCTGGCTTCCCTGTCTGTCCTGCCCGAGCACTGGGGTGGGTGAGGTGCCCTGCTCTGCTGTGGGCACAAGGCTCTGAAACCCTCTGTGGTCCTGAGAAGCTGAAAACCACAGAAACTGTAATTTAGAGTGTGTCATTCTTATCCCTTATAGGCTTATCAAGTCTGATTAAATGTCACTTGCCTTTCTGTTATCTCTGTACACAGATAACAAATTAAGCGACAGCTTTTGAACTCCAGGCAGCTGCCAGATGCATTAACTGGAACCGACACATTCCTACGAGTTGTTTTTATTAGTCTAAAATACCTTTGTTTAACGTACAAGAAACCTGACTCACCCAAGATGATGAGTGCCATGTGAGTTTAGGAGGTCTGTCTGCCAAAAAATGTGCTTTAGAAAACTGGAGAAGGTGCTTGTGTTGTCTTTTCCCATTCACAGAATCTCAGGTTAGCTTGGAAAAGAGCTCTGAGATGGAGTCCAGCCTGAGACCCATCCCAGCCCAGAGCTCTGAGTGCCACTTCCAGGCTTTCCTTGGACACCTGCAGGAATGGGGACTCCAAACCTCTCTGGGCAGCCCCTTCCAATGCCTGACCACCCTTTCTGGGAAGGAATTCCTCCTGATGTTCAGCTTGAGCTGGAGTCAGCTGGCAGGTGGGCAAGGCTGTGCCCTGGGGGATTTGGGTTTCCTCCAGAGGCTCAGCCTGGAATTCAGTGACAGGACCTGAGAGAATGGCTGGAGCTGGGTCAGGGCAGGGGCAGCTGCAGATAAGGGAAAGGTTTCTCCCCCAGAAGTGCTGGCACTGCCCAGGCTCCCCAGGGAATGGGCACAGAGGCTGCCAGAGCTCCAGGAGTGTTTGGACAGCGCTGCCAGGGATGCTCAGGGTGGGATTGTTGGGGTGTCTGTGCCAGGATTTGGACTGGATGATCCCTGTGGGTCCCTTCCCACTCAAGATATTCTGGGATTCCATGGTTTTATGGCCTCAGCCTTGTGGGTTCCCCCATGCCAATGGAATTCTTGCTGCTCCTGTTGGAATGTGGGATGACCAAAGCACATGGACACATGGGTGAACAGCTCTAAGTTTGCTGTAGATGTGATTTTCCTATAAAAACACATACCTGGCTTTCAGAAAACCAAAAAGAGCTCAAACCAGCCCCCCAGTGCTGCTGCAGGGTGAGCAGGGCAGCTCTGAGCTCCACGGCTGCGCTGGGGGCTGAGGCTCCTTTGAGACATGAGGTTTCCTTCCATGAAAGGAGAGGTTTGGTGATTTATCAGCTCCCACCCCAAGAGCAAACTGAAACCCCAGTGAGACAAAAGGTTGTGCTCATGAGAGCTGCACAAATCCAGCCCTGGAGACTCCCTCCTGTGCATCAGGAAGAGGAAGAGGAAGATGTGTGTGGCAGGGTGAGGGCAGATTGGGATTACGGAGCTCCCTGTGCAATTCCTCTCTCACCTCACCAGCTTCCTCCTGGGATTGTTCCTCAGCTGAGGGATGTGGTGCAAAAATAGACAAAAGTGCCTCAAAAGCTCTTAAAACAAGGGATAAATGTCTGGTTGTCTGAGCTTGAGAAGCATCTGGTGTAGAGGATTTTCTGCTCAGGGCAAACTGGAAGGAAGGAACCAAATGCACCTTTTTGAGACACTTTGGGCCCTGTGGTTTTGCCCTTTGCCTGTTCTCTCTGAGGTTCCCAGAGCATCCTCAGCAGGTCTTGGAGTGCCCCTTGCTCCACATGTGTGCTCCAGCACCCCCATCCCAGCCCTCTCCAGCTGATGTGATCCCCTCCCCCTCAGGCATTGTCTAATTGGGAGAATGTTTCAATTATACGGCCTAAATTTGTAACATGGAGCAGTTCATTATCACCAAATCCCTTAATTGGGCCCTCCTACCAGGCAGCCTATTACTGAGTTTCCCAATTAAGACAGGACCTCTTTAAAACCCATAAAAATAAACAAATCCCTGGCAAAGGCAGGCCCATGTTACAGGAGACACTGCCCAAAATGCTGCTTCAAGGCTAAGCAATAGTTTCAACACCATCCAAGTCCTAATTAACCCCCTTGTACTGATTACTGATTAAGGAGGACAGCCACAGTTTGGGGTCAGCTCAAAAAAATCACCATTATTTGCTCAAGTCTTTCTGACAAAGAGGAAGAAGCTGGTTACAATGTGTTTATGTGTTGGAAGATGCTGTTTCCTGCACAAAAACATAGGTAACACCACCTTTTTTTTGGTTGCAGGTAAAGGACCTAACAAAATACCTGGATCCCAGTGGATTGGGAGTTATCAGCTTTGAAGATTTCCATCGAGGGATCAGAGCCATCAGAAATGGAGGTGAGTTTCCTGCTGTGCTCTGAGTGAGGATGGGAACAGGCCAAATTTAACACCACGCCTGAGCTGAGAAGCTGCTTGGGGAAAAACCATCTGGGTTTGGTTTTCTGAGAGTTACGGCTCTGTGCTGGGTGGAGGGCAAGGGAGAGAGGTTGGGGACATTTAATAAGAGTTGAAAAAGGTGGTACAGCAGTCGTGGTGGTGGTTCCATGTTTTGTTGTTCCTACAAAGGAACATCAGTGGGAAATCCCTTCTGGTTTGGTGTCTCTCACCTGTGTTTTTGGGGGGTTGTTGCCGTGCTGCTGGCTGTAACATCTTCCAAACACTGGAAGCACGGAACATGGAATGGTTTGGGTTGGAGGGGGCCTTAACACTCTTCTCATACCACCCCCTGCCATGGGAAGGGACACCTTCCACTGGAATAGAAATTACCATAAATTCATTTCTTGATGAATTTACCAATGCATTTATAAACTTCACTCCAGCTGTTTGGAGGATCAATGTGCTCAGATGGTTTTTAGCAAGCAGCACCTTAAACCTTAAAATTTAAACAAAGTCTTAAACCAGAACTCTGAACTCCCTGGCTGGAGTCAGGAT